>NC_042615.1:309391794-309704462 GCF_901001135.1 Rhinatrema bivittatum
GATGCGTGTAAGTCCCGGGGCTTAAAAAAATGGGCTGGGCGGGGGCATGGCCAGAGGCCTCCCTACGGCTGCTGGGCCGGGGGATCGCACGCCGGCACTTGGCCAGTACACGCAAGTTGCACCTGCCTCTGGCAGGCATAACTTCCACAACAAAGGTAAGCGGGGGGGTTTCAGGCTGGGGGCGGGACAGGTAGGGATGGGAACGGGGAAAGCTAGCTAGTCTCCTCGAGGGCTCGGTGCCCGTAAGTTGCACTAGTGTGCACCCCCTTGCACGCGCTGACCCCTGATTTTATAACATGCACACAGCTGCGTGCGCATGTTATAAAATTGGGCGTACATTTGCGCGCTCCGGGTAGTGCACACAAATGTAGGCCGCGCGCTTACATTTTAAAATCTGCCCCTGTGTATAGCATTTAAATCGCTAAAAGGACTAGGCCCTTCTTACCTAAGCACTGTCTGTCCCCCTGCAAGCCCACCTACAGGCTAATATTTATTTTATTTATTTTTATATACAGGTGTTCGATTTTACATATCACATCGGTTTACATTCAAACAAAAATGCAGGAAATCAGGCGTTTCCTTTGTCTAATACATTGAACATTTATAATATGGAAATTAACAAGGGATATAAAAAGAACATGGAGATGGTTAACACTACGGGTTGCGTGAAGGGGTGCACAAAGAGGAGTGCCCTTTGTCGCACGGCGCACGACGCCTGGTGTTCTGACACCGTTTAACAGTGCTGTCAACAGTGATGTCGTGGGGGCAGGTCTCCCAATCGGGGATCTCACGTTGCCCCTCCCCTCACAGTTCCAGATTAAATTCCTTCACTTTTCTTTCCTTTCTCATCACTGTGAGTTGTAGCAGGGTGCCCAGTGGTGGTGGGTGGCCTCCCTGTGCGCGGGCGCCTGGTGTTCTGGCGCCATTTAACGGTCCTGCGCTGTCATCAGTGATGTCGTGGGGGCGGGTCTCCCGATCCAAATGATATCCAAAACTAGTGCTTTTCTGCATATCCTGCTGAGCTCAAACACTTCAGGCTTGCCTGAAACAGCAAGCATGACTTCTCCTTGTTCCAGGCTCTGGAGCTCTTTCCCAGATGAGACCAGATGTGTACCTAATATATTGACTTTCTTTCACATGGTTAAAACCTACATTTTTCATCAAGCCTATTCTCCCTAACCCTAGTACACTGCATATTTATTCGCCACCCCATGACAGTTTAATTGGCTGCACACTGAACAATTCAATGTTCTTTATCATCTATACCAGTCCTGTATAAACCGTTCAGGACTGGTATATATGAAGAAGATTGCTTTAAATTTAGGAAAACTTTGAAGACTTTTTTTTTGTAAGCCTTTCCATCTAGTTAATTAGTGGTTTGTTTGTTTTTCTTTTTTGTGCTATTGTTTTACTTTATATTTTATGCTTGTTGACAAATGGGTTCTCTTATTTTTTCTTACTTTGTTCTTTTACAGAGTTAACATAATTTCATTTTTTTTATGTTTTAACTTGTTTTTGTTTCTGATTTTGAATGCTTTATTATTTTTATTGCAATCCACTGATACTTTATAATGATGATTACTGATGATTTCTGTTTTTTTTTGGTTCAGTTTATATTTGATGTATGTTATATTTGCTATTTTATTGTTATTTATTGATGTCTTATGAAATTAGGATTTTGTATTTGATTTTATTGCATTTAATTTTATTATTTATTGCTTAGGTTACAATATGTAAGACATGCAATCAATCAAGTTTGTAGAAATAAAATAAATATTTGCATGTCCTATGACATACTGTGTCAAATGTAACTCTTGTCATACTTATGTAAACCACCCAGTAACCCTATACCTCATGCTGAGTACCATGCTAGTAGTGTGAGTAATAAATTATTTTAATAAATAAATGCACTATCCTTATCTGGAAGCATGCCATGACAGCACTACCAACAGCCTAATCATCAGCATTGTCTTCATCTTTACCATCATCACCACATCATATTGCAACATCCATTTTATGCAGTCTTAAAGTCGCATAAGCTTTCTGAACTGGCCCTGGGTATCCAAGAACAATAAAATCATTGACCATAATGAGTGTATGATCTCTTCTATATGTTTGGGGGAAGGAACTTTTGACAGTCAGTGTTAATATTGCCAAAAGTGTAAAATATTCTATCAGGAGTAGACACTCTGAGCATACTAGCTTTGTTTAAGACTGAATAGATGCTTCTTTTCTCCTCACACATGATTAGAGAAAGTAGACTATGCCTCAAATCATGTGCCGATTTCCAACCACGGCAAAGGCAGCATATCACTTCTGTTTCTCTGGTAGCAAGGGGTGGCACTCTTTTTCAAGGTCTTCTGATTGTGTAAGTCTACACATTATATTCAGATGTAATACCTCTTAAGGACTAAAATCATATGCTTAATTTGCCATCATATGACTTCTTTCAGATCACAACAGCTTTAAATGGGATTGAAATCCTTCATCTGTTGGTCTTACAATGAAATTGAAGCAGGAGCAGAGAATTTAGCAGATCTAGTGGACCTCTTTAGCCCTTGTTGGACATACCAAATAGATTCATATTTAAAATACTAAATTCTAAACATGGTGCCAACCTTTTGATGCTTCAAAAAAATGTGATGGATTTAAAAAAAAACCAAAGAAAAAACACTTGAAGGAACTGGTGCTGATGTTTCTTCAGCCCTTTATTGCTGTCTGCCCCACATACGCCCCCATGACCTTGAATTATGAAACTTTATCACTGGTTAAAAAAAATTATTTTGGAAATATCCCTTTTCCCAGGAAAAATTAGAATTGACCGGAAAACAGAAGCAGTGAAAAGAATAAGAAGATAAAATGGAGCAGGTACCAGTCAGTATCAGCAAATTTTCCAGCAATGCATTGCATGGGCTAGGGAGAAATGCACTGAATCTGTGAATCAAAGCCAAAAGCTGGAACCTCCTATGCAGCGGTAATGATGATGATGTCAGAAGCTCAGGCAGATGTGAGTAATTTAGGATAGTAGTATTATCCTCATCATTAGCACTGTCTAATATCTAAGCTATCCCCAAAGTCATCATCTCGGCAGATCGGCTGCACTATTTGTCTTCATTGGTGATTGCCATCTTCAGGTTCACAAGAACACCAGAAGAATCCGAGTACACTTTCCAAACTGCAACAGGCTCAGAGATTCATGCAGAGAAAGTAGCATAGTTTTATTTTATTTTATTTTATTTTTTTCTTTTTGGACCGACTCCCATCTTCCACAGAGCACAGATGCTATAGTGTTGCAGCGGTTGGCTGTTGATAACTGCCGAGTTCTTTGTGTTTCAAACTTCTCCTGTGTATGCAACCTATTATGCAAGCAGCATGCAGCATTGACAGGGCATCTCGGGCAAGCAGGAGGAAAATCTCCAGCAATTAAAGGAGATCTTTGTTACCTTCTGTACCTGTCCTGACACTACCGGGAAACCTTTCTCCGTACCATTCTCCTCTGCCTCATTACTGCACCTGATCTGCCATTCCCTGCCAGTTGGATCAGTTTTGTCAACATCACTCAGACCTGCTTGGGAGACTGACGGGCTGTAGCAATAACCACAACAGGAGGCTTATGCAATGCATCAGTGTCAGCCAGAATCGCAAATGATTCAGTGCACACTGGAGACTCACAGATTGAGTTTCTGGCAGTCTGCCCCTCCCAGAATATTTTTGAATGTGATTCTCCAAACACTGGATTAACAGAAGTTTGGACTGAAAAAAGAAAAAAAAAAGAAAAAAACTAGCTCATCTTTACTCAGAACTGCTAACAGGTTGAAATATTACAAAACTATTAAGAAAAGGTCATTTCCACTGCATTTCAATGTGCACAGTAAGAGAAAACTATGAGATTTATGGTTTGAATTTCTGGGGAACTGTTCCTTTTACATTCTTTTTATGCATGACTGTCTTCAGAAATCTTGACATGAAAATGGGGTTTGGCATATGAGGTTTTTTGTTTTTTTTTATTGTAAGCATCTTTAATTAGTGCATTCATTCATTTCAATAAAACTAATGGCAAATTAGATCTTAAACCTCATGTATGAACCAGAAAGTAGTTCATCACTTTCCAAGAGGTTTTCGGCGACTGCATCTCCGGCATCCTCAGCCTCTCAGAAGGAAGAGCTGCCTCTGGCGAATGCTGCTGCCTGCTTCTGTACCTAAGATTTCTGGCTCTTTCCACAGTCTGGCCTGTATGATTATTCTACTTGGATACTTTGTCTTGCCACCAGATGTCTTATGACATCTTAGAGAAATAAATCTCTGCTTTGAGATGTACAGTGTACTGTAAATGAATTGCACACTGGTATGACAAATGGATCCTGCTACATCACAGTAATAATATACGGTGTGATGCAACCAAGGCATCCTCTGAAAAGACAGGTTAAACCGCAGGGGACTCCTGAAGCTTCCAGCTGCCCTATACTTGTAATAAAGGTTGAAAAATAGTTACATTGCCTAAATAAAATTAGGAAAATGACAAGGAAAAAAAAAGAGTAGTCCATTCGATTTTTCTCTCAGGCAGTTTACTGACAGATCTGTAATGAAACTGCTTTGACCAATAGTTGTTTGTTTTTTTTAATTCCATTTTAGAGGGTCTAGTTATGTACAGCTAAGAGCTGCTGTCCTGTGATGCAGTTATATCAGATTAGAAAGTGTAGCACCCTTCTTAATTCTGAAAAAAAAAAGTTTCACTGCCATGCCTGAAAATATATATAATATTGACCTTAGAGCAACATTAAACCCTATTAATTAATACTACACATTCTTCATGCAGGCATTTTAATGTTCTTTCAGAGTTTTCATTGGTAAAAGAGAACTCTCCCAGTAGTGATATTATACCATAGTCAGACTACTAGGTGATGAAGGTTATAGTTCTGGTTTCCTGTTCACTGGACAGCTGTAATACATTTTTTTATTTTACTTGCCTAGGGGGAGAAGCATTCATTCCAGGAGGTGGAGTCTAAGTGGGGTTAGGACTTGCATGCATAATTTTTTATTTTAAAAAGTATCCATGTAAATTTTCTTGGCAAAACTACTTGCACCAAATAGGAGGTGTGATTGTGCATGCCTAGTTTTGCTGGGATAATTTTTGCTTACACACACAAATCCACTTTGAAGACTGGTGAAATCTATGCGCATATTGCCGACTAACTTGTACGTAATGTTACAAAATTTCCCCCTAAATGAAGCATTTTGGGTTCATCTGA
The DNA here is from genome assembly GCF_901001135.1 of Rhinatrema bivittatum. Classification (NCBI taxonomy): domain Eukaryota; kingdom Metazoa; phylum Chordata; class Amphibia; order Gymnophiona; family Rhinatrematidae; genus Rhinatrema; species Rhinatrema bivittatum. The sequence goes on from NC_042615.1 coordinate 309,397,044, forward strand.
GCTGTGGAATGTATTAACTGCTTTATTTCCATATGCATGAGCCTCACAATCCCTTTTCAGACATTCAAAGTCACTCCTACTATTAAAGAAAAATTAAAAAAAAAAAAAAAGATGGAGAAATGGTGCTAGCATGCTCAGGCTGTGATGTCAGCACAATCCAGAGGCAAAAGGTCAAAACCTCCTGCCTAGACGTCTATTTCCCTAGCATCGCATTTACATACAATCTCAAATATTTGTATGCCTCAGCTCCATAAAAATCAATGGGGGAAACCCCAGCACTCATATATATGGAAAAGAAGCATATTACAGGGTAATAAGCTTGGGAAGGTATCAAGCATCATATGCTTCAGCCTTTACAAGGACACACGTTTGCAAACACCATCTCCACCATAACTGTATATGATGAACAGCTGTGGTAAAAGGATTCCAGCGCATGCCACAACTCTCTATGAATGCAATGAAGTAACCATGCCAGCTTGCCAATGCTAGAATGACTTGACAACTCAGATATGCTTAAACCAGAGCAAAGTAGCATGGGAAAAGTAGGGGGCACAATGAAATGTTGCCCTGCCTGCCCCTACATGGCATACCATGTGGCAGCTTCGACAGACTAGCTCCTGTAAAAGAGGGCAAGAAAGCACTGTCACAGTAGGCCAACACCGCAAATACAATCAACATCTAAAAATCGCTATGTCAGGATGACATTTTTCACCCCACACACCTTCCATAGAGCTCTTATGAGCTTGAAGTAGTGGGGAGACTCCGTGATCTCTCTTGGATACTGAACCTGCAGTGGCCCCCTTCTTTCTGCACCATCTACCTCTTCCGGTCAGGGAATATAATGATGGGCACATGTGTTATGCAATATGCTGCGCACGATGAACACTTTCCATCTTCACTGGCATAAGGGATACTAAATCTCTGGTGTTCGATAGAGCAAAATCAGCCTTTCAGAGGTCCAAAGATGTTATTGATCAGAAACTGGAGGACCTATTTGCGCCATTTTTTAAAGGGAAAGGAGGGATGGAGTAAGAGTTTACAGCCAGGTTGACAAAGGGTAACTACTGACAACCACAAGCATACCGTTAAATTGTCACACTATCAAAGGCTAGAAGATATGATGATATCACTAGCAGCCGTTAACCCTAGGTTCCAGCATGTACCTGGTAGACCTCCATTTCCTGTATCTCTAGCACACACACAGTCATGAAGGGGGCTCTGCCTTTATCCATGAGCTCAGTGGCAGGAACAGACAACTTAGTTGCCACAGCTGTCACCAGTGATAGTCATAGAGACCTGAATATTCAGACTGCGGTACTGCTTATGGTTCTAGAAGATGATTTTCTGGCTAATTTGTGGAATCAAATCTGCTTGAGTACAACCAATTATCCCAGTGATGTTTGAGAAGTGAGTGAGGCCAAAGAAGCCTCTTTCAACTGTCCTCTCCTGCTCAGTATAGGGATACTGTATGTAGTCAAGCATGCATGGCCTCCAGTCATATCTTCTGCAATTTTCTTGAAGGCACTACTAGCCAAACAATGCAGAGTTCTCGTTAGAGGTGTACGCAGAAAACATTGTTGTTTTAGTTTGTTTTTCATGTTTGCTTTTAATTTTATTCATTTTTCATTTCATTTGATGTTTATTTCATTTTGTTTCATTTATTAGAAACAAAATAAACACCTTAGCAAAAAAAGAAAGGAAAAGAAAAAAAAACAAACAAAAGAATGGTTCTCCCCCACTGAAACTCCACCAACAATTATAATTACAAGAATAAAAAAAGAGCCTTTCCATATTCCCCCACCCTCTCAGGCCTGGGTATGTCAATAGCCACATGGCCTGTGCCTAGGGTGGCAGAAATATGGGGGCAGCAGACTGGCTGAAGATTTGCTGCCTTCCAGCTGTGCTGGATCTCAATTAGCAGAAAACAACGCTCTGCTTCCTGATCCAGCCCCTCCCAGGCAGCGTGTAGGGAAACAGGGTGGAAAAAGGTGAAAGGAGGGTAAGAGGGGCTGAATGAGGATCAATGGAGGCTGAAGGGATTGGCTGGGAGGTTTGTCTCTATGTTAGAATGGCGGGAATTAGGGGAAAGGGGCAATGTTATATGTGTAAGAGAGAAGGGACTGGTGTTGGCTGTGTTTGTGTGCGTATGCCAGATTGGCAGGGAGGTTAGAGAGGGGGATACAAGAGGGAGCAGGATCGAAACAAGGCAGGGACACCAGCCTCCTCCTTCACCCCCACCAATGTAATTAAGATTCTCTTTCTCCCTTGACCTCAGATTCTTTCCCTCAGATCCTGGAACCCACTCCCAATCCATCTCCTTTCTCAATTCCAGAACCTCCCTCCTTCCTCCCATCCCAGATTCTTGATTTTCCCTCCTCTCCCTTGTTGTTCCTCAACCACAAACCTCTTTTCCTCTCCTACCCAAGCCTCCATATGTTTTTTTTTCCATCGATGATCTCTTCAAAGTGGCGCACTCTCTGCTTTGAGGTCGCGCCATAGTGATGTCTCTCCAGCATCTTCCTCCTAAGCGGAGGATGCCATTTTGATGTATGGCCATTCATTTTAATGACTGTAAATCAAAATGGTGCCCTCCACTCAGGAGGAAGGTGCTGGAGAGTCATCACTCCAGCACCTTCCGCCAAGTGGAGGGCACCATTTTGAATAAGACATTTGGAGGCCTGGTCCCCAGCATCCAGGCCTGAGTCTAGGCCCTGGCCCTGGTGACAGGACCCAGCCTTCAGGCCAAACCCCAGTGTTGGACCTCTCCTGGCCTAGGCAGAGGTCGACACATCAAGACCTGACCTATGGACTGGGCCCCAGCGTCAGGCCTGTGCCTAGGATGAGGGTCCAGTGATGGGATCCAGCGTCTGGACCAGGCCCTGGCATTGGGCTTCAGCTAGGGCCGAGGCCTCAGCATTGGGACCAGACCTTGGGCCAGCCACATTGTTGGGACCCCAATGGATGGGGTAAGTGAGGGCTGAGGAGAGGTCCCTGGTCCTGGCAAATTTTTGTGGGCTTCTGGGCTGGGATCCGGCATCAACATTGGGCCTAGGCCGCAGCCCCAGTGTCAGGCATGGTCCTAGGCCCAAGTCTCTGCATCATAATCCAGCTTCCTGGCCAGAACCTGGCATCGGGCCTAGGCCTAAATGTAGGCCCCAGCTCAGAGGTCAGGTACTATTTCTGGTGCCTCAGCCTACAGGCTTTCTATTTTTTCTAAACAAACCAAAAAAAAAAAATCAAACAATGAAATCTCATTGTTTTTCCTATTGTTTAATTTTCAAAACAAATGCATATCTCTAGTTCCTTCCATATGATCCCCTTCTTATTTCCCTACTCTTCTCACGGTAAGACCTGATTCTGATGATTCAACAGATTCATTGGGTGGTTTGCCTTTTTTCAGGTTCCACTGAAAGTATAAAGAGTACAGCAGAAGTCCACAAAAATGACTCATCTAAGAACATTACATCTACGACAAATGGTAAGCACGAATAGTACGTAGTCCTCCTCCAGAATCATGCCATGCTGACTGAATTCTCAAAGAAAGATTGACTGCAGAAACACTATCTATTGTAGTGATAAATTACGAAGCGCTCCCAGAGAGATATTTTCAAGGCCGTAGAAAAAAATGAAAAAATGAGCCCTTACTTAAATCAATAAATCTTGATAGGAAATGGGGTAATGTATGTACCCTCTTTTAATGCACTAAGTCCAAGGTCAGGTGATGTCTTAATCCTAGGACCCTATGCTGAGGCTTGAGTTTGGTCTCGCCTGCTTGCAGTGTTTGTTTATCATAATACTTGGTGGTAGGGTGGGTACAGTATGGAAGATGTTGGCGATGGTTCAGAAAAGTTTGTTTTCAGTACTGTTTTTAATTTTGGCCACCTGTCTATAGATAGACCAAATAGTAAGCTATGAAATTTTATTATGTATTTTTTATTTTATTTAAAACACTTTTCTGCCACCTATCAGACTTTGTAAGAAGTTTCTAAGTGGCTGTAGTCCTGCTCTTGCTGCTCATTTTCACTATATTCTTTTTTCTACCGTCTCTGTGCCAAGACAGGCTGCATCCTTCCTTTATGGCCTGCCCACCTTACTCTCCCTAACACAGGGTTTCTCTTTTACTGCCATCTCCCCTTTAGTTCCACCAACATAGAGGTTCTCAATATTTTTAACCTTTCCACTTCAGTACCTGCATCCTCTGTGGTCAAAGGGATTCTATAGCAGTATCAAAGGATTTGGTGGGGAAGACTTGGGCAGTTATGTTTGCTTTGTTTGGGAAAAATGTTAACTGTTTTGTGTATGTACTAATAACAAATGTCCACTGGATGACGTTTTTAAATAGTGAGCAATTGCCGTTTGGAGTGACAATGGGCTGTGTTGAGAAAATGGTATGTGTTCCCTTAAATATGTGGGGTTTTCTCATTGGGTGACTAAAATTTAGCAGGACGTATAAGAGTGGGAAGGTTTGGCAAACTTTCCCCTTTTTGTTTCCTGTCCTATGCAGAGTAGGGAATGTAAAAGGGACCGCCAGATATGTAGTCAGTTGGCGTGCCAGTCTGTGGGCTGGCTGGCCCAGGGATCTTCCCTTTAAGGAGTAGGTCCCTGCAGGGGCTCTTCCCTTCAAGGGGAGAAGGCCAAGGAGTAGAGTGGGCCATTCCCCCACCCAAGGAATTCACCAGAAGGTGGGAGTATGAAGAGGTCATTCCTCCCTCTGAGGAAGTGCGCCAGAAGCACAGGAATCAGGGTGAGTACGAGTGCAGGATTGTCCCTTGAGTGCAGTAGACCAGGGAAATCTGCACTTGAAGGAATGCGGTGAGAATTATGTAGAAAGTTGAAGACCAGAGGAGTATGAGTAGGTCCTGTGAAATTGGAGTTGCATTTGGTCCCCTTTGTATGTAAAGTTTGACATGGGTATGTTAAAATGAGAACCCCATTCCACAGGGTTGGGACTGAGGTACAACTCAAGAAGAAGCTGAGAGTTCACAACAACCCATAGAGTTGGTAGAGATAACAAGGAGTCATATGGAAAGAGATGGAGGAATGTAAAGAACATAAGAATTTGCCATGCTGGGTCAGACCAAGGGTCCATCAAGCCCAGCATCCTGTTTCCAATAGAGGCCAAACCAAGCCACAAGAACCTGGCAAGTACCCAAACACCAAGAAGATCCCATGCTATTGATGCAACTAATAGCAGTGGCTATTCCCTAAGTAAACCTGATTAATAGTAGTTAATGGACTTCTCCTCCAAGAACTTATCCAAACCTTTTTTTTTTAACCCAGCTACACTAACTGCACTAATCACATCCTCTGGCAACAAATTCCAGAGCTTAATTGTACATTGAGTAAAAAAAGGAATTTTCTCCGATTAGTCTTAAATGTGCTACTTGCTAACTTCACAGAATGCCCCCTAGTCCTTCTATTATCCGAAAGTGTAAATAACCAATTCACATCTACTCGTTCAAGACCTCTCATGATCTTAACGTCCTCTATTATATCCCCCCTCAGCCATCTCTTCTCCAAGCTGAACAGTCCTAACCTCTTCAGCCTTTCCTCATAGGGGAGCTGTTCCATCCCCTTTATCATTTTGGTTGCCCTTCTCTGTAGTTTAGGTGCCCAAGAGAGATTGTTTATTTCGTGAGTCTGACTGTTTGAAGTCCATGAATTTCTGATGCATTTGGTATCCATAAGTTTTTTACCTGCTGTACATCCATGTAAATAGTTGCTGGCTGTTTCATCCAGAAATAAAATTAATGGTTTGAATTTGAAACCTTGTGTCTGCTACACTTTATTTCACCAGTACCAGAGTTGATAGAGGGGGGAGGCAGTGAATCGTCTCTGTTCAGCCAGAGAGAAATGTACTTAATGCTGACTCCTGCTGCCTCTGATCAGGTCCAGTTCACCATCTGCATGACGTATTTTAGGAACCAACTAAATAAATTTGTTAAGGAGGATCCTCATCCAGTAGCGAAACCCCAAGCAGGAGCTACACTGTAGGGGCTAATTCATAGCCCATTTTATTCAATGGGGTCTATTCAGTAATAGCACAGGTTTTCCCTATTAAAAACTTATCATACCTTAATGAATCAGTCCCTTAATGTTCAAATTATATTAATATAGTGTGTGGCTAGCCAAATCAAAGATTTATCAATATGCTAAAACTCCTAAGTGGGTAAGATAACCCACTATTTTTAGCTGGTTACCTTTAGACAAATATTCTATTGAATATTCATCTAATTCTAGTTGGTCATCATTTGACTGGCTAGATTTAGTATGGGTGGGTTCCTTGACTAAACATAGCAGGTAGGTGATGAAAATCAGGTGCTAATAGGCTAAGTCCTTCAAAAAATAACCCAAAAAACCCTTAAACATTAGCAATCCCTTCCTGGCCCCAGTGCCAGGGTCCCATTCCCTCCCTCCCAAACTCCCAGCTCTTTAAATTAAAATTAGAATCTGGGGCCGGGGTCCCTTTCTCTCCCTCCCCCCAACTCTTTAAATGACAGAAAAACCTCTCCGGGGCTGGAGTCCCCTTCCCTATCCCCCCCCCCCTTCATTACTCAAAATGTAAAAAAAAAAAAAAACAACTCCTTGGACAATAGGATTCTCCCTCTATTTCTCCCTCAGCAGTGACATTTTAAAAATGCACTCCCCTAGCTCCTTCTCTGTCAATGCTGGCCAAAAATAGATAGCACCTCCTGTTCGAAAAAGGATTTGACCTTTTTTGGACAGGCAGGATGGAGAAAGGAATCCTCAGCTGGCATTATCCTCGTTTGACTAGCATCGAGATAGGGAGGAAGGGAGGGCAGGGCCGGCGCTTTTACTAAGCAAACTAGGCAGTTGCCTAAGCACCAACCCTTAGGGGGCACTAAAGCTGCCAGCATGACCCCTGTGCTGGCCAAAGAGAAGGCCACAAGTGGAGCCCATCCCACCCACGGCCAAAGAGAAGAAGAGAGGGCCATGGCTGGAGCCTCATCCCTCCGATGGCCAAAGAGAGGAGGAGAGAAGGATGTGGGTGGAGTGCATCCCACCTGTAGCCAAAAAAAAGGAGAGGGCCATGGGTAGAGCCCATCCCTCTTACAATCAAAGAGTAGCTTAGAGGGCCGTGGGTGCAGCCCATCCTGCCCACGACCGAAAACAGGAGGCAAGAGGGCTGCAGGTGGAGCCCATCCCACCCGCAGATGAAGATAAGAATAAGAGAGGGTTGATAGTGGAACCCACCCTGCCCACGGCTGAAGAAAGGAGAGAGAACTGTGGGTGGAGCCCATCCTATGCACATCAAAATATGATGGGAAGAGGCCTAGAGTGAGAGAGCAACAGATGTGGGCTGAAGGAGGGCTGCTGCTGTGCATGTATTTGTGGGGGAAGGGGAGAGTGAATGAAATAGCATATGTGTGATTGACAGCATGTATGAGTGTGAATGAGAGCAGATGTGTTTGTGATTCATAGCATGTGTTGAGAGAGCATGTTTGTGTGAGAGTCATTCAAAGTATGAGGGAGACAGCATGTGTGAGTGTGATGAAAGCATGAGGGAGACAGCATGTGTGAGTGTGATGAAAGCATGTGTGCAGAGAGATTGTATGTGTGCATGTGTGTGATTGAGAGCATGTATGTGTTTGTGATTGAGAGCATGTATCTGTGGGTGAGAGAGAGAGAAGAAAGATTGGGTGCAATGACCCTACTCCAGCCACCACTAATCCATGACAATTGCAGGGAGTCTGGAAATCAACAGTTTCCAGGTATGAAGAAGGCGAGGGTAATTGGTTTTATCCATAATAGTTTTAATTATCGCTTTGGCTATTATTTGATGTATCTGATATATTGAAATATTTTATTCATATTTGGAAAATTTTTATAAGTTTTTAATTTTTGGAGTTTTTAATTACTACATTGTAATTGTAATTCATTTACTCTTGGCTTTCTGAGGGTCAAGTCCACACGCAACATATGTTACCACAGGCCTAATACCATATGGGTTCCAATGTCTTCTTTACAGGGTTTTCGGTTAGCACCACAGCAGTGCATGTAAATAAACTATACTGTTGTTGTAATATTTTTACCTCAAAAGACTATACTTTGTCATTTTTCATGTAAAATATGTTGTTATAAATGCACATTTTTTAAGCTATGTATGTGGTTGTATGCAACCGGTATGGGGGGGGGGGGGCACCAAACTGTATGGTTTGCTTAAGGCTAGGGGAGATTTTTTTTTTTAATGACACTGCTGAGGAATGGAGGGAGAACCCTGCTACTTGGGGAGCAAATTTGTATTTAAAGTGTTAGTAGGAGAGAGGAAAGTGGTCACTAGCCCTAGAAGGTTTTTTCATTAATTTAAAGAGCTGAAAGAGCTACCGATGGGATCTCTTCTTCCTCTCACCTACAAGACCATGACAAACCACAGGCTGGCACAAGCTCCCAAAGAGCAGGGATAGGACTCTAGAACATGGAACTCAGAACAAGACTCTAAAATCAAGGAATAAATTCTGAAGACCTGACTAGCTGAGGACTCAGACTGAAGACTGAACACATCCAATGTTGGGACCAGGACAAAGAAAACTCAATACTGGACAAAAACCTGGACCAAAAGACCCAACAGAAGACAGGAACAATAGACCAGAACAAGAGACATAGCAAAGGCCCCAATGTAGAGATGAAGAGCCCTTTTATAGGGTAGGCAGGCTAGGACATAATCTCAAGGCACTTCAGGCTTTCCCACCATGGGCCCTTTAAATACCGAACTAAGGCAGTGCTCAGCATCGGGGGATCATCGGCAGTGTTGTAGAGTCGCACTGAGGCAGAGGTGGCGTCTGGAAGACAGTGGCCTCCATGCTGTGAAGTGCACTGCAGCATTGAAACATCTCTCCCACAGGTCGGGACCGAAAGATAGAGCCACACAGTGTCAACAGGTGAGTGGCCTTTCCAGACCACATTGGAAAGCAGAGCCTGCATTGGTGAGTGAAGCCGCTTGCAGGGCCACTGTAAGCAGTGAACCTAAAAGTTACCGCCTTCTCTGTTCGGCTTCAGAGGAGACGAAGGTACCCATGTCCTGACAGGGGGCTGGAGGTTCAAAACACAGGATCCAAAGACACACAGGCACTGAGGCGAAGAACCACTCAAGACAAGGCAAAAAAGAGCTTGGCTGCATGCATGAAGCCAAGCTCTTTTTTGCCTTGTCTTGAGTGGTTCTTCGCCTCAGTGCCTGGAAAGGCCACTCACCTGCATGAACAAAGACAAGGCTGGAAACTTAGACAAAGACAAGGCTATGAAGACCCGTCGCAGGGACACATTCACTGACCTCGTGGCCTTTGTAAACTGTCAGAGAACCAGCAGCCAGGGTTGGTCTCTGGGTGTATCCTTCCAGCCAATCCGAAGGTCCTTTTGGACCAAAATCATCTGGGAATAACTTATGCGTGAGCCCCTGTGCCACAGCGCAACCTTGAAGGGCAGAGACCACAAGGCCTGCGCTACTGGGAGGCGAACATGTCCAGGCACGGCCCAGGTGATGACGAGGAGCCAGATGGGTACTGAAAACAGAAGTTCAGATGAAGCCTGAAAATAAGGTCCAAGACAGAGGTCTAGACAAAGACTAAAGACAAAGTCCAAGCAGATACCTAAGACCAGGATGGACCGCAGGCTGGAACAAGCTCCTGAAGACCAGGGACAGAACTCTAGAACAAGGAACTCTGGAACTCGTAACAAGACTCTAAAACCAAAGAAGAAATTCCAAAGACTTTAACCAGCTGAGGACTCGGATTGAATACTGATGACATCCAATACTGGGACCAGGACAAAGGATATTCAATACTGGATGAAGACCTGGACCAAAAGACCCGACAGAAGACAGGAACAACAGATCAGAATAAGAGACCTTGCAAGGGCCCCAATGCAGAGCTGAAGAGCCCTTTTATAGGGCAGGCAGTTTAGGATGTCACCTTAGAGTTCCACAGGCTTTTCCACCTTGGGTCCTTTAAATATTGAACTAAGGTGCATGCCCACACCTAGGAAGGCAGCTCGCCAGCTGGGGGATTGCCGGCGGCGTTGCAGAGCCGCACTGCGGCAGAGGCATTATCCAAAAGACAGAGGCAACCGTGCTGTGAAGAGAACTGCAGTGTCGGAGGCATCTTTCCCGCAGTGCAGGACCCAAAGTCAGTCGCATATTGGCAATGGGTGAGCAGCCCTTCCAGGCCGCATTGGAAAGCAGAACTAGAATTGGTGAATGAAGCTTCTCGCAGGGCCACTGCAAGCTGCAAACCTAACAAAAAGTGTATGTATAATTTTTATTTTTGTTTTGTTTAATTTAGGATACAAGAAGGCTGTGATCAGTGGCCAAGGACTCTTTTCCCCTCCGTGCTGAGTCAAACAGGAGCTCCTCAAGAAGGGCTTCCTCTCCCTAAGGTTCCAGGTTCTGGATCCATTGTAGCTTTAGGGATGAGCAGGATGCTTTTTCAGGGGTCATGGCACCAATGATTATGCGCTCTGGGGCCGTCGACGCAGAAGAGTCTGTTGGTAGGCCAGCGCCACTGATACAGAAATGTACAGCACCATCGACACAGGCGCTATCAACAGAGGCATGTTCTACACCATTGACGCAGGTGCCATTGCTGCAAGAGTGCCCAGTGCTGACAACAAAGGCACCATTGATGCAGGCATGCCCAATACCATACACGTAGGCACCATCAGATGCAGGTGCATCTGGCACTGTGAATGCAGGCATCATCGGTGCAAGAGTATCTGGCACCATTGACGCAGGCACTGTCGACATAGGAAGGAGTGTCCAGCATTATCAATGCAGGTGCCATCAATACAGGAGCATCTGGCTCTGTTGATGCAAGCATCTTGAGCACGGGAGCTTCCATCAACAGACAGGTGCATTGGTTCATCAGTGTACTCAGTACACTCTGCACCACTAGTGCAAAAGTCTTCGGTGCCACCAGTGCAGAATTTGAGGCCACCGAACCCAGGGTTCCACCTCTGCATTTGAAAACTCAAAATTCTCCTTACATCTTTGGTGACAAGGAAGGTACTCTTTAGTTTTGCCTGTTCAAATAGGCTGGGCTATTTATTCCCCTTCCCAGGCTCCTGGACTATTTGTGGCACCTTTCCGAGTCTGGCCTTAAAACCACCTCTGTCAAGGTTCATCTAAGTGCGTTAGTGCATACCACCGAGGTGTCGCTGGCACTAATGCACTCATTTACTCTTCTGGGAAGCAGGAAAGGCTGTAATGCGAGGGGAAATTATGGCTTACATGATAAGGAAATCCAAACTGCTTAATTAGCGTATAGTAACATTGGAACAAGAGTTTCGAAAGACTAAAGCGCAGTTTACTTGCCATCCTTCTATAATCGCCAAAAAGTTATAGAGAGTCTCTATATACCCTAAATTATTTACATCAAAAAACCACAAAACATTTATTATATACCTCACATAATTTATATCACTTTGGGAATAAAGCCAGCAAATTACTGGCTAATTTGATGAAAGTTAGGAGGGGACATACCCATATTGAAGCAATGAAAGATCAATGCGGGGTACAGCAGACCTTGGCTGAGGAGATCTGTAGAATTTTTCGCTCATTTTATTTATTTATCGAGTTTTATATACCATCATTCGGTTTCGCCATCACAACGGTTTACAAGTTTCGATGGGGAAGATGTTAAGAGGTTAGGATGGGGATTAACATCATTACTATATATACTATATATTACTATATCAATGTTTTAAAAACATTGATATAGTAATAATGTGGTTCCTGGGGCCAACGCAATAGAAAACCTATTTTTTTCAAGGGTTATCTCTGCCAAAGGTAACAGAGCAGCAATTGTCCTGGCTAAACAGACCATTTACTCTTCAGGAAATATCGGAAGGCATCAAATCTAGTCCCTCACATAAGGTCCCAGGCCGGATGGTTTAATGCGGATTATTACAAGATTATGAGCGAAGATCTGGGGGATACCCTTCAGGATTTTTTCTCAGAAGCCTTACTTCAGGGTACTTTTCCTCGGGAAGCTAAAAAAGCATGTATTGCTGTTCACCCCAAGTGAGGGAAAGATCCAATGCAGCAGCCTCGTATAGACCTATATCACTTTTGAATTTTGATTTAAAACATTTTGCTAAAATTATTGCCAATAGACTGAATATTGTTTTATCCTCCTTGATCTCCCAAAACCAAGTGGGCTTTGTAAAGGATAGGTCAGCTATTAAACATATCTTGAGATTATGGACAGCCATGGCTCAGAGTAAATACTTTTCCGCAGAGGCACTAGTGGTAGGATTTAATGCCGAAAGGGCATTTGACCATGTGATCTGTCGCTACTTATTTTCTGTATTACACAGATATGGCTTTGAGGATGATATTGTTCTAATATATCCTTATTATACCAGGAGCCTTGCTCTATTATTCTGGCGAATGGTTGTATGTCCCAGGAATTTGAGCTTAAAAGGGGTACAAGTCAAGGCTGCCTGCTTTCCCCACTCTTGTATATTCTCTTCTTCGACCTGTTACTGATTAAAATAGCTGAATCCCAGGCTACTCAGGGATTTGAGGTGCGTGAAGAGAATTTCAAAATAGCAGCCTTTGCGGATGACTGTTTAGTTTTTTTTTTAAAGACCCAGTTCACTCTTTACAGGCAGTAATGGATCTACAACAATTTGGTCTTTTGTCAGGCCTTAAAATCAATTTACAGAAGTCAGAAGCCATAGATGTCACTGGAACTCTGAAAGCACAATGGCTGGGCTCTTTCCCCCTAAGCTGAATAGACACTGAGATGAAATATTTAGGGGTCAAAATCCCGGTTGGTATTCTTGATATCTGTGATTGTAATATTATTCCTCTACTGTCAAAAACCAAAAGGAAATTGGCGGATTGGCAGATATTGCCTCTTTCCATTAGTGGTCGGATCAGTCTCTTTAAGATGGTGAAACTGCCCCGTTGGTTGTATGTGCTACAAATGTTACCAGTGGGGAAATAAGCAGGCTCGACTAGAGTTGGGTAAACTACAACTGCCTTGGGGAGAAGTGGGAATGGACTGCCCAAATTTACAAACTTATAACCTTGCTTGCTTATTAAGACACGTGATTATGGGACAAATCTGTTTACCCCTTCCAGTTTTCTACAAGCCTGGTGAAAACCCCTTAATGTGGAAAATTTGCTGCATGTCTTTGGGCATAGGCTACCAGAACAACCCAATTATTAGGGCATGTAGGTAGGCCTGGAGGATGTTATGTAGAAGACTTGGGATCTCATGGGCAGTATCACCGTTCATTTCCATTGTGGGCCATCCACGCTTCATTCCAGGATTAGAGAACATGATAGTTCTGGCATGGGCTAACAAAGGCTTGGCTGCTCTACACCAATTTATTCAGGTGGATATTGGATTGGTTCACCCGTTTAACAATTTCAGAATAGAAGAGTTGTAGGCTTATTTGCAAGTTAGACAAAAAAAGTCTCATTCCGCCCCTTTTTCCCAGTTTGACCATTTTTTTCTAGTGCCTCCTGGGAAAAAAAATATCCTGTGCCTTGCTAACTAAAGCCAAAAAAGGAACTGAACCGCATAATAATGTGCAAGCGTTGGTATTGTGCTGGAACCAAGAGATGGATATTCCAATTTCTTGTAAAATAATAAAAGCTTGTTTTATGCATGTCATATTCTCTGAAATAGTATTGATATTTTAAATTTTTCAGATGTATGTTTTTATCAGTTGTTTGGGCCTTTAAGGTCAACTTAGTGTATACTGACAACTGTACTAAATGTGGAATTGCTCCAGGAATCCTTTTTCATTGTTTCTGGGTCTGTGCTGTCATAAGACCATTTTGGGAAAGTATATTGGCCTATTTGGGTAAATTTCTCCATATTGCCTTACCAGAATCCTCTCATCTTTGTCTGCTTGAATGTATGGACGCAATTTCCTCTTCATTCACAATACCACAATGTTTGTTTTTGTGGAAAGCATTTTTATTGGCAAAAAAAATCTATCTTGGAATATTGGACAGAGATTGAGAGACCTTCTTTTAAATAATGGAAGCTGAAATTGCATAAGATGGTGGTTTTTGAACAACTGACTGCACGTCGTACTTCACTGGCTAAATAATATGCAGTATTTTTGGACATATGGCAGGCATATGTTTTGCCCTTAAATGCAAAAGCACACAGTATGCTCTTTGCCTTATTATAGTAGTGGACACCGAGGTAAGCTTTGGAGCTTATTGCTATTTTCCAGGAGCTCTCTAATATCTAATGCCATTATTCTATGGCGGTTTAAGGATTGTGATTGCCTCCACTTGTCTTTTACAGTGATTAGAGGGGATTTTGTACTTTCTCTTAATACTTAGTATTCCTGCTTAGTGTTGCAATGTACCAGAGGAAAGGAGGGTATTGAGATGTTAAATGGCAAACGTTTTTCAACCATGTATTTTTCTTGAAAACTTAAATTAAAGATATATATATATATATATATATATATTAAAAAAAAAAAAAAGTTTACTTAAGTTTGAACAATAGGATCCATGCAATGATACCAAAAATCAAGAATAAAATGAGGAAAATGCAAATCAAGAAAAAATAGGTTTATCTGTCCATAATGCCTCTTATGATAACCCTCTGCCTCTATACTATGTCCTGATCCAAAATGCCTTCACCAGTAAGGGTAAGTAAGTTCTCCTCCAGTTCCAGCATTCACCAGGGATGATGGAAAATACTTCCCCAGCTTCGAGAATCGATAAATTTACCAAATACGTCTCAAATGTCTCAAAAACTGCAATCTGTCTTCCACCTTGGTGTTAATTAGGTGCAAGATGCAAAAACAGGGATCCAATCCTTCGTTCCAGAGGGTCGTCCTCCTCAGTTAGGAGTTAATTCAAATATCCAAAGATCACTCTCTTAAGATCCTCAAAAACTCTTAGAAGAGAATTTTAAAAGCCCAGTGTACGCCAAAATTGGGAGATACGCGCCCAAGTCGGGCTTGCATGTGCCCACTGAATTTTAAAAGCTGCCCAGATGTGCACGTATGTCCCATTGTGCGCCCATCCCGCAAGTTTTCAAAAAGGGGCAGGGCATTGATGTTTCAGGGCATGGCCAAGATATGGCACTTAAATACTTAGGCGCATGGGCGCACACCTAGATCCCCTGCAATGCAAGTTTACTTCTGCTAGAAAAAATTAACCGTACCTGAGGGGTTTTAAGAGTCTGGGGTAACTGGAGGGCGTGTAAGCTATTCAACCAGGGGGATTTAGAGGAACTAGCTATTAACTGGGCAAACTGGTTGATGATCTGGTGAAAGTGGAAATGGTGTGGACACACGCCCATAGAAAATGTCCCCGACTTACACGGTAGAAGCGGGATTTATACATATAGGCGCACGTCCACTTAAAATTGGGCACACATGTGAACACGGTCAGGCTATTTTATAATATGCACCCGTATACGCTCGCAATTTATAAAACGGCCGTGTATCTGGACACATATGTGCCAAAGTGTGTCTGCTTTCCGGTTTGAAAGTGACCGGCGCCCAAGGGGGGGCGCCATGCAATATTTAAATTGGCGGCTGGCGTTAGTAAGGAGGCGCTAAGGTTGCTTGCACGCCCCTAGCGCCTCCTTGCTAACGGGAACCCGATCGGTGTCGGCGGTTCCGCCAGTTAGGAAAACTGACGCCAAGTTTATCAGCGTCGGTTTTCCTAAACGCCGCACAGCCAGGGGGTTCAGGAAACAGATGCTTGTCAGTCATTCGAGCGTCTGTTTCCTGCATCCAACTGCCAGTGGTTGGTTTTTTTTTTCTATTTTTTAACTATATTTAATTTTGTTTTTCCTCCTACTTAATATCGCAACGATATTAAGTAGGAGGCAGTACAGAAAAGCAGTTTTTCTGCTTTTCTGTACTGGTTTAAGGAGCGCTCAGCAATTAATGCCCGCCTGGAGCACTTTTTTTTTTTTTTTGCATCTAGAGTGAATGTCAATAGCCTCAATCACATGCATTTGCATGTGATTAGCGCTATTAGACTCACTCTGCGTTGGATGTGCATTGATTAGGCGCTAATCCCCTTATTGCATTAGGGGATTCATTAGTGCCTATTCAACCCGTGTCCGTCCGACTGCCGGTTATACAGTGCGCCCGGCTGAGCGCACTGTATTACATCGGTCCCTTTGTTTGACTAGGCCTTAGCTACTCAGTCTCCTCTCCAACCCTCTGCAGACTGAGATCCAGGGATGATCTCCTGACTGCTACTACCTCACCTTCCTTTTGCCTACTGTACGTGCTCAGTGGCTATTTATACCACTGAGACCCATCCCAAAAAAGGATGGCCCTAAAACTGGAGAGGTACAGAATAGTGAAAAAGCCTTTCTGAAAATCCCAAGATGACCACTGGGAAAATATTGGTGCGGGTTCTAATCCCCACTATAAAATAAATATTATTTACAGTCCACTTGTCAATCAAATACATATGTGACACTACTGGCTTACACAAAATGTTGTTACTCCCCATTTAATGAAAGTGCAGTAAATCTCACACACACACACTCTCTCTCGCTCACATTTTAAATTACATAGTTCATTTCAGGAAAATATGGGCCATAAAGTTTTGGGTGAAGAAGTTCTGCCCCAATTCTCTGTATGCATTATGGGGTAGATAATCAAACTACTTGTGCTCTAGGCAAACCCTTTGGAGTTTGCCAAAATAAGCAAAGCTAAACTATGCAGGGAGTTTTGCTTTGATTATTATTGCCCCATGAAAATTACCTACACCAGTTTGTGCCTGCTTTTTGTGCGGGTTGTATTTTTAGGGGGGAAAAAACCCCCTTCGTACAGTACATGTCGCCTCCCGCCTCGGGAATGCCCCCAAACTTAAACAGATAAAAGAGTTATGTACGGGGTTGACGTACGCATAGAGGGCGAGCACTAATCACAAGGTCCATTTCTGAGAGTAAAACAGCATTTTATCTGCAGACGGGGCTTTCATTATTGCCCTCTCTTTAGTGATATTTTTTTATTGTACGATATCGTTCACAGCAATAGTGAGAGAGCTTTGGACCCACTTGCTCAAGTTTCCCTTCGTAAAACCATGAGTAAACAATAAAGAATCCTGCCATGATTTCTATTTTCTGAAACCAAGCAAAATGACAGAATCTAGGAGTGTGTGATTCGAAATTTCCTGCATAACATTTTGTTTGTGAAATGAGGCAGCATCATGAAAGGTCCAACTTTCAAACTCTCTGCCTTGGGACGAAGCCCGCAGGTGCTTTTCACTCCTGGGCTCTGCATCAAGTTTCATTTTGAAGCTTGCTGTGGGGGTGGAACGGGTATAAAGTCCCTGCAGACTCTTGCGCCCTCGTCTCGTGCAGGGACTTGTCCCGTGGAAAATGCAATCTAAGGTGTGTTATTTTTCTCCCCGGACCCCCACCTTAACCACGGCCCCTGGTAAACACGGCTGAAAGCCGCCTAGGGGAAGGCAGTTTTGCGATGGCCAGTTTGCACAAGTGAATCGCTATTTACCTGCCTACATAGCTTTGACAATCGTCCTTGGAATGTAGTGAAACACGCATGATATTTGGTTCATTTCGAGGGGGATTATGGGTAACAAAAAGTTTGCTTTAGAAAGTTGAGTCATGAATATACTGTCTGTTTTTTAATCTCATCCGTGTGGCAACTAAAGTCCCTCTTGATTTACCAGTGAAAATAGTCAGGCCTTACTTCCAGTAGGGTCAATCAAAGGACAGGTTGGAGCTGTTTGATTCAGTGAGCAAGAATTCATTAACCCAGTGTGACGTGAACTACAATGTTCAGTGGTTCTGCAGGTGTAATGTTCAGTTGAAAGCTGTGATATTAAAGTTGTTAGCAAATGGTCATGGACCTCTAGGGGGCACTCTGGGGAATAAAATTAAAAATTAACTGTTCCCGTTCCGACTGTGGCTGAGACTCTCTGGGATGCGGCCTAGTCATGCCTAAATAATCATCCATAATATGACACCCAGGTGATGGCTTACTAGAACAACTAATTAATCACTATTTGTTTTCATCCAGTAGCCTCTAATAACTCAAACCCTGGACAGAACAGTGCTGCTGTGTCATCTGGATCTAGTGAGTATACTTATATTTTGTTATATTTGTCTATTGCCGCTATCACTCCCTCTTGTCCGTTAAGAAATATAAATGCACCACACGCATGCAAACATTTTTGAAGAATGCTAACTGCATTGCACACGTATTTCTCTAGGGGTTTAAGTTGATCAGTCAGTCGTTATTTCTTTCCATCCCTTGCTTCTATTATAAGGCTTGTCTGTAGTTAAGAGTAGAATTTTGTAAAAAGTGAAGTAAAGTTTGGTGAATAAAGTCTGCATTTCTGTCACACCTTTCAAGAGAGGTAATTATGTACTTTCCAGTGGCTGATAGTTGAAGTTTTGTGGGCTGAGACATAGAGAAACTTAGAGTCTACTCTAACAGATGCAAAAAGTCTGGCATGTCCACCTGTTGTGAATTACTCCTGAAAAATAGATCTTTTACCTTCACTTTTTCATCCACCACTCATGGAAACAGATTGTAAATGACCACTCAATCGTGTAAAATTTTCACAAGAATTTGACTGCAACTTTCAGTGGACTCATTCTGGGTAAACATCTTGCGCTAGTGGGATTTCCCCTTTTCTCATAATCTTTTGCCAGATTACCACAGGGCAGACTTTGCAGTAAATTCTACAGCAAAACACTTCACAAAAAGGCGAGTAATAGCAAATTCTTGAAGAAATTGCTTATTCTCTGCACGTCCTTGCTGAGAAGTCACAATCTGTTACGGTAGTAAATGCACAGCAAAGTGTTCGACCAATCACAGGCCGTTCAGGAAGACAATTTAATCCTGACCACTAGATTTTCCAGGATTTCTGGTTCTGCATTTTTGTACTGACAAAAATAGGATTCAAATTCTGTAATATTTAGGGATGCACTGGGCTGCCAACAAAACTTCATGCAACAAGGAAAAGTCAGTTTGGTGGGTGCCATCCAATCCTAGGCCCTCCCATATCACCCCTCCCATCCTCCCTCAATCCTCTCCTTCCTTTCCTCTCGCACCCCTCAAATTCTAGATCCTCACCCTTCTCCTTCTAAGTACCCTCTGGTATGTCCTACCTGCAGCTTCCTCCTCTGCGGTACAGCTCCATTTTGTTTTGCAGTATGAACTAGGGGTGTGCATCCGTTTTCCACGTAATTGTAATCCGCAACTTATTTTGTCCTATCTGCTAAATATGTGGGGAGGCGAAACGCATCGCGACTCCCCACGTATTTAACAGATTTCTGTTTTATTCGGCCACCTAAATAAAAATTTAAACCCCCCACCCTCCTGACCCCCCCCAAGACTTACCAAAACTCCCTGGTGGTCCAGCGGGGAGTCCAGAAGCCATCTCTGCATTCTCACACCCTCATTTGCCGGTTTCATCATGGCGCCGATAGCCTGTGTCACAGGGGCTACCGGTGCCATTGGTCAGCCCCTGGCACATGGTCACCGGCGCCATCTTGTGCTCCTACCATGTGACAGGGGCTGACCAATGGCACCGGTAGCCCCTGTGACATAGTATGGGCAAAGGCTATCGGCGCCATTTTGAGTCCTGGCATCGGACGGCCGGCATGCAGGAGGTCGCTCCCGGACCCCCGCTGGACTTTTGGCAAGTCTTGTGGGGGTCAGGAGGCCCCCCAAGCTGGCCAAAAGTCCCTGTGGGTCCAACGGGGGTCCCGGAGCGACCTCCTGCATGCCGGCCGTCCGATGCCAGGACTCAAAATGGCGCCCTTAGCCTTTGCCCATACTATGTCACAGGGGCTACCGGTGCCATTGGTCAGCCCCTGTCACATGGTAGGAGCACAAGATGGCGCCGATGACCATGTGACAGGGGCTGACCAATGGCACCGGTAGCCCCTGTGACACAGGCTATCGGCGCCATGATGAAACTGGCAAACAAGGGTGTGAGAATGCAGAGATGGCTTCTGGACTCCCCGCTGGACCACCAGGGAGTTTTGGTAAGTCTTTGGGGGGTCAGGAGGGTGGGGGGTTGTAGTTAATTTTAATTTTAGCTGGGACATGAATTTAACTTGCCGTATTAACGCATCGGGGCGCCATACGGACGAATGTAACGCATTTGCGCCCCGACGAATCCGAATCACGAATGCAACGAAAACGTTTTGGCTGCACATCCCTAGTATGAACTACATGGAGCTCCATGGCTCTGTGGGGCCCTATGCAATTCCGTCTGAGATGGATCTGCTTGACAAAGGAGGCTGAAGTAGGTATGATGAGGCAGTGCTTCTATCTTCCTCAGGGGCTAGGGGGAACACCTGGGAATCAGGGGGATAGGAGCAAGAAAAGACCAGGAATTTGGAGGGAGAGAGGGCTGGGCCCCATTTCAACTCCAGATGCCATTTTCCATCAGCAGCCTGGGGGACAGGAGTGGCCCTTGTGACAACATAGACAATGCACGAGTCAGTCCCTCACACACAGTTTAGAATGTATTAATTCCAGACTACGTAGACAATGCATGAGTCAGTCCCTCACACACAGCTTAGAATGTATTAATTCCAGACTGAAATGCATGGGTGATCTGTAGTACAGTGATTTGTAGGTGAAATAGCAGAGATTCAGACAGCCTTGGGACTAACTAATCAGCTGGAAACAGCACTGTAGGTTCTTCTTGCAACCCATGATTTACCAAAGGCTGCATGAGCGACATCTGTTGGACACCAGTGGGCACAACAACCAGAATATTTATGCTAATTAAGGCAAAGACCTTTATTACTGTGCCTGCCACAGGGACTTCAAGCAAACCTCTTTTCAAAGATATTTTACAGTACCTCCATGAGTGAAAGCTTCCCTACAGCGTGGGGTAAGCATTACTGCTAAGAACAGATTTTTCTGCTAATCTAGTTAAGGATCTTTTTAGTAATGTATGTCCAAAGAAGACAGCTTTCAAATTTGAATGCATAGAATCTTTTGACATCTCGGAAATAAAAATTAACTAAACCTGTACCCATTAGTGCTGCTGCTTCCAGTTCTGTTGAAGAAAAATATGTGTTCATTATTTAAAGATATATGTGTAACTAATTTGAGAGGCAGGCCTTTTTCTTAAGAGGTAATATTATCCTTTTCAGACAAACTGTGAAAGTGCACCTCACACATTCTCTTCCCTTGGCAGATATCATGCTACCCGTCTTCATTCCTCTGGGACTTGTGCTGTTTTTTGCTGTCACTTTTGTACTGTACAAGATGTGCAAGAAAACACCTCCAGGTATCTGGTGTCCTCTTTTTCTGTCACTGTAATGCTTTCAGATGCTGGGATATCCAGGAATGTCCCACTCATACAATGGTAGTGCGTTCATTGGTAAATATGCAGGGGGCGCTTGGAAGATGCATTGACTGTGTGCTGCACTTGGATGCATCTAGGAGCCATTGCACTTCTGATTTATCTTCCCGCCAAGACACAGCCTCATTAACACCATCATGTTGGAAGCGGGGAAGGGACAGGAAGTCTCTAAGACAGAGGCCCTTTTTGCTTGGAATTTGTGGCACAACAGGACTCGGTGCTGGGCTCCTGCTCTAAGCAGAAACGGCAACCCAGACCCAGCCCCAGGCTTCTGGGATCCGGGGAAGGGGGTTCAGCATCAGCAGTATATTAGGAGCAGTGACATTTTGGGGGGCATTCATTGCATTGCCACTGCAGAGGCCTGGCCATGGTTTGTAGGAGGGAGGTAAGGGAGAAGAGGATTGCACTGGCACCTGTCAATAAATACCGAGATCAGTTTGAAATTAACTGAACAGTTGCACAAATCCTGACTCCGTCTCTGCGCAAAGGGGAAGGTCCTAGATGTTTGGGGGGCAAGACCAGTGCCGTGTTTCTTCTGTTTCTCTACGAAAAATATCCCCTCACTTCAGTGCTGTTTTATTGGTGGGGTGGGGGGGTGGATTGAGGACTTTTCAATCTCTTTGTCACTAAATCTCTCTCTCTTTTCCCGCAAATCAACACATTTGCTGGAAAATTAAAATTTTCTGTAAGAGGACAAGTTATATTAAACCTACAGAAGAGCAACTGCGGGGAACCTTTTTCTAGACTACAGCGTCATAAAAGAGAAGAAACGTGTGGTTTGGCTGCCACGCTTGCTTCTGCTCCTCCTTATGGACACAAATGATTTGGAAGGGACCCCCGCTACGTGCTATGCTGTGACTGTCTGCTTGTTTGCTATGAAAGGGGGGGGGGAGGGGACTATAAAAATCTGTTTTTCTTTCCTTTCTTTCTTTATATTTTTTTATTACAAATAAATTTAGTGTAGCCACATGCACTGTGTTTTCTTAGAAGCAAAGGGGCCCTCACTAACTCAGGCTTTGCCCGGGGCCCACTGGTGCATTAACGCAGTCCTGGCTGAAAGGCACTGCAGGAGGATGAAGGCCCGTTACACTGCTTGTGCTCTAGAAGGGATTCGGGGTCCAGTTTATCAAGGGATATCTCCCCCCCCCAAAAAATGTGCCTTTGGCTCCATCCCCAGGAAGGCAAGGATATATTTATTAAACCCCCCCCCCCCCCTGGCCTTCAAGGAACTATGGCATGCCACGAATGAAACCTTCAGCTTTGGGGATGAACTGTGAAATCACATCATTGACTCTCTTTTTTTGTTTGTTTGGTTTTATTTTGGCGCCGTACTTTTTTGCTGTTTTTGAACACACTTCCTCTTCATATCTCTTCATAAAAACATTTGTCCTTCCAGGAGATGAAGCACAAAATGCAACTGAAAAGTAAGTGATGGCATTTCACCACATTTATTTATGCTGCTGTAGGAGCCTGCACTGTGCTCAGAAACCTTTCTGGATCTTTTTTTTTTTTTTTTTTTTATTAAATAAAACCAGCCTGACTGTTTAACATTAGCAAGTGCAGAATGTGAAGATGGAGTGTGCAGATTCACTAAGATCTAGTGTAGGATATTCCATGCCCCTCCTGGTGACCCCATGGCCAATCAGTTTTTCAGGAGATCCTCAATGAATATGCATGATATAGATTAACACAAATTGAAGTATATCTAAGTGTATCTCATGCATATTCACTGTATAATATCCTAAAAATCCTGCTGACTGTGGGGTCACCAGGATGGGATCAGGAAGTCCTGATCAAGTGTCTCATTTTCAAGAAATGTTTTGCCACCTCCCCCATAGTATATAGCATAGAAAGCTGGTAGTTATGTTTTTTTTATCAAAGTAAACTTACAGGAGGTCAGAATATACAGTATGAACTACATTAGAAATTGAGCTAGGAACATGAATAATCTATGCAAAGGTCCATGAGACCTTGGTTTAGTTTATATGTATCTCCAATAGTAAACAGTGTTTGGGATCCTAGTCTAGCCCTGGCTCAAGGGGAAGAGTCCTCTCTACTTGCAATCAGCACCACATCCTACAACATTTGGGGTGTTTCCTAAAGGCTGCTGTCTAAGAAGAGGAAA
The DNA here is from genome assembly GCF_901001135.1 of Rhinatrema bivittatum. NCBI lineage: Eukaryota > Metazoa > Chordata > Amphibia > Gymnophiona > Rhinatrematidae > Rhinatrema > Rhinatrema bivittatum. The sequence continues at coordinate 309,420,491 of NC_042615.1, forward strand.
CATTTGTCCCTGCTCCTTATGTGCTGCTCTCACAAATCATCTTCCTTTGCCTGAGTTGCTAAACAGTCAGTTAAACCTTCTTTTTTCCAAATATCAGAGAACCTCAGATCTTGTATGCCAAACAATAGTTATTTGAATGAAGAAACAGTTCAGTTATCACTGTTACTTACAAAGTGACAAGAATAGCCATACATACAGCAGCCTAGTTCAGCTGCTATGAGTCTCTGGAAGCTCAGTAATCAGAGGAAGATAATTGCAGCTGAAGTAGAAGCATTGGCTACTAGTGAATAGCAGGGACTAGCAGCAGATGGGAAATAGATAGAGGTGACAGAGCAATGCTTCTAGGAGATTGTAGAGAATTCAGGAGAGCTGTTAGCTTGCCAAGAGCCATTTTTTCAAGTGAAAGTACCTACAGAAAGTAAACAGTCTCAGATTATTTTGACTCAAGGGACCAATAGGAAGAAGAAAGAGAACACAAACAGAGGGAGCAAAACAGGAATAGATCCAATAGAGATCTCAGAATCATTCAAATAATAACCAATCAGGATAAAGAACTCTACTCCCTGTAGAGATTCTAAGACCAGCAATATCATGACACAGGGTAGCAGAGTAATAAAGAAACATATACATACACTGGTGATCTTACCAGTCGCAAAAGTGATATTTTCTAGCTGCAAACAAAGCTACAAAGTCTTACAAAGTCTGGTCAGTGTACCATCCTGAAGGGGGAGAGGGAGTATACCTTTAATTTTTAATCTGTATTTACAGTTTGCATGTGGCTTTCCTGTCTGTTTGTGAATGACTTTGCTAATAACTGTTTGTTTAACAATCTCTTAATTAAAACAGGTCTGCATCAGATAAGGAAAGCGTCAAGCTTCTTTCTGTAAAGACATCTCCAGAAGCTGGTAAATGTTGTTTTCACTCTGCCCTTTGTCACTGATTCAGTATGTACAGAGAGAGATTTTTGATAACACTTGTACACATAAATGTCACTTTTGCTTCTATAAAATTACAAGGGCCTTAGCAAATTGGATAGGGTCACTAAATACCAAACTGTTTCTGATGCACCTGGGCAGCCCTGAAGTAATAAGAACATGCCATGCTGGGTCAGACCAAGGGTCCATCAAGCCCAGCATCCTGTTTCCAACAGTGGCCAATCCAGGCCATAAGAACCTGGCAAGTACCCAAAAACTAAATCTATTCCATGTTACTGTTGCTAGTAATAGTGGCTATTTTCTAAGTCAATTAATAGCAGGTAATGGACTTCTCCTCCAAGAACTTATCCAAACATTGTTTGCTTTTTTAACTGCCACATGATAGTGTCTGGCAAAAGTGTGCAATGACTTCCATGTCACTGCCCCACAAATCTCCTGTGGAGAAACCTGCTGGATCTCGGCCCAAGAAGTTGCCTGAGAATATGTCAAATGGGCTCACAACCCAAATTTTGGTCAAATTTTGGTCAAATTTTGGATAGATAGGTCGAACCAATCGCCTTCTTAAGCCAACATGCAATTGTAGCTTTAGAAACTTGACAACCCCCCCTCCTTGGACCATTCCACAAAATGAAAAGGTGATCTGAGATTTGAAAGTCATTAGTAATGTCCAGAAATCTCAACAATGCTCGTTTCATGTCCTCTCTTGCGTGAGGCGCGGATGAATCCAAATCTGGAAAAGCCAGAAGTTAAACAGTTTGATTAACATGAAACACCAATAACACCTTAGGCAAGAAAGAAGGCACTGTACACAATGACACACCCAGAGGAGGAGTTCGACACGCAAGCTCTGATCGACTCGGGAGCAGGGGGTAATTTCATTCTTCAGGAGCTGGTTCAACAACTTCGGATCAGGGTACAACCCCAAAGACCCCACCTCCGCGTGTCCTCTATCCAGGGAAGAATACTTCCTGGAGTCATAACCACCCGCACCGAACCACTCATTCTTCGCACTGGCATTCTGCACCAGGAGGAGATCTCCTTCTTCATCTTAGAGAGGTCCATGCACCCAGTCATCTTGGGCCTACCCTGGCTTCAGAAGCACTCGCCTGTGATTGCGTGGCATTCCCCTTCAACTAGCGTCCTGGGGGCCTGCGTGCCATAATTCCTGCCTAGCCACGGTTACTCGGCCACCGATTCCTCTCTGGACTACTACGCTGGGTTTGCCATCTTACTATCAGGATTATCTTGATGTGTTCTCCAAAGAGAAGGCCGAGATCCTTCCAGAGCATCGCCCCTTTGACTGCGCAATTAATCTTCTCCCGGGCGCCACACCGCCACGAGTACGGGTCTACCCATTATCCCTCCCGGAGACTCAAGCCATGTCGGCATATATCCAGGAGAACCTGGATTGGGGGTTTCTTCTTCGTGGCGAAAAAAGATGGGTCCCTCCGACCCTGCATAGACTAACGGGGCTTGAATAGTATTACTCGGCGGGATCGGTATCCACTGCCCTTGATCCCAGAACTCTTGGATCGACTACAGGGGCCAGGATATTTACCAAGCTAGACCTTCACAGGGCTTATAATCTTGTTAGAATTCGCCCAGGAGACGAGTGGAAGACTGCATTCAACACAAGAGATGGACATTATGAATACCGGGTTATGCCCTTCGGTCTCTGCAATGCACCAGCAGTGTTTCAAAACCTCATGAATGAGGTTCTACGAGAAATGTTACACACGTCAGTAATTGTTTATCTAGACTACGTACTAATTTACTCCAAAGATCTACAGACACATCGCCAGGACGTTCGAGTTTTACAGAAGTTAAGTGATAATCGGCTTTACGCAAAACTCGAGAAATGTTTATTTGAGCAAGAATCGTTACCCTTTTTAGGGTATATTGTATCCTCTATGGGTTTTCACATGGATCCTGAGAAGGTCGCTGCCATAAAGGATTGGCCCCAACCGGTGGGGGTGAAGGCGCTGCAGAGGTTTCTTGGGTTCGCCAACTTCTACCGGCAATTTATCCCACATTACTCCCAGTTGGTGGCACCCTTGACGGCACTTACCAAGAAGGGATCAGACACAAGGAATTGGACTACGGCCGCCCTACAGGCCTTCCAGAAACTAAAAGAGGCATTTCTCCAGGATCCATGCCTGCGGCACCCCGATCCTCAACGACAATTTATCGTGGAAGTGGATGCCTCCGATGTGGCCGTTGGGGCTGTTTTAAGTCAAGTATCCCCTAGGGGGAAGCTCCTGCCCTGTTCCTACTTCTCTCGAAAGTTCTCATCGACAGAAAAGAACTACGGAATAGGGGACAAAGAATTATTAGCCATTAAATTGGCATTCGAAGAGTGGCGCCAGTGGTTGGAGGGGGCCCAACAGCCGGTGATTGTGTATACAGACCATAAAAATCTGGAATACTTATGCCGTGCCCAGCGTCTCAACCCCCGGCAGGCCAGGTGGTCTCTATTCTTCAGCCGTTTTGATTTTCGTCTTCGCTACCGGCCGGCCGATAAGATTGTTCGAGCGGACGCTCTGTCCCGTACCGCTGAAATAGAGGATTTGCCAGACCCACCACGGTACATTCTTGATCCGGCCAAAGTGTTCCTCGCGGCTACCAACACGGTCCCGACAGGGAAGACTGTGGTACCCCTCAGACTGCGGAAAAAAATTCTCTCCTGGGCACACGACTCTCTGACAGCTGGTCACCCGGGAGTAGCCAGGACCCAAGAATTACTCTCAGAATATTACTGGTGGCCTCAATTTAAGAAAGATGTTCGCCTCTACGTTAACTCTTGCCCAACATGTGCCCGACAGAAGACTCCCGTCGGTCGCCCCTGGGGTCTTCTTCAGCCTCTGCCGATTCCCACGGAACCATGGACTCACTTATCCACGGACTTTATCATAGATCTGCCTGCCTCAGAGGGGAAGACGGTGATTTGGGTTGTCATAGATAGATTCTCCAAGATGGCCCATTTTGTGCCCCTCTCTAAACTACCTTCGGCGCCTGAACTGGCGAATTTGTTTACGCGACATATCTTTTGCCTTCATGGGCTTCCTCTCCACATTGCCTCGGACAGGGGTTCTCAGTTTTCGGCACGATATTGGCGAGCACTGTGTGAAACGTTCGGGGTTCAGCTTGACTTCACCACCGCTTTCCATCCCCAAGCTAACGGGCAAGTAGAACGGGTAAACCGGATCTTGAAGGCGTTCCTTCGTGCCTTTGTGGGAGACCTGCGAGATGACTGGGTGGCCTTGTTTCCGTGGGCAGAATTTTCCTTTAATCATCACAAGCACTCTTCCACTGGCAAGTCCCCCTTCTACACGGTCTACGGCAGACGCCTGCGGCCTCCTTTACCGGTACCAGTAGATGTGCCATCTCCCACCGTGCAAACCACCGCCCGACAGTTATTCCAGATCTGGCATTCCACTCGGAAGAGACTCCAGCATGCGGCGGTTATCATGAAGAAAATGGCCGATCGGTTGCGACGGCCAGCTCCAGTGTTCCTTCCCGGTGAGAAGGTATGGCTGAGTACTAAATACCTTCATCTACGGCTTCCTTCGATGAGGTTGGCTCCTAAGTACATTGGGCCCTTCGTAGTTAAGGACAGGATTGGGGCTGTCTCTTATCGCCTTCAACTTCCACGCATGCTCAGGATTCACAACGTCTTCCACGTTTCCTTGTTGAAACCCTTGGTCCTTTCCCCGTATCATAAGAAGGCACCCACTCCTATGGCACAGGAAGATGCCATCTATCAAGTTAAAGACGTGTTGGATGTACGGCATCATCGCAGGTGTTGGGAGTACCTTCTTTCCTGGGAGGGCTATGGTCCCGAAGAGAATTCCTGGGAACCCGCCGTCAATATCCTGGACAAAAACCTCCTCCATCAATTCCATTTGGATCACCCGAGTAAACCCAGACCTCCTGGGAGGGGGCGTAGGAGAGGGGGTACTGTTGCGGTCCCGGGCCACGCCCCGGTCCCTCCACCTACCTCGGGGGCGGCCCGGGCCGTTTCGAGCCTTCCCCGGGTCGTTTCCACCAGGCCCCGGGCCTGCAGGCCTTCCAGCACGTCTCTCCCTCCTCAGGAGAGATGCCGACGCTCCGGCGCGGCTGGCCCCGCCCCCTGACGCTCGCACACGGGGAGGAGCCTCATTTAAAGGGGCCAGCGTGGGAAAAACCTCTGCAGGACGGAAGATGACGTCGGACGCCCTCAGGGTACAAGTACCCTGCAACTAGCTCTCTTCTGTGCCTTGCAACAAGGTTCCTGGTCTTTGGCCTGTGTAGCTGTGCTCCTGGTTCTCTCTTCATTCCGCTTCTGCCTTGCCCTCCTCGCTGGATTGCTTCTTTTGGACTTCGACCCCTGGATTGGCTTTGGACCACTCGCTGGACTTCGACCCCTGGATTGGCTTTGGACCGCTCGCTGGACACCGACCCCTGGACTGGCTGCGGACCACTCTTTGGATTCAGACTCCTGGACCGACTTCTGGATTACCTATGACCTGCTGGAGGCACCAGCCATCCGGAACCCACGACCTGCAGGAGGCACCTGCATCCGGACCATCTTCCACCTTCAGGGAGTCGCCTAAGTCCCAGCGGCCGTGTCCCTACGGGCCCCTCCTGGGGGGATTTCGGCTTCCAGGGTGAATCTCCAAAAGTCCCAGCGGCTGGACTCCTAAGGGCTCCTCTCGGGGGAGTACCGGTCTCCAGGGTGAAGACTCTTCGACTACCGGGGTCCAACGTCTGCCTTCCTCTCAGTGAGTGCAGAGTTCTGGGTCGCATAGGACTCCTCCATGGTCCACCATCTCAAAGCACTCCGGCTTTCCGAACCTCCTCCTAGTTGGGACACTTGCTGCAGATCCTCACAGCACACCATCCTCTGTCCCAACCGGCGCAAGGGTCTACGAGCATAACATTATCACATGCGTTATGGTGTTGTCACGGGTGTTAGGGTCCTAACACTCGCAATAACATCCTAAAGTGATTTGATGAATAACCCTGTTTGATGGCTCTCCCCTTCCAAAATACCTGTTCTCCACTGCTTGATTCCACAATCTCCAAACCTCTCTGTCATATTCTAAATGGTAGAGACTCCTGGTAGAAGTCCTAGGTCTCGCTTCCTTTCTCTAGCTGAAATCATTCGCCCTACAACATTTCCTCTCTGATCTTTCCTGGATCTTTCAGGCTGGCAGATCCCAAAAATCACAGAGCAGAGAAAAGGAAATCCTCCTCTTTTCCTACTCATCTCTTGGGCAGGGAGGGTAGGGACAAAATTTCTGCCCAAACATAAAATCTCACCAAAAAAATACTCAAAAACACTGAGATCCACTATCTAAGCACTGGATGTGAGTCCAGAACGTGTTCCTCACTTCCTAAACCCACTCAGGACAGGACTGAAGCCAATACCGAATAAGGGAGAAAGGAACTAACAAAAATCATCCGTCCTCTCACAGCTCCAGCACAAAAATCCCACTGTGAACCCAGGAGTCAACTGCTGTTAAACAGGCAGGAGCCTACCACTGCAGCAGCCTTCAGCGGGGGGGCTGTGGTGAAATGGTATGCTCTCCCCTCACTTACACTGATCTGTCCTCACACTAAGGCCACCTGCCAGAGGAGATCTCTGTGTTATCTCCACATTAACAAACTCTAGATGAGAGATCATTGGGAAGCTTATTAGAAGAAACAGCTAGTGACAATTATATTGTAGCTTCACCAAGCCAGAAATTGTTGGGGCTTGTCTAATAAATCTTTCCTTCATAGTACAGTGTTTCTAGAAGGCAAGCTGGGCTTGTTTTGACACTTAAGATATGAAAGACTGGGCTGTCCTTTCCTTTACTCAGTGTGTTTCAGAGCCTGTGGTTCAATATATTCTTTAATGCAATTCTTATGCGATTTCCTGTTTCTTAGGAGAACAATCATCACGAGGAAGGAATAAAAACCAACAGCATGACGAATCTTCTCCACACCTGGACCATAAATATGTAAGTATCCCTTCCATTCTGCTAGCAGGCCTGGATTTGCAATCTGCCAAGTCTGGGTAATGCCAGAAGGGCCATTCCATTCAAGTGCAGTGCAAGGATATTAAGTGCCCTAACCGAATCCTAGAGTCATGCACTCCCCACACACAGTTTTACATTTTGCATTTATAACCACAGATTTTACATGGAAAAAAAAAGACATTAGAATACAATATTCTGAGCTAAAAATATCACTTACAACAACATGTATATTAATTTATGTTTATAAACACTGCTGTGCTGCTAACAGAAAGCCTTGCAAAAAAGCAGATAAAGACACTTGGAACCATATGGTATTAGGCTTATTGCAATGCGTGTTAGGTATGTTCTTGGCCCTCAGAAAGCCATGAGTAAACTGAATTACAATTACAATATAATAAACCTCCCATACCAAAGAGTACTAACTGCATGCACTCAGTGTCGATCTTACCTATGAAAAGGCAATACTGCAAAATATTAGGGGTGTGCATTCGTTCCCTACGAATTGGTAATCCGCAACGTATAGGGCCATATTTGTTGTATTCGTAAGGAAGCGAAATGTATCACGATTCCCCATGAATACAACGAATCTTCGCCAAATTATTCGGCTGTCTAAAGGAGCCAATTTAAACAAACCCCCCACCCTCCTGATCCCCCCCAAGACTTGCCAAAACTCCCTGGTGGTCCAGGAGCCATCTCCTGCACTTACACCCTCAGCTGCCGGTATTCAAAATGGCGCTGATAGCCTTTGACCTTACTATGTCACAGGGGCTACTGGTGCCATTGGTCAGCCCCTGTCACATGGTAGGAGCAATGGATGGCCATTGGCCCCTGTGACATAGTGAGGGCAAAGGCTATCGGCGCCATTTTGAATACTGGCAGTTGACGGCCCGAGTGCAGGAGGTCGCTCCTGGACCCCCGCTGGAATTTTGGCAAGTCTTGTGGGGGTCAGGAGGGTCCCCCAAGACTTGCCAAAAGTCCCTGGTGGTCCAGCGGGGTTCCGGGAGCGATCTCCTGCACTCGAGCCGTCAGTCAGCCCATGTCACATGGTAGGAGCACAAGATGGCGCTGGCCATCCATTGCTCCTACCATGTGACAGGGGCTGACCAATGGCACCGGTAGCCCCTGTGTCATAGTAGGTCAAAGGCTATCGGCGCCATTTTGAATACCGGCAGCCGAGGGTGTGAGTGCAGGAGTTGGCTTCCGTGTACCCCCTGCTGGACCACCAGGGAGTTTTGGTAAGTCTTGGGGGGGTCAGGAGGGTGGGGGGTTGTAGTTAATTTAATTTTAGCCAGGAAACAAATAAGAATTAACATATAAAAGTATCAGGAGCCCCCCTTGCCGAATGCAACATATCTGCCCCCCGACGAATACGAATCCCGAATGCAACGTATGGTGTCCCTCTGCACATCCCTACAAAATATTAAACCAGGCCCTAAAACACCAATACGCCTTCTATTAGGAAAACAGAACAAGCCCTATACAGAACCTATAGCCTAGATGAATATCTCACCTTGGGCACACATTAGGGATGTGAATCGTTTTAGGACGATTAAAATTATCGTCCGATAATTTTAATATCGTCTTAAACCGTTATGGAACACAATACAATACAGATTCTAACGATTTATCGTTATAAATCGTTAGAATCGTGAGCCGGCACACTAAAACCCCCTAAAACCCACCCCCGACCCTTTAAATTAAATCCCCCACCCTCCCGAACCCCCCCCCAAATAACTTAAATAACCTGCGGGTCCAGCGGCGGTCCGGAACGGCAGCGGTCCGGAACGGGCTCCTGCTCTGAATCTTGTCGTCTTCAGCCGGCGCCATTTTCCAAAATGGCGCCGAAAAATGGCGGCGGCCATAGACGAAAAAGATTGGACGGCAGGAGGTCCTTCCGGACCCCCGCTGGACTTTTGGCAAGTCTCGTGGGGGTCAGGAGGCCCCCCACAAGCTGGCCAAAAGTTCCTGGAGGTCCAGCGGGGGTCAGGAGCGATTTCCCGCCGCGAATCGTTTTCGTACGGAAAATGGCGCCGGCAGGAGATCGACTGCAGGAGGTCGTTCAGCGAGGGTTCCGGCGCCTCGCTGAACGACCTCCTGCAGTCGATCTCCTGCCGGCGCCATTTTCCGTACGAAAACGATTCGCGGCGGGAAATCGCTCCCTGACCCCCGCTGGACCTCCAGGAACTTTTGGCCAGCTTGTGGGGGGCCTCCTGACCCCCACGAGACTTGCCAAAAGTCCAGCGGGGGGCCGGAAGGACCTCCTGCCGTCCAATCTTTTTCGTCTATGGCCGCCGCCATTTTTCGGCGCCATTTTGGAAAATGGCGCCGGCTGAAGACGACAAGATTCAGAGCAGGAGCCCGTTCCGGACCGCTGCCGTTCCGGACCGCCGCTGGACCCGCAGGTTATTTAAGTTATTTGGGGGGAGTTCGGGAGGGTGGGGGATTTAATTTAAAGGGTCGGGGGTGGGTTTTAGGGGGTTTTAATGTGCCGGTTTTTCGATTTTTCGATTTTTCACGATTTTTAACGATTTTTCACGATATTTTACCCCCCTTAACGGCAACAATACGATTCCCTCCCCCTCCCAGCCGAAATCAATCGTTAAGACGATCGAGGACACGATTCACATCCCTAGCACACATACAGGTGACCAATCTAAATTCTGTGCAGAATATTAGCATATGACTTTTCAGTTTATCCTTGTGTGATTGCCGAATACTTGAATTTCTCTACAGTCTAGCTCCTTAATGAATGCAGTTGCAAGATACTTGGGGATTCCACAATGACTTTCAGTGCACCATGTGGACTGGGTGATCATCACCTAAACTAAAATAAACATTGCCTGTCTAGTTTGAATACATTTGTGACAAATCTTCCAGTTATTCCCCAAACTGTTAGATGGGTAAGTCTTAATCAACTAACTTAAATAAAACTTTAGTTTTGAATATTAGGCCCTATGTTATTAAGATATTATTATATAATGTCCTGCATTTGCTTCATCTCAGGAAGGCATCGCATCGGTTTTGTTTATTTATTGGTTTAAATTGCTGCCAGTTGTGTAGTGAATTACTCATATTTCATTAGTAAAAAGACTTTTCCATAAATTACTAATACACATGCAAGAGTTATCTTTCCTGTGATTTCTATTAAAATTGTCTTATTACCTGAAAACATCAGGGAAGTGTCATTTAGGAAAGACTTCACAGCTTGCATTCAGGCCAGTGTGTTGTAAATGCCAGTCCCTCACTGCCGCCAGCCCTAATTCGTTTTTACAAGAATCTCCTTAGCATGTTCCTCTGTAATCTTAATATTTTAAACTGAACTATCTAATATCTTAATTGCTTTTCACAGCAGTTAAACTGATAATCTCATCAGTTCTGTAGATGCTTAAATATAACAGCATGCCCTGCATTGCTTTCAGATCTAAAGAAGTAACTTCACACTGCTGACCTGAATTTCATACAGAAGACGCTGCAGATATGAACAAGACAGGACCCTGTGTTACGGCGATCAGTCACTCTTACTTTCTGTTCTGTAATATGTGTCGTAAAGCAGTGACGTTCAGCCTTTGCCACTTTGAAGCCATTTGAGTAATAAATAAGAGTCTCAGAGAGTGACATTCAGCTGTTTTGTTCTTTGCTCAACATCTCTGCTCTTCTTTGTGCTGTTTTCTGCGGCACGAAAGTTCCACACTGGAGCTTAAAGTGCCCCTTGTGACTTCCAGACCCCAGGATGAAACATCAGCAGTGCAGAACACACAGGCTGTTGTACCTCCAGCATTGTTAAACAGGTGCTGTCCATATTTATTTGCTTTCCCATGATGTAAATGGAATAACCGTTTTCCTTATTAACGTTGACCTTTTCTGATGTTAGACTTTGACAGTTGTCTACCAATCTCTGGGGTTTTTTTTTTTTTCCCTGAGGGGAAGAGTTATGATTTTGTATCACACATGACCAATGAACCTTTTATTATGAAACTATGCAATGTATTTCAAATAATTCAAGTTTTCTTTATTTTTTTAATTTGCTGGTTCCTTCAACCGGGACAGAGCAGCCTAGCGGTAGAAGTGGCATTAGAGTGACAGGCTCCGCTTTTAAAATGAGTTATGCAAGCCGCCCAGAAAATAAGAAATCCCTTTGTTCATGCAGTTAAAAACAACTATAGGAGTCCGGGGGCACTCAACAGATTCAGCCTTTTTTTTTTTTTTTTTTTTTTTAAATTAAAAAAATAAATAAAAGAAAGTCTGATGGAAATGAGCAGATAAGTGTTGCCCACTGCTAAGACACCTCAGGAAGGAAGAGATTTCCTCAACCTTCATAAAGGAGTAAAATGCTGCGATGATTGACTAATGCAATGTAGAATACACTATTTTTATTCTTATAGGAGAAGGAAACTTTTTATGCAGTATGGGAATGCCACTGTTTTTTACCTCCTTGTGAGAGCCATGACTTCTCAGTGCTCCTGTGCCATTGTCACCCTTTAATGAGGCTGCAGCAGCAACACCTTTAGCTGGGCTCAATAAAGAACTTTCCATACTAAAACATGACCTGTGTAGAGCTTCTTTCAAGGAGAGCATCGGGCAGCAAGAGAACCTTTTACTTTCGGCAGCACCGCTCTACGGAATAATACGCTGAAATATAAACATCCGGATTTCATAGCGTTTTCCATTGCATTCCATTTTTAAAAAATCTGAACAGAAATAGAGTAGTTGTCAGGCCAATTGCTAGGCAAGGCCACATGAAAATGTGTGTGTTTAAACCAAATGCCCATGCTACTAGTCAGGCTGAGAGGCACCAACTACAGTAACAGTCCTCATCTAGCGGACATAGGTTATTTTAACATAAACCACAACTCCTGGAATATGTTATTGCTCTAGAATGTTCCAAAACTGAGAACACTACAGATGCATATTCTGCATTTTTTTCAAATAAAGGTTTTCTTGTTTGTAGTCTTTCGTTGCACTGTGTTGCATTCCTTCAGTATGCATTATGCTTGCTTAAAACAAACATCCAAATGAACTTACTGCTAGTTTTGGTTGTGGGAAGGCACATGCCACCTGTAAATCAAAGTATGGGTTCAATAATAGCATCTCGGAGCTAAAGAAGTCAGGTCAACAGAAAATGACTGGAATACTAAAAAGATGAAATTATTCCATCAAAAGTTCATTTTCATAGGGCCTGATATAGTAAGAGGGATAACTTTAAAGCACTGAGTGCAGCCCCATATATCTGCGTATATGGCCACGTGCAGATCTACCCTAGTATTTTATAAGTGGTGTGAATCGTATATGTATGGGTTATAAAATACAGGTAAATCTACTCTGCAACATTCATGTGCATGTATAGATACATGCGAATATATAAGTAAATTAGCCAATTAAGTAGTGCTTTTTGAGACTTATCCAGCTAAATGGGTATATGATATAAAAAAACATGCATATTATTCCAATCTATTATAAAATTATACACATGGACAATATACGTGTGAAAATTAAATATGACTTAAACACGTGTTAAATCCCTATTTACACGAGTAAGTCGGCAAATTTTCTAACATGCATACATAATGGAAATTAGCCCATTTTTCGATTCCTCCACCAGTTCACCCCCTTCATCTCAGGTCATCAAGACCATCCTGATTCTTCAGCCTGAACTCTCACCAGTTCACCCAGACCTTTCACCCAGCCAATAATATAGTATGAACGCATTTGATATCATGCAGGATAATTAGCAAGCATAAATTTCCATGATTAAATTGCCAAATCTACACATGTAAATCTCTTTTAAAATAGCAACATACATGCCTATATGTTGGTCCCACCCTGGAATGCCCCCAGATCACCCCTTTTTCACATGAGTATATTTGTGCATGAACCCTTATTTGCGTGCTTATGCCTGATGCTTATAAATATGTACAAATCAGCACTTAAAATGCCACTCAAAATGGGTTCGCCTTGAAAAATTCACTATTAACATAAACAAAACCCACTCCCATATTTATTTATAATTTTATTGTAGTGGACACGACCCTACTCAAATCTTTAAATATATTGAAGTGAGTAGTGGTGGTTTCATATAATTCTCTTAAAGGGACCGGCCCGGCTACCCCATAATTATTTGTGTATAATCATAAACACACCACCTATCAGAAGTTCAACTGACAAGCGAAGCTCAGCATTGGGAGGAATTTTTGAGAATAAATAAAAAATTAATAAGATTGGATTTACATAGAATTACTATGAGTATATAAAACAGCAGATCATTCCTAGAGGGCTACAGATACAAAAGGCTCCGATGTTTTTATAGACTATCAGGAATTTGTGGGAACATGGACAGCTATTTTGAATAAGTGTTCGTTGGATTTAATGTTGTTAATAATTAATCGAGTCAAGAGATACACTGATGAATTGAATGGAAAAACAGAGGAGGTTCAAAACATGGTAAAATCAATTGTTAGTTTTGACACTAAACTTACCGAGTTTAAGACGACATTAGATCAATTTCGTAATATGATTAAGGAAACCAAGGTGAAAAATTAAGAGGGACCAAAATGCTTATTCTACCAGTAAGGTGTATTTGTGAATGGACAATAAAAAATTGGATATTGGTCAAAAGAGAGTGCATTTTGTATTTTCATCGGAGGACAGTTCTAGTGGATCAGAGGAGTATGAAGATAATAGGGAGGAAGTTCAAGGAGAACACCCTAGAGCAGGGGTCGGGAACCCATGGCTCGCGAGCCAGATATGGCTCTTTTGAGGGCTGCATCTGGCTCGCAGACAGTCGCCACACTTTCCCGCTGACCCAGCTGCTCCCCGGTCCTCCTCCGCCCGGGCTTAAAATGCTGTCAGCCCGGGCGGAACGCGGCAGGACAGCTGGAGTCAGCGGCACCGGCGTGCACTCTTCGCCCCCCCCCCTCGCGGCCCGGAAGAGGAAGTGAAGAGTATCGGGTGCCTGCGCGGCAAGAAGAGGCCACGCTAGTGCGCTCGGCATCGGCCCGAAGAAAAGAAGACTGCAGCGCGGCTCGGAGGAAAATGAAGAGGTTCAGCCGCGGCCGATGGGACTCCGCCTCCGCGAGGGCTGAAAATGAAGGAGGTTAGCGTTGGGAGGAGGCGGCTGCTGCCGCGAGTTCCCGGGGTGAGGGAGAGAGAGAGTGAATGAGCGAGCAAACACACATGCTTGCTCGCTCATTCACTCTCTCTCTCCCCCACCCCCACCCCGGGAACTCACGGCAGCAGCAGCCTCCTCCCAACGCTAACCTCCTTCATTTTCAGCCCTCGCGGAGGCGGAGTCCCATCGGCCGCGGCTGAACCTCTTCATTTTCCTCCGAGCCGCGCTGCAGTCTTCTTTTCTTCGGGCCGATGCCGAGCGCACTAGTGTGGCCTCTTCTTGCCGCGCAGGCACCCGATACTCTTCACTTCCTCTTCTGGGCCGCGAGGGGGGGCCTGTGTGTGTGTGTGTGTGTGTGTGTGTGTGAGTGAGAGATTGCATGTATGTGAATGATTGAGAGCCTGTACATGTGAAAGAGAGTATGTCTGTGATTGAGAGCCTGCCTGTGAGAGAGAGAGAGAGAGCATGAATGTAAGTTTACCATTGGGAACCTGTATGTGTAAGTTTGTGATTGAAAACCTGTTTGTGTGAAAGAGTATGTGTGTGTGATTGAGATCCTTTGTGTGTGAGAGAAATCATATGTATGTATGATTAAGAGCCTGTGTGTATAAGTAAGAGAGAGAGCATGTGTGTCTGTGTGTGATTGAGAGCTGATTTAGGTGAGGGAGCATGTGAGTATGTGATTGAGAGCCTGTGTGTAAATGAGAGAAAGAGAGGACATGTTTGTAAGCATGTGAATGAGTCTGTGTGTGAGAGAAAAAGACAGCATGTATTTATGTGATTGAAAGCCTGTGTGTGTGTGTGTAAGCGTGAAAAGATAGACAGCATGTGTGTAAATGTGTAATTAAGAGCCTATATAAGTGAGTGAGAAAAAAAGTGTATATGTGAGTACTGAGAGCATGTGTGTATAGGTGTGTCATTGAGAGCCAGTGTGAGAGAGAGCGCTGGTATGTGACAGAGAGGAGAAAGTTCCAAGCAAACCACCCCACCTCCTGCTAATTCAGAACAATCTCAGGACACCTGGATATCAAACGTTCCCAGGTATGCAGAGCAAAAAAATGTTTGTATCCTTATTATTTTTCATTACTGGGTCTTTGTGTCTGCTATTTTGAAATATTTTGTTGGTATCTGGAAATGTTTTATATGTGTTTTTAATTATTGGATATTCCACTCATTAGCTGTTTCGAAATATGTTCTTTTTGTTAGTACAGTTTTACTGCTGATGATTTTATATTTCTTGATTTGTTTTATAAGGATGGGTGATGTTTCTTTTTTTCTTTGTTACACTGCATACAGAGACTCTGGCTTGTTGCAGTTTCCAATTCAGTTTTTTCTGCATGCTTCTTGTTATGCGTTTTGGTCTCTTTATTCTGTTAGGTGAGGGACAGCACGTGATTCAGGTGAGGTTTTCTGCTGGCGTGTAGTTTCTGTGTAGGACTCTATAGCAGCCTGACTTGGTCCATTTTCCTAATAGGAGATGTATTGGTGTCTTAAGGCCTGGTGTAATATTTTCAGAGACTTATTGTACTTTAAAAGTGTGATCTTACATAAAATGCACACATTTACTTATATTTAGTTTTAAACATATTGTATGGCTCTCATGGAATTACATTTTAAAATATGTGGCGTTTATGGCTCTCTCAGCCAAAAAGGTTCCTGACCCCTGCCCTAGAGCATCAAATTTTTAGAGGAAGAGAAGCCAAAGCAACCACAGAAGATATATTCAAGAAAGACGAGACAAATTTCAGGAGACACAATGGGGCGGATTTTAAGAGCCCTGCTTGCCTAAATCCGCCCAAATCCGGGCGGATTTAGGCGAGCAGGGCCCTGCGCGCCGGTGAGCCTATTTTACATAGGCCTACCGGCGTGCGCAGAGCCCCGGGACTCGCGTAAGTCCCAGGGTTTGGCAAGGGGGGCGTGTCGGGGGCGTGTCGGGGGCGGGCCCGAACCGCGCGGCGTTTTCAGGGCGTGTCTGGAGCGTTCCAGGGGCGGGCCCGGGGGCGTGGTTACAGACCGGGGCGGTCCGGGGGCGTGGCCGCGCCCTCCGTACCTGCCCCCAGGTCGCGTCCCGGCGTGCAAGAGGCCCGCTGGCGCGCGGGGATTTACGCCTCCCTCCGGGAGGCGTAAATCCCCCGACAAAGGTAAGGGGGGGGTTTAGACAGGGCCAGGTGGGTGGGTAAGGGAGGGGAAGGTGAGGGGAGGGCAAAAGGAAGTTCCCTCCGAGGTCGCTCCGATTTCGGAGCGGCCTCGGAGGGAACTGGGGTAGGCTGCACGGCTCGGCGCGCGCCGGCTATACAGAATTCATAGCCTTGCACGCGCCGATCCAGGATTTTAGTGGATACGCGCGGCTCCGCACGTATCTACTAAAATCCAGCGTACTTTTGCTGGCGCCTGATGCGCCAGCAAAAGTACGCCTATTCGCATTTTTTGAAAATCTACCCCAATATGCAATTTTTGCTGATCAGTTTTTGCAACCATTGATTGTCCAGAAACCTTCGTACCTTAAAGATACAATACACTTTTTGAATAGATTATCTGATGCCCATGTACAGGAGGGGCCGACTATATTAGTGACTATGGACATTCAATCTTTGTACACACAGATTCCTCAATAAGCGGCTTTAGATATAGTGTCCAAGGAAGTTATCAACCATTGTGGTCCGCAGCAAGTATCGGGAAAGTTTTTGATATCCCTTACTGAGGTGGTTTTGTTCAACAATTACTTTATGTTCAAAGACAGTGTGTACCATCAGGACCATGGGATCCCAATGGGGTCTTCACTGGTGCCATCGGTAGCTAATTTATATGTAGCAGATTTTGAGCACAAACATATATATACGTTAGTTTGGTGGAATTACATTGCACAATGGTATCGGTACATTAATCTCACAACAAACGTACTCTCTCCTATAAGTGAAATACTTGTAAACTAATTTACTTGTGCAAAAAAATTATTAATAATTTAAACATGAAAAATTATTGGAGAAAAAGAGGTAAGTTTCATATTCAGGGTGCTCACCTCCGCGGCGTAGCGACCTTCTTGTAGTCTAATCATCAACTAACCTCCGTCCTCCTTTATGTGTTTATTTAATAATTCAAAAAACAATTTTTTTTGTTGATTTTCAATGTATAAATTTTCTTAAAAATCAAATATATTCTCCACCTTACATAATCGGATCATTAAATTTGCTTGTCAAACAGTTTTTAAATACTGCTGTTTAATGTCCCATTTCCTTTGTCCTATGTTCGGGGGAAATTATTTGAATTAGTTTTAAACTTCTTCTCATTGCAAATGCTCTATAAATAGTCTATAAATAGAAACGCCAATCTCTAAATTTATGGACGCTCGACTCTTATACTTTAAATTGCCACTACCATCAATGAAACAAAGTTATAACTTATCTCCCGACACAGCTGCGTTTCGAAAATTTATTCTTCCTTCATCAGGGGAGCAACGCCGTTGACTCGGAGCTTGTGAGACCGAGAGGAAGGACGTAGAGAGCTATGCAGCGTTTTCAAAAATTGAATGGGAAAGCCGCGATTTGCTGAATGCCAGATTGAATATGAAAGGACATGCTCCCCTGATGAAGGAAGAATAAATTTTCGAAACGCAGCAGTGTCGGGAGATAAGTTATAACTTTGTTTCATTGATGGTAGTGGCAATTTAAAGTATAAGAGTCGAGCGTCCATAAATTTAGAGATTGGCGTTTCTATTTATAGACTATTTATAGAGCATTTGCAATGAGAAGAAGTTTAAAACTAATTCAAATAATTTCCCCCGAACATAGGACAAAGGAAATGGGACATTAAACAGCAGTATTTAAAAACTGTTTGACAAGCAAATTTAATGATCCGATTATGTAAGGTGGAGAATATATTTGATTTTTAAGAAAATTTATACATTGAAAATCAACAAAAAAAATTGTTTTTTGAATTATTAAATAAACACATAAAGGAGGACGGAGGTTAGTTGATGATTAGACTACAAGAAGGTCGCTACGCCGCGGAGGTGAGCACCCTGAATATGAAACTTACCTCTTTTTCTCCAATAATTTTTCATGTTTAAATTATTAATAATTTTTTTGCACAAGTAAATTAGTTTACAAGTATTTCACTTATAGGAGAGAGTACGTTTGTTGTGAGATAGATTTATAATTCTCATCCTAAGCGGAGAAGAGCATAGGTGATCGGTACATTGATGACATCTTTTTGTTATGGACGGGATCAGAGATAGAATTACATCAATTTGTGGATCAACTCACTGGACAGACATTTACAATTCACTCATCAGTACAGCTTTGAATATGCAGTGTATTTAGATGTGCGGGTAATGATTAAGGAAGACAAGGTGATTACTATTGTCAGTAGGAAGATCACGGATATAAATAATCTATTGCCCCACATCTTTAAAACATGGATTGCCTGTTTCACAATTTTTTCGAATATGGTGAATTTGCTCTTCTATTGATGAATTTGATAGACAGGCAGCCATTTTGAGTGAACGATTTTGATCACATGGGTATCTGAAGAAGACCATAACAAAGGCTTATAAGCGGGCTAGATATAGTGACCGACAAAACCTGTTACAATATAAACCCAATAAAGAGCAGGACCGACTCATTTGTGTGTTACCACACAGCACAGCTACAGGGGCTATAATTTCTTCGATTAAAAGACACTGGCACATTTTGGCATTGCATGAAATTTTCAAGGATATTCCTTTAATAGCCACACGTAGAGGTTCTAATATCAGAGACTGATTAGTTCATTCTAGGTTGAAGGCTTTTTCAGTAAGAAACGAGGGAAGACATAAGTGTGGTCACTGTTCAGTTTGTGAAAATACCATTGAAGGAACTCTGTGGGTTGATCCTGTTATGGGTTATAAAGTGAAAAGGAGAAGTGACACTGATTGTTCTACTGAATCAGTAATATATGTTATAATATGCCCTTATCTGAAGGTGTGTCGGACGTACAAGCAGAGCGGTGAAACTTAGATTGATTGAACATCGCTCAAGATTGAACACTATGAATATTTCGTCATTGATGGTAGCACATTGTATGGAATGTAAACATTCATTTGGACAATTGTAGTGGACAGTCATTGACTGCATTAATAAGATAAAGGGAGGTGGGGATGTATCAACTTTTCTAAACTACCAAGAACAACTTTGGATACATAGGTTACAATCAGAACAACCCCAAGGACTTAATGAGGAGCTTGATTGGTTGTCTTTAGTATAAGAGATAGTTGATTGGTTCTTTCCAAGGCCCAGGTGATTATATATGCAAGAGTCAGATAGGATTGTTTGATGACCGCCATTATGAAGTGGAATACGAGGCTGAACGTATGACATTCAAAAGGAAATTGGACTTGTGGTTGAATTGAATAATAAGCAGTTCAAGTTTATACTGTAGCCCCTGAGGAAGGATGTGCTTTGAAACTTGTTCAGGTTGGGATTATTAAGCAGCAGGGAGAACATCGAGCAGCAATGGAAAAGAGACAACATCTACAGTCGAAACAGCAGCTAAGTATTTTTAAAAAAAGGGATAGAACAAAAAAGTGTTTGGTGATGTTGGATAAAGACTATGAAGTAAAATAACAAAAAACAGTGATTTTGAAAAAGAAATAGACACAGGGATAGCATATAAAAATTTTATTTTTGGTAGCATAGTCATATAGCAATGCAACAGGTGTGGTAGGTGGTGTGTTTATGATTATACACAAATAATTATGGGGTAACCGGGATGGTCCCTTTAAGAGCATTATATGAAAAAACCACTACTCATTTCAATATATTTAAAGATTTGAGTAGAGTCATGTCCACTGCAATAAAATTATAAATATAGGAGTGGGTTTTGTTTACATAAATATGTACATGCATATATGCTATTTAAATGTGTATATGCTAATTTTTTCCTGTGATATCTTTTAAAAAGTCATCCCTATGACTTTTTTCCTCATTTTGTGTCCATGGGGAAAAAAACTTAGTAAATCAGGCCTACAGTGAATATTTACTTTTCTTGAGAACTGTCAATGTGTCAGAAAATACATGATGGAGATACATTCTAAGCTCTGAGTAGAAGGGATTTTATTTGTTGTCATGGGTAAATACAACTGATCATTTCCTAAGCAAACAAAAGTGCTACTAATAGGCCCTGAGCATCTTGACAAACCTCCAAATGAGCCCCCTTTACTGGAGCTTTTAGGCCTGATCCATATTTTGTTACAAAATACATAGTCAACTTCATTACAATATGCATGAAGCTCATTATCCCTTTTCAGACCTGCAATGTCACTCTGCTTCCATCAGCAACATCATTAATAATAATATTATTAATAATGTTATTTATATAGTTCTAATGGGAGTATGCAGCACTGTACATCAAGAGCAAGCATATGGAATGTTTTCATGGTGTAATGTCAACATAGTATTGGTAAGGATTAGAACTGATAAATGTAAATCGTTTATTTACTCTTTCAGATAACAGAAGGACTGGGGCAAATCAACGAAGTTAGCAATTAGCACATTTAAAACATCAGAGAAAATTCTTTTTTACTCTGCGCACAATTAAACTCTGGAATTTGTTGCCAGAGGATGTGGTTAAGGCAGTTAGTTTAGCTGGGTTTAGAAAAGGTTTGGACAAGTTCCTGGAGGAGAAGTTCATAAATTACTATTAATCAAGTTGATTTAGGAAATAGCCACTGCTTATTACCAGCATTAGTAGCATGGGATCTGTTTAATGTTGGGTACTTGCCAGGTACTTGTATCCTGGATTGGCCACTGTTGGAAACAGGATGCTGGGTTTGATGGACCCTTAGTATGACCTGGCATAACAACTTCTTATTTTCTTAGGAAGCCAAATATGCTTACCCACATTTCATTTACTACTTGACACCATTTAAATATGCTCCTAAACAATAACACAGCCTGTCTCCATGTGGAAAATTGGTAAAAATGCAGTATGATGAAGGACATTTAGTATAGCAGTGCCAAAAATTGTATCACATAGCACTCAGTGATATTGACACAATTGTTAGAATAATAAGGAAAGGTTTAAAAAGCACACAGAGATCTATATAAATAGCAACATGCAATAATTGTCACCTTTAACTGTGCTCAAAACAGTCCAGCAGTGAGAAAAGGGTCTGTACAGAAAGAAAAATCCAAAAGTCCTCTAGCCACAACGGAATAAAGCAGAGCATCCTCTTCCTGTAGAAACAGCCTTCCATGGAGAACTCCATACATAGGAAACAGTAGCGTAAACTGAGAAAGCAAGTATCTCTGAAACATAATGCTATAAGAGTTACTAGGAAGGAAAAAGAACCATTACACTGTAAGCAAGCTCTGGCTCTCAATACACAGGTCTTCACCTCAGGACTTGCATATCATGAAAAAATGAACATCATCTTAGCATGTATCCCACTGAGGACTAGGAGGGGGATTGCCTTTCTTCCAACTCATCATAGCCCCCAAGTCACTCAAACTCGCTCGGTCTCTCTTACAAGCTAGCAAACACAGCTATCTAATCTCCTCCTCCATCTGCTGCCAGCTGGGCTCAAAAGCGTGTGCTGTTCTTGCCAGCCAGCACCTCCCTCTGCCCCCCCCCCCCCCCCCCAAAAAAAAAAAACACAACACCATTCTCACCACTACTGCTTACTGCTGCCAGTCCAGACCTCAGAATGGGATGCTGTAGCAGGCCTGCTGTCCTTCCCAACCTCCATGATCACCACTACCAGAAAAGGCTGAAAATATGCTACCATTGGCTGCTGCAGGACTATTTCCTTTACGTCCCCCTCTTCTGTAATCAATGCTGCAGCTGGCCTGGCTTGCTGAGTTACAGAGAAGGATAAGATGGCCAGAGGTATCCTGCTTATCCTAGCAATAGCTGGGTAAGTTTCAAATGGAGGACCCATTGGGCAGGGGAATCGTTGGAGGACTATTTATAGACTGAAGAGAAGGTGAGAGAAAAAGATCAGCATGATGAGTTTGAGGGAGGGGGGGAGTTGCCTGGACGGACAGTTTGAGAGGGAAGAATCAGCAGGAAAGGGTTTGAGGGAAGATTGGCTGGAAAGGAGGAATCAGTGGGGATGGTTCAGAGTGGTAGATCAGCTGGAGGGTGGCTTGAATGGAAAATAGGCTATACCAGCTGGAAGAGACAGACTTCAGAGTGCTGGATTGGCTGAGGGGATAGTAGGAGGAGCGAGAAATAAACCTAGAATTGTGAAAGAGAAAATAGGTTGTGAGAATGTGGATGGTGTGGGGGAGAGAGGGGGAATGCCAGCGAAGATCAGCTGTAAGGGATAAGAGACAGTAGATGGGATGGAGGAATAAGAAAGAGAGGATGAAATGAGTGCAAGAGAAACAGGATGGGGAGAAAGAGGGTGATAAAGTGGATGGCAGAGGGAATCAGATACGGGGATGGAAAAGAGAAGAGCTGGAGTGGTGAGAGAGGGGATCAGTGCCATGTTTG
The DNA here is from genome assembly GCF_901001135.1 of Rhinatrema bivittatum. Taxonomy (NCBI): domain Eukaryota; kingdom Metazoa; phylum Chordata; class Amphibia; order Gymnophiona; family Rhinatrematidae; genus Rhinatrema; species Rhinatrema bivittatum. Next base: position 309,443,005 of record NC_042615.1, read on the forward strand.
TGTGGGATGGAGGAGGAAGGCTACAGCTTAACTGAGGGAGAAAAGAAGAGAAAGAGATTGACTAGATGGAATGGAGAGATATATAGAGAGGCAAAGAATGTTAAAAACAAGACAGAAACAAAGAAAAAAATTAAAATAGTAAAAAAAGTCAACAAAACCTCCATAAAGAACAAGTCTAGGATGTCTGCTACAGTTGATCTGGGGGGCAGTGTGAGAGTGTGTGATATAGTTTCCTTGGGAGGGGTGGAGAGTGTTGTGTTACAGTTGTTCATGGGGTTGAGACTCCAAATCGATTTATTTTTCTGCATACCATGGCAGAAATAAACCTCATTCTTAAGCTAGAATATACAAGGTATGATACCAATATCTCAAATTTATTGCAAGTACTCTTGTACTAAAGAAAGCCCATTTCAACTTCCAGTCATGGTGGACAGCTGATCGGAGGCGAGGTGTGTGAGCTCTGCAGCTCCCCTTCCCACATACCACCCAATTTGCTATTTCCTGACCCTAATTCAAAGTCCATGTCCTGGTCAATATTGCCTAGGGATGTGAATCGTTTTTCAACGATTAAAATTATCGTCCGATAATGTTTATATCGTCTTAAATCGTTATAGAACACGATACAATAGAAATTCTAACGATTTATCGTTAAAAATCGTTAAATCGTGTTAGTGCGCACTAAATCGAGTTAGTGCGCACTAACTCGATTTAGTGCGCACTAACTGAAAATGATACAAATAAACACTTTCCAGGTCACTGAAGGTCAGTTAGGAATGAATATGTGTTCCTATTGGCTGGCTGCCCTCTTATCTATTGATGTTACCAAGGTTACCACTGAGGTGATGGTTGGGGGGATGGGAAATGGAACTGGAAACTAACGAACACCAACAGAAAATGAAACAAAGTGTTCACACTTCCCAGGTCAGTAAAGGTCACTTAGGAATGAATATGTATGTATGTATTCCTATTGGCTGGCTGTGCTCTTATCTATTGATGTTACCAATATGGTTGGGGGGATGTGAAATGGAAACAGTTGGAAGCTTGACAAAAAAAGTAATGTAATGATCAGCACTCACGTGACTAGAACTTGTTTGTTTATTATTTTTGTTAGCAGGCACCTGAAATGCTAGTGCATGTTGAATTTGCCAATCACTGTGCATTTTAGAAAGGTGGTCCTGGCTGGAACTGTACACAGTTCAAATATATGTAATTGATTGTTGGTAAGTGTATTTTTTAAGTAGCCACACTGGCACCAGTATGTTTACTTTTCCTCCTACTTAACTCACTAGCTCAGCTTTGTAAGAAGGGCTTCTCTGCTTGTGTGTTGTTTTTGTTTGGTGTGAGGAGAGCAGAAACATCAGATCTTTATTCAATCTACTACAGTCATCTCTTACAGTGCCCTATCCCTATTAATACCAGGAGTGTTGTGATCTTCCTGCACACAGTGCCCTAACCCTGATACCAGTCTGAGACAGCTCCCTCCCTGCATTACTAGTGAGAGGCTGGCTTCACAGACAGGGGGGAGCTGCCTGACCCTCACTCCTGACTTCCCCCATGTCCCAGCTAGTGAATGGTGTGTGGGTGAGGGGGGGGGGGGGAGGATGGTGAAGTCTGAGACAGCTCCCTCCCTGCATTACTAGTGAGAGGCTGGCTTCACAGACAGGGGGGAGCTGCCTGACCCTCACTCCTGACTTCCCCCATGTCCCAGCTAGTGAATGGTGTGTGGGTGAGGGGGGGGGGGGGAGGATGGTGAAGTCTGAGACAGCTCCCTCCCTGCATTACTAGTGAGAGGCTGGCTTCACAGACAGGGGGGAGCTGCCTGACCCTCACTCCTGACTTCCCCCATGTCCCAGCTAGTGAATGGTGTGTGGGTGAGGGGGGGGGGGGAGGATGGTGAAGTCTGAGACAGCTCCCTCCCTGCATTACTAGTGAGAGGCTGGCTTCACAGACAGGGGGGAGCTGCCTGACCCTCACTCCTGACTTTCCCCATGTCCCAGCTAGTGAATGGTGTGTGGGTGAGGGGGGGGGGGTGGATGGTGAAGTCTGAGACAGCTCCCTCCCTGCATTACTAGTGAGAGGCTGGCTTCACAGACAGGGGGGAGCTGCCTGACCCTCACTCCTGACTTCCCCCATGTCCCAGCTAGTGAATGGTGTGTGGGTGAGGGGGGGGGGGAGGATGGTGAAGTCTGAGACAGCTCCCTCCCTGCATTACTAGTGAGAGGCTGGCTTCACAGACAGGGGGGAGCTGCCTGACCCTCACTCCTGACTTCCCCCATGTCCCAGCTAGTGAATGGTGTGTGGGTGAGGGGGGGGGGGGGGAGGATGGTGAAGTCTGAGACAGCTCCCTCCCTGCATTACTAGTGAGAGGCTGGCTTCGCAGACAGGGGGGAGCTGCCTGACCCTCACTCCTGACTTCCCCCATGTCCCAGCTAGTGAATGGTGTGTGGGTGAGGGGGGGGGTGGATGGTGAAGTCTGAGACAGCTCCCTCCCTGCATTACTAGTGAGAGGCTGGCTTCACAGACAGGGGGGAGCTGCCTGACCCTCACTCCTGACTTCCCCCATGTCCCAGCTAGTGAATGGTGTGTGGGTGAGGGGGGGGGGAGGATGGTGAAGTCTGAGACAGCTCCCTCCCTGCATTACTAGTGAGAGGCTGGCTTCGCAGACAGGGGGGAGCTGCCTGACCCTCACTCCTGACTTCCCCCATGTCCCAGCTAGTGAATGGTGTGTGGGTGAGGGGGGGGTGGATGGTGAAGTCTGAGACAGCTCCCTCCCTGCATTACTAGTGAGAGGCTGGCTTCACAGACAGGGGGGAGCTGCCTGTCCCTCACTCCTGACTTCCCCCATGTCCCAGCTAGTGAATGGTGTGTGGGTGAGGGGGGGGGGTGGATGGTGAAGTCTGAGACAGCTCCCTCCCTGCATTACTAGTGAGAGGCTGGCTTCACAGACAGGGGGGGGCTGCCTGACCCTCACTCCTGACTTCCCCCATGTCCCAGCTAGTGAATGGTGTGTGGGTAAGGGGGGGGGGGGAGGATGGTGAAGTCTGAGACAGCTCCCTCCCTGCATTACTAGTGAGAGGCTGGCTTCACAGACAGGGGGGAGCTGCCTGACCCTCACTCCTCCGGGGTATTGTGATCTTCCTGCACACAGTGCCCTATCCCTGATACCAGGGGTGTTGTGATCTTCCTGCATGCAGTGCCCTATCCCTATTAATACCAGGAGTGTTGTGATCTTCCTGCATGCAGTGCCCTATCCCTATTAATACCAGGAGTGTTGTGATCTTCCTGCATGCAGTGCCCTATCCCTGATATCGGGATGTGTGCAAGAAGATCACAACACCCCCGGTATCAGGAATAGGGCACTGCGTGCAGGAAGATCACAACACCCCCAGTATCAGGAATAGGGCACTGTGTGCAGGAAGATCACAACACCCCTGGTATTAGGGATAGGGCACTGTGTGCAGGAAGATCACAACACTCCTGGTATTAATAGGGATAGGGCACTGTGTGCAGGAAGATCACAATACCCCTGGTATCAGGGTTAGGGCACAAGTTCTAGTCACATTGACTGATCACATTACTTGTTTTGTCAAGCTACCAACTGTTTCCATTTCCCATCCCCCATATACTGTCAGTAGGAAACTTGGTAACATGAATAAATAAGAGGGCAGCCAATAGGAATACATATTCATTCCTAAACTGACCTTAACTGACCTGAAAAGTGTCAAATTGTATCATTTTCAGTTAGTGTGCACTAACTCCCAGTTAGTGTGCACTAACTCCCAGTTAGTGCACACTAACTCGAGTTAGTGCGCACTAATCGGAAAAAAACAATTTTTAACGATTTTTTAACTAAAAAATCGTGCCTAAGACGATTTTCTTGCCCTGCCACACGATTTCTATTGTTAAGACGATATGGAAAACGATTCACATCCCTAATATTGCCTGCCCTTACTCACGTGGGGCAGTTGGTATCTCCTAAGCTCGGGGCACTAGGTTATGCATTCATGGAGCCTGAGGTATGGGAAAGTGAAGCACAGCGGCAGTCTTAAAATGGCAGCTGCACTGGAGCCTGCAGCTACACTGGGAGGCGATCTCGGCAGGGGTGCTTCCCCAGATCTCAAGCAGTGTCTCGGCGGCTCTGGACAAGAGACTACTTCGCATTCAGGCATCCATGGAAGAAATTAAAAATGGTCTAGATGGCCAAGCCAAACGCATTGACAAAGCCAAGCAGCGCCTTTCTGATCAAGATGATCGGCTTATCATCGCTGAACGACAGTTAGAGGAGCTTATGGAATGCAATGCGACCTGGCAGAAAGATTGGACGACCAAGAAAATTGTAATCGCCGGAACAATATCAAAATTATTGGGCTACCAGAGTATCTAAAAGAAAATGAACTATATGACTTTATTGAAAAATGGCTGAACTATATGACTTTATTGAGAAATGGCTGCCTGAGCATGTGGGGCTGGAGCTCCAGAAAGACACCCTGCGCTGCGAGTGCATTCACCACATAGGAAACGGGGACAAGGACAGCAGGGGTCCGGAACCCTCGCTGAACGACCTCCTGCAGTCGATCTCCTGCCGGCGCCATTTTCCGTACGGAAAACGATTCGCGGCAGGAAATCGCTCCCGGACCCCCGCTGGACCCCCAGGAACTTTTGGCCAGCTTGGGGGGGCCTCCTGACCCCCACAAGACTTGCCAAAAGTCCAGCGGGGGTCCGGAACGACCTCCTGCGTCGAATCGTTTTGCGGCCGCCGCAAAATGGCCGCCATTTTGTGGCGGCCATTTTGCAAAATGGTGCCGGCTGAAGACTACACGATTTGGTGTGCCGGTTTTCCTGCTCTCCCCCTTCCCCCGATTTAGCTATGGACCGCCGCTACGGAGGTAATTTAAGGCTACGGAGGTAATTTAAGCTACGGACCGCTGCTACGGACCCCCAGGTAATTTAAGGCATTTGGGGGGGGTTCGGGAGGGTGGGGGATTTAATTTAAAGGGTCGGGGTGGGTTTTAGGGGGTTTTAGTGTGCCGCTGGACCCCCAGGTAATTTAAGGCATTTGGGGGGGGGGTTCGGGAGGGTGGGGGATTTAATTTAAAGGGTCGGGGGTGGGTTTTAGGGTGTTTTAGTGTGCCGGTTTTCCTGCCCTCCCCCTTCCCCCGATTTATGATTTTTTGACGATAAATCGGGGGAATTGGTATTGTATTGTGGCCCTAACGATTTTTGACGATTTAAAATATATCGGACGATATTTTAAATCGTCAAAAAACGATTCACATCCCTAATATTTACCTATAAAAATCATATACATTATCTCAGTGTCTTTGAATTTGTGCCAGAGAGTGTGAAAGTGCCAGAGTGAATGTGTGCATTCACACATTGCCTCCATCCTATTCTCCATTGGGGCTTCTACCACAAGGACACATTGAGCATACAATAGGATAAGTGCTCAACCTTTCCATCAATAAAACTTCCCGTAATGCTTGGAGGGGTATGTCTCCTGGCTTGAGAAGATCATCTTATCCCAATGTGGCCCTGAGGTAATACATTTTACTCACCTGATCTAGATGTTTGCAGGAGGAGAAAGACCCTTTAAGGTATAATGACATGCTGGCAAGGTTTCTATAACCAGCTGGCAGGAAGATCCAAGTGGCGATATGGTATAATGATGTGCCAGCAGAAGGATGATCTTGTGTCACCTCACTAACAGTGACACAGACTACCTCTACTATCAGTAGACAACAAGTGTTGTCATGCACATTTACGAGCTCTGAGGTAGCCCCATTCCCTACTCTCATATGGGCTTCCTATTACTAAGGAAACTAGTGCAACTGGTGTGCTGCTACAGGTCCTGTGAGCACACGCTGGTTCACATGTCCAAGCTGACTTTCCTTCCTATTGTTACTACCACCAGTGGGCCTGAAACTAGCCAAATGAGGTATGGTGAAATGAGGGGGAAGGCTAGAGATAGGGTGGTAAGGAAGAGGATCAAGGAAAGTGTTATGATGAGATAGTAGGGAGAAGACCTGGAAAGGGATCACAAACGAAGGGGTAGGAGCGAGAGGATCCAGCAAGGGGCCATATGGGGGGCAGGGGTTTGGAAAAGAGGGAATGAGAGATGCTGGCAAAAGACCATGGGAAGGGTGTATAAACATAAGAACATAAGATATGCCATATTGGGTCAGACCAAGTGTCCATCAAGCCCAGTATCCTGTCTCCAACAGTGGCCAATCCAAGTCATAAGTACCTGGCAAGTACCCAACATTATGTAGATCCCAAGCTACTATTCCTTATTGATTAATAGCAGTTTGTGGACTTCTCCAGGAGCTTATCCAAACCTTTTTTAAACCCAGCTACACAAATTGCACTAACCACATCCTCTGGCAATGAATTCCAGAGCTTAACTATGCGTTGCGTGAAAAACAAATTTCTCTGATTTGTTTTAGGAAGAAGGCCTGGGAAAGGGCCATGGTAGGGAAGCAGAAGGAAGAGGATCCAAGAAGAGGCTATATAGGGAGTGAGGAAGAGAGAGAGAGAATCTGGCCAAAATGTCATAATAAAAGCCAGTGGCAGTCTGATGCTCCTGGTTCCACTTTGCGTGGATACAAATGTGTGCAGTTATTGCCACCTGCAGAACAGGAGCACAGGAGCTGCATGCAGGAGATTATGCCAGGAAGGGGGGGGCCTTCTGTAAAATTCTTCTTTGGGGGCCTGAAATTTGAACTTATGGCACTAATGACATAATGACTAATGGGTCACCTGCTGTTTATATGTAAACCCCCTCCTTTGGCAAAGGGGGGGGGGTCACCTTCAGCGACTGCTGAGTATTGACCACTCATTTTAGCATCTGGGAGAAGCACAAATGTGTTTTTTTGTGAATTCCTTATTTCCATTTCAGAAAACTTTAGACTGTTTCGCATATTGACCACAGCCAATCTCTAAATTTATGGACGCTCGACTCTTATACTTTAAATTGCCACTACCATCAATGAAACAAAGTTATAACTTATCTCCAGACACAGCTGCGTTTCGAAAATTTATTCTTCCTTCATCAGGGGAGCAACGCCGTTGACTCGGAGCTTGTGAGACCGAGAGGAAGGACGTAGAGAGCTATGCAGCGTTTTCAAAAATTGAATGGGAAAGCCGCGATTTGCTGAATGCCAGATTGAATATGAAAGGACATGCTCCCCTGATGAAGGAAGAATAAATTTTCGAAACGCAGCAGTGTCGGGAGATAAGTTATAACTTTGTTTCATTGATGGTAGTGGCAATTTAAAGTATAAGAGTCGAGCGTCCATAAATTTAGAGATTGGCGTTTCTATTTATAGACTATTTATAGAGCATTTGCAATGAGAAGAAGTTTAAAACTAATTCAAATAATTTCCCCCGAACATAGGACAAAGGAAATGGGACATTAAACAGCAGTATTTAAAAACTGTTTGACAAGCAAATTTAATGATCCGATTATGTAAGGTGGAGAATATATTTGATTTTAAGAAAATTTATACATTGAAAATCAACAAAAAAAATTGTTTTTTGAATTATTAAATAAACACATAAAGGAGGACGGAGGTTAGTTGATGATTAGACTACAAGAAGGTCGCTACGCCGTGGAGGTGAGCACCCTGAATATGAAACTTACCTCTTTTTCTCCAATAATTTTTCATGTTTAAATTATTAATAATTTTTTTGCACAAGTAAATTAGTTTACAAGTATTTCACTTATAGGAGAGAGTACGTTTGTTGTGAGATAGATTTATAATTCTCATCCTAAGCGGAGAAGAGCATAGGTGATCGGTACATTGATGACATCTTTTTGTTATGGACGGGATCAGAGATAGAATTACATCAATTTGTGGATCAACTCACTGGACAGACATTTACAATTCACTCATCAGTACAGCTTTGAATATGCAGTGTATTTAGATGTGCGGGTAATGATTAAGGAAGACAAGGTGATTACTATTGTCAGTAGGAAGATCACGGATATAAATAATCTATTGCCCCACATCTTTAAAACATGGATTGCCTGTTTCACAATTTTTTCGAATATGGTGAATTTGCTCTTCTATTGATGAATTTGATAGACAGGCAGCCATTTTGAGTGAACGATTTTGATCACATGGGTATCTGAAGAAGACCATAACAAAGGCTTATAAGCGGGCTAGATATAGTGACCGACAAAACCTGTTACAATATAAACCCAATAAAGAGCAGGACCGACTCATTTGTGTGTTACCACACAGCACAGCTACAGGGGCTATAATTTCTTCGATTAAAAGACACTGGCACATTTTGGCATTGCATGAAATTTTCAAGGATATTCCTTTAATAGCCACATGTAGAGGTTCTAATATCAGAGACTGATTAGTTCATTCTAGGTTGAAGGCTTTTTCAGTAAGAAACGAGGGAAGACATAAGTGTGGTCACTGTTCAGTTTGTGAAAATACCATTGAAGGAACTCTGTGGGTTGATCCTGTTATGGGTTATAAAGTGAAAAGGAGAAGTGACACTGATTGTTCTACTGAATCAGTAATATATGTTATAATATGCCCTTATCTGAAGGTGTGTCGGACGTACAAGCAGAGCGGTGAAACTTAGATTGATTGAACATCGCTCAAGATTGAACACTATGAATATTTCGTCATTGATGGTAGCACATTGTATGGAATGTAAACATTCATTTGGACAATTGTAGTGGACAGTCATTGACTGCATTAATAAGATAAAGGGAGGTGGGGATGTATCAACTTTTCTAAACTACCAAGAACAACTTTGGATACATAGGTTACAATCAGAACAACCCCAAGGACTTAATGAGGAGCTTGATTGGTTGTCTTTAGTATAAGAGATAGTTGATTGGTTCTTTCCAAGGCCCAGGTGATTATATATGCAAGAGTCAGATAGGATTGTTTGATGACCGCCATTATGAAGTGGAATACGAGGCTGAACTTATGACATTCAAAAGGAAATTGGACTTGTGGTTGAATTGAATAATAAGCAGTTCAAGTTTATACTGTAGCCCCTGAGGAAGGATGTGCTTTGAAACTTGTTCAGGTTGGGATTATTAAGCAGCAGGGAGAACATCGAGCAGCAATGGAAAAGAGACAACATCTACAGTCGAAACAGCAGCTAAGTATTTTTAAAAAAAGGGATAGAACAAAAAAGTGTTTGGTGATGTTGGATAAAGACTATGAAGTAAAATAACAAAAAACAGTGCCAGGAAGGGGGGGGCCTTCTGTAAAATTCTTCTTTGGGGGCCTGAAATTTGAACTTATGGCACTAATGACATAATGACTAATGGGTCACCTGCTGTTTATATGTAAACCCCCTCCTTTGGCAAAGGGGGGGGGTCACCTTCAGCGACTGCTGAGTATTGACCACTCATTTTAGCATCTGGGAGAAGCACAAATGTGTTTTTTTGTGAATTCCTTATTTCCATTTCAGAAAACTTTAGACTGTTTCGCATATTGACCACAGCCTCCGCTCTTGATGGCGGTAGACAGAATATAATAGCTGCTTTCCATTTTCCTTTTTCTATATATGGGGACTGATATAATAAAACGCAAGAAAAATGGCGTTAAATGTTAGCACACATTTTCTTTCCTCGTGTGCTACAAAATGAATTAGCTCCTGCTGTAAATGCATTGGAGTTTAAAAAAAGCACGCTGACACAAAAATATAAGTGCATGCAAATAAAAATATGCCCTCGGCATCCCCAATATGACTACGGCATATACAACATGATTTCCACATAAGAATGGAAAGGTGTACTAGAAAGGCATAAAATGACTTTAGCTGGGGGTTGGTGGATGGATGGAAGGATAGGTATGGTGAGTGAGGGGTAGTTAGGTGGATGGAGGTAAGTAGGTGGGTGAGGTGAGATGAGTAGGTAGAGATGGGTTAAATAATTGGGTGGTGGGTTGTGAAACAGGGACCCCCAGATCGCTTGTGTGCTAAATCTGAGGGGCTGCACAGTTCCCAGGGCTTTTCCCTCCTTTTGGACTCCCTCACTTTATCACTCTTCAGCTCCTGGGATGCCAGATTCATCTGGCAGGGGTGATGTTTACACCTCCGTGGCCCCTGGTGCAGTGCTGGGAAATCACAACTCGGTCCAACTTCCCAATACACCTTCTGGGCGCAGCGAGTAGTAATCACAGCGGCTGTGAGTAGCACCTTTTAAATGAAGCACAGAGTCGACTGGTGCTGCCCAAGTGAAAAGATATTTTCTTTAGCTTATAAAGGATGAGTCAAGAAAGTATTCCAAAAATCATGAAGAGCAAGATAAAAATCACAAGCAGACAAGCAGTGCCTTCTTTGTCCATGGTGCACTGAGTGGCCACTCTCCTTCCTCTGACTGACCCAGTCCCCACAGTTTCCACTGTCCCTTCCCCATAGAGGGTGGGATGATTGTCCCCAGTAACAATCATAAACAGGGGGGGGAAATAAAAAAAGAACCCACATTTTCCAAAACTAGATGTCTCGTAGAATTTTTCCAACAGTTCTCTTCAAACCATCAGCAGCTTCACTGTTCCCTGGCCGTGGTGTAAAACAGCCAACCTCCAAAGTCCCCAGCAAAAGACATTGCCTTACTACAATAACTGGCATTAAAAAAATAACACAGTCAGACAATTTCTTCTTCAAACTTATCCCCAAGAATCCTCATCCTTTGCTGTTGAGTAGGCCCAAAAGCGAAAACCAGAGACTCAGCCCTTTAGAAACAAGAGATCTGGACCAGAGGGTCACAATAGCAAGACGTCTTCACTCCAAACTTCTTCATAAGCCTGCTGTCCTCCAGAGCTCCAGCTCCTGGGTCAGTCCCACTGTGAAGCAGCAAAGACCCCCCCCCCCCCCTCCTTGATCAGTCTGCCAGGGATGCAGGAAGACCATACCAACTTCTTTCTTCATCAGTCCTTGGGAAGGTAAGACCTTGGGCACACGCCCGGGGGTAATGGATATCCCTGAGCCAAATCCCACACAAAGGTGAGGTAAATGCAAGGGAAGGTTCCCCCAAAATGCAAAAATCCCAAATTGCTGGAAATATAGGGCAAAAGATAGCAGGGGGAGGGGCTGTAGTTGTTAAGTGAGTGGAGGTGGGTAAGGGGTGGGTGGGATGGTAGTTAAGTAGTTAGGGGATTAGTGAGTGGGTGGGGAAGGGAGTAAGTAGTTGGGTGGGCTGTGTTAGTGGATAGGTGGGTAGGTGGGTGAGAATAGGTAGGTGAATAGAGAGTAAGTCCTGAGGCACCCTGATCAGTGGTCCCAAAGTAGAGTCCCTCTTGCTCATGTGTCCCAGTCTCAGGTACTTCAGTGCTTAGGCTCATATTAGTTTTAGGCTTGGACTCCCAGGTCACACATGGAATAAGCACTAACTCACATTTTTGGTGGCTGGTGTTAGTCTATGCTGTAATGCCAGCATTGTCCTGGACCTGGACTTAGGGGTGCAGTGGTCCATCCTGGACCCAGGATAGCTGCGTCCAGGACCCCTGCGTCCAGGGACTCCAAGTCCAGGATCATGCTGGCACAGTGACATAGACTAACACTAGCCACTAGAAATGTGAGTTCACATTACTCCATCTCTGCACCAGGAGTTACATTTCCAGCATTAAGAAAAGGTGAAAAGCCTTCAGGGCTTAACACACCTCCTTAAGTAATAATTTATGCTGTTATTATCATAGATTTTATATGGAGATGCGCTAATTTGTGCACACTATTTTTGTACTCTAAAATGATTAAATTGTGAATAGTTATGCGCAGAAAAATGTGTGCACAAATGGGAGTAAATGTTCACTCAGCCTCATTTACCTAATTACATTGACCTTTGTGAGAGAAGTAGTATGTGGAAAGAATTTCCTTACTGTCCTATCACTCAGTATATCTCAATGTTTCTGTAATGTAGATCTTTTTTTTTTTTTTTTTTTTTTTTAAGGTTGATATTCAAAGGCATTTATTTGGATAACTTTTGCAAGTTCAATCTTTTTATTGAATGATATCAGTTTTAACAAATTCGTACAGACCAAAAATGAAAAACATCCAATAACAAGAAAAACAAAACTACAGGAGAGTCTTCATATCCAGTACATCAATTTCAAAATAAATTGCAAAATCATTTTCAGGAATCAAGATAATCAGACAGAGGTTTCCAAAGAAGTGATTTTGTGTTTTCTGATATAACTTAGACCTCATATCAATACACCATACAAATAGTATTCCACCAATAAGTGCCATTCAACAGATCACTATTTTTCCAATATTAAGTACCTTTTGCAGTGTATGTGCAAGAAGAATGCCTAATATTTTTTTTTATTAATGGTAAGCACATCATTAATAGCATGAGAAAGTAAAATGACTATTTTATAGGCTATAGGCATGTGGAGAGACAGGATCTTATTAATATATTCCCAAACTTGAACCCAAAAGGGTTGTATCTTAAAACAATCATATAACATGTGCTGCAAGGTGCCCTCAGTTAACTCATAATGCCATCATTTGTTTGTACAGAGCAGGCTTGGCTTTCTTTCTATCTTACCGGTGTCCAAGTAACTCGATGAAGCAAGAGATATAAAATCTGAGTAAGGCTTGCCGAACAGGAGACCATCATAGACTGTAACCAAAGTCTTTTCCAGTTGAGGAATCCATGTTCCAGCATTAATTCTTTTTTCCACACCACTTCCAGACTTGACCACCGGAAGCCGAATGAGCATGAAGCACCTTATAAAATTTGGAAGCCACATGACAATTAGAAGAGAGAATTTAAGGACTAAAGAATAGAGCTCCAGTCTGTCAGGTAATGAATCTAGCATAGGAAAACTCTGCGCTACACAGTGACATAACTGCATCCATTGGTATGATTGAGATTGAGGCAATTGATACATTTGAATCATCTCGTCAAAGGATCATGTACATTTACAGTCTAGCATTTGTTGCAGAAATCAGATTCCTTTTGCCTGTCATATAGCCCAATTAATTGCTTTTTTATTAATAATCAAGTATGGTTTATACCATATAGGCAAATACTTTAGCTTATGTTCCATTGAGTCTCTAACATTCTGTCTAAGGTACAGAGAGCCAAATAAGTAGCATTCAGAGCTGAGACATTTTTAACACACTTGAGGGGCTCTCATAAGCTTAATGGTAATGGAGCAACCAAGCCCTTTTCAAGAATTAGCCAATTAGGTATATACTGCAAATCTTCTTCATCAAAAGCCATTCAGCTCCACACCATAGGAGGAAAGCATAATGATAGCCTAAGAAGTCCAGGAACCTCACTCCACCTGGATCCTTCTTCAACATTCAGCTTTTGTAAAGCTATGTAAGGTGGTTTCTTCCTCTATAAATAATGAGACTAACAGTTTATCTATTTTGGTATAAAAAGATCTGGGAAATAGTGAGGGAGACATAATTAAGACATAGTTTACTTGCTCACTCAATACCATCGCAACAGACTCAAGCCTCTCCCACCATGATAGATACAACGAAGACCATCTATGAGTTACTCCTTCTAATAATTTTGTAATTGTCAGCATTAATGCATCTAGCATGAGTTCAATATCTGGCATAAATGTTATCTCTAAATATTTAAAGCCTCCAGGAGACCATTTAAAACTGAGGTCAGGAAGAGAGAGCATCAGACACAAAGTATTGAGCAGCATGAGTTCAGTTTTGTCCCAATTTACTCTTAAAACAAGAGAAAGCTGAGAATTCCAAAATGATAACAAATTATTGACAATATAATCAGGATGTAACAAAATAAAAGTAAATCATCAGAATAGGCAACAAATTTATAATCTCGATCAGTGAGAGAGATCCCGGAAATATTTTCATTCTGCTGCAGAGCAAGAAGGAGAGGCTCCAGGCTCAAAATGAAAAGCAACGGTGAGAGAGGTCCACCCCTGCTTAGTACCTCTACCAAGAATAAAACTATTAGAGAAAATACCATTAGCTAGAATCTTTGAGTGCAGATTACTATATAATACTCTCACATATTTAATAAATAGCTCTCCAAAGCCAAACCATGTGAATACTCTGAACATATAATCCCACTCTACTTAAGCAAATGCTTTTTCAGTGTCAATTGACATAGCTAATATAGGAATCTTTCGCGATTTGGAAATAGTGATGATATCATGAAATATTCTAGAATTGTCAAAAATTTGCCTGCCATTTATTAAGAAAACCTGATCTGGGTGCATCAGACTTCCCAAAACAGAATTAAGTTTGGTAGCTATTTTGCAATCTGCATTCAATAATGAAATAGGCCTGTAATTCTGAATGAGTAAAGGGTCTCTGCTGGGTTTTTCTAATAGCGCTATACTATATTGCGGAAAGGTCTTCCACAGTTGATTGTAGAGACACAAGATTAGCAATTTGAAGATACACTTTGTCGAGGTCAGCCAGCAATTTTATGATACACTTTGTCGAGGTCAGCAATTTGATGATACACTTTGTCTAGGTCAGCCAGCTGTACCTCACACTTCTCAACCACTACTTGCCAGTTGCTCAAGGATCAGATTTAGTATCCTAAATAATTTTAAAATGCTGCTACATTAATATTTTAATCCTCTGTAGATCTGCCAGTACCGTGTCGCCCCCATGACAGGCTCCGCATCCAACTTGGCCTTCTCGGGGGGTGGGGGATCTTGTTTGAGCTGCTTGGCTCCTGAGGTGTCCCCCATAGTTTAAATCAACTTTCACTCCTTTTCCTGACATGATAAAGAGCCAGATTGTAATATTTTGCTGATTCTAAAAGCTGCAAGATTATAGAATCATAAAAATGGTAGTGTGCGAGAGCTGAGTCGGGAATCCATCTTATGTGGGTTCCTGTGTGGGCCCCCCCCTCCCCTCCCCTCCCCAATTTATTCAGATAGCCTTTGAGCTATACAGATAAATGCCAAGTTTTGAATATTTTCATCACTCATCCAGATAAAATGAATCCAGATACATGGGAGGAATTTTAGTGGTAATACGGGGTGGATTTTAGATACCAAATAAATTAGTCAAATGAGTTAGCCCAGTGATGGTGAATTCCAGTCCACAAGTGCCACGAACAGGACAGATTTTCAGGATATCTACAATGAATATGCATGAGATAGATCTGCATATAATGGAGGTAGTGCATGCAAATCTTTCTCATGCATATTCATTGTAGATATCTTGAAAACCTGGCCTGTTTGTGGCACTTGAGGACTGGAGTTCGCCATCACTGAGTTAGCCAAATAAGTATTCGGCTAACTCTAGGTATGGCCAAGAGTAGAGTTAAAGTTATCCAGGAATGTGGTTCAGGGGTTCCACAGAGGGATCCCCTGCAGGTAGGAGAAGAAAAGATGGCTACCACTATTGTGGCCATCTCTGCCAACAGCCAGTGGTACTGAAGGTGCATCTCAAGGAAAGTGTTTATCTAGCTCTTGGACAAATGAAGGTTCCCTGAATTACTTAGGTATGCCAATTGTATAAGGTAAGCAATGTCAGATACTGCTGAGGGGCGAAAAACAGGGAAAAGAAAAATATACAAGACATAAAATTACATTTGTATTGGAGAAGTTATTTACCTGAAAATTTTGTTTTTCTTAGTGTAGACAGATGGACTCAGGACCAGTGGGTTTATGCTCCCCTGCCAGCAGATGGAGAAGGAGCAAGCTGACTTCACAGAATACATAACCCTGTAGTGATCCCAGACTGCCAGTATTCTCTTCAAAGCAACTGTGGACAGACTAGCAAAAAACTTGATTAAAAATATGATTAAAAACAGGTAACAAGAACTGTATTCAACCAACCAAAACACTGAACTCACATAAGATTCTAGATACCCCAAGCTAGGGACTGGAAGAATACTTACCAGTATTCCCTTGGGACCCAGAGCCCCACAAGAGGACTATTGACACACTCATATGGCAGTCAAGAGCGGGAAGCTGAGTCCTTCTGTCTACACTAAGGAAAACAAAATCATCAGGTAAGCAATTTCTCCATTTCCTAGCATGTAGACAGATGGACTCAGGACCAGTGGGATGTACCAAAGCTTTTCCCCAACAGGGTGGGAGGCTTCCAGTGGTCCAGTCAACACTGCACGTGCAAAGGCTGCACCCTCCCAGGTCTGCATATCCAGATGATAAAACCTGGAAAAAGTGTGTAAGGAGGACCACGTTGCAGCTTGGCAGATATCAATGGGAGACAACAGACAAACCTCCACCCATCACACTGCCTGAGCCCTAGTGGAATGAGCCCTAACCTGAGTAGGCAACAGCTTTCCAGCATCCACATACACGGCCATGACCACCTCCTTAATCCAACGAGCTATGGTTGCCCACGAAGCCGGAGTGCCCTGCTTACTCCCATCATGGAGAACAAACAAGCGATCCATCTTTTGAAAAGACTCAGAAACCTCCAAATACCACAGGACAAGATGCTTAACATCCAAGGAGCGCAAAAGGTGAAACTCCTCCACATCCCTGATCGTATCCAGGGATGGCAAGGAGATGGACTGATTCAAATGAAGGTCTGAGACTACCTTAGGCAAGAAGGATGGAACAATACGCAGCTGTAATGCCCCCGGAGTCACCTGAAGGAACGGCTCCCAGCAAGACAATGCCTGCAGCTCAGAAATCTGATGTGCAGAACATATAGCCACCAGAAATACAGTTTTCAAAGTCAACAACCATAAGGAAAGGCTATGCAGTGATTGGAATTTAGGGCCCGGCAAAAAGTCCAGCACCAAATTAAGACTCCATAATGGAATCGGTAACATCAAGGGAAGCCTAAGTTGCTTCATTCCCTTCAAAAATGGGCCACATCAGGAGACAACAAAGAAACACCATTCACCAGGCCTCTGAAACAGGCAAGAGCTGCAACCTGAACCTTCAAGGAATTAAAGGTCAAGCCTTTATTCAATTCATCCTACAAAAAATTCAGAATGAGAGGGATCTTAACTGAACAAGGAAGAACACCCCACTCATCACACCAGGCCTCAAAAACTCTCCAAACCCACACATAAGCCAAGGAAGTGAAGAACTTGCGAGTGTGGAGTAAAGTGGTTTTAATAGGTGAGCCCTCTCAAGGGCCAAACCGTAAGACAGAATCGAATTGGAATCTCGTGAAGAACTGGTCCCTGGCTAAAGCAGATCCATGTGCGGCGGAAGACGAAGGGGGGCATCCACCAGAAATCATTGCAATCTACATACCACGGATGCATAGGCCAGTCCGGCACCACAAGGAGCACTAGCCCCCTGTGGCCTTTGATCTTGCAAATTATCCTGCCCAGCAAGGGCCACAGAGATAAAGGCATAAAGCTATCTGTCTTCGGGCCAGACCTGTACAAAAACCCTATTCCCAGAGACCATGGATCTCTCCTGCGACTGTAGAAGTGAGGAACCTTCACATTTCGAGAAGTCACCAGCAGGTCTAGAAACAGAAGACCCCAGAGATCTACAATCAGCTGAAATGCCTCAGCTGACAACACCCAGTCTCATGAGTCCAGACTCTCCCTGCTGAGAAAGTCCGTTCATACGTTATCTTATCCTGAAAAGTGAGAAGTCGAGATCGTTTCCTGTGACACTTGCTGGCTGTTGGTTCCTCCCTGGCAATTGCATTGTCCAACATCTCATGAACTGCTTGATTTTGCAGCCTGTGGCTGAACTGCAAGCATTCCAGCTATACCGCCCAGGCCTCCAAGTGACTGATGTTCCAGTGGGATTCTTTGGCATTCCAGTGCCCCTGGGCTGTTAACGCCAGACAGTGAGCCCCCCAAACATGGAGACTCACATCTGTTGTGAGTACCAACCAGGTTGAAGAGGACAAGGGAACTCCCTTTCTCAGATGATCCTCCTGCAACCACCACTGGAGGCGGGAGCAAATTTCCATCGGCAAGTGGAGCTGAACTGCATAATACTGAGACTGCAGATTCCAACAAGCTAGCAGAGAGCACTAAAGAGGACGCATATGCGGCCTTGCTCACAGCACTACTTCCAGTATATCTGCCATCAAACCAAGTACCTGTAGGTAGGACGACACCGTCGGGCATATGGTGTCAATCAACTGACGCACTTGAGACATCAACCTCTGGATCCGAACTTCTGGTAGGAAAACGCTGTCCTGTCCCATGTCAAACTGGACCCCCAGATACCCTACTGACTGGGATGGTTGAAGATTGCTCTTGTTCAGGTTCATCATCCAACCAAGCTCCTGCAATAAGGAGATCACCTTGTGTGTCACCAGGTGGCTCTCTTCCTGAGAATTGGCTCCAATCAGCCAGTCGTCCAAATACGGGTGCACCAGGATTCCTTCTTTTCACAAGGCCACTGCTACCACCACCAAAATCTTGAAAAATGTTCTGGGAGTGGTGGCGAAGACCAAAAAGCAGCACCCAAAACTGATAATGGCACCCCAACACCGCAAAGTGTAGAAAGCATTGGTGTTCCAATCAGATGGGAATATGAAGGTAAGCCTCTGACAGATCCAAGGAGGTCAGAAATTCCCCCAACTGCACCACCATTATTACAGAGTGTAAGATTTTCCATTCGAAAATGAGTCACCTTCAAGTGATGGTTTACCCTCTTGAGATCCATGATGGGACAATAGGAGCCCTCCTTCTTGGACACAAAATAAATGGAATATCGCCCTATACCTTCTTGAGATGTGGGCACCGGAACCATAGTTCTCAGTCTGAGGAGCCTTTGAAGCGTGAACTCCACTGCCAGCTTCTTCTGCAGGTAGTGGCAAGGGGACATCATGAACATGTCCCGAGGAATACTGTGAAATTCCAGTGCATACCCACTGGTCCAACGTGATCTCGACCCACCTCTGATAAAAGAGAGAGAGACGTCCCCCTATTTCTTGTTCCATAAGGTGGATCGGCAAACCTTCATTGGGATGCTCGGGAAGGTCCACCACCCGAGCCCACTCCTCTCTTGGGCTGCCAGAGATGAAAGGACTGAAACCTACTAAAAGGCCAAGTATACTGTAAGATCATCCCTCTGTAGGGACGAAAACACCTGGAACCCCGGAAACAACCCCTCATTCCAAAGGGGCACTGTAAATGTTTCTTATCCTCTGGCAAACGAAGCACTGGAAACTCACCCCATGTACTGGCCAGTTTCTCCAACTTGCTCCCAAACAAAAGCGAGTCTTTAAAGGTTATCTTGGTAAGATTTGCTTTGGAAGCTGTATCAACTGACCAATTTCGCAACCAGAGTTGATGCCTGGCTGCTATCGCCGAAGCCACTCCTTTTGCCAAGATACCCAAATCACAGCTCCATAACCACTCTGGAATTCCCTCCAGACTCTTCAACCTCCTGAGAGAGAAGCAGACAAGATCTTGCCACTAGGGTGCAACAGGAGGCAATTTGTAAATTCATTGCCACCGCCTCAAAGGCTTGCTCAAGAATAGCTTCAATCCTTCTATCATGTACATCCTTCAAGACCACTCCTCCCTCTAAAGGGATAGTCATCCGCTAAACATGGCACATACCAGAGCATCCACTTTGGGACAATGCAAATGATCTCTCTCACAGCCATATCCAATGTCCTACCCCCTTTAAAATTTGCCTCTGGGGCATCCCATTCGAGATCAATCAATTCCTGGATGGCATCCATCACCAGGAAAAAACAAGAGGCTTTATGTAAAGAAACCAAAATAGGATTCTTCCTCGGCTTTGACATAGCATCCAAACCAGGGACACCCAGCTGTTTCAAAGCCTGGGAAATCAGGGCCAGCAGTTCATCTCTATGAAAGAACCGCAATATGGTTCCAGCCCTGGAGGAATTTCCCCATCTTCAAGGAAAATCGGATCAATCTCATCATCAGTGCCATTTGGATTCCTTTTGGGAACATCCACAGGGAGCCAGGGTGAGCCCTGGTGCTTAAACATAGGACTGGAAGTGGGAGGAGCCACTGGCTGAGGGTCCAACCAGACAGAAATGGGGGACGTGGAAGACTGCACCTGAAGAAAGGCTTGTAAGCCTTACAAAGTTTCCATCCAAGAAAAAGTAGCTAGGTCCAGAACAAGCCCAGAAGGAACTGGAGCTGGTCCCATATAACTGCCCTCGCCAGCAGAGGAGCCCGTCAAGGGATAACCAAGATCTGGCATCCCCCCAGTCAAGTCTGTGACCAACCCATCATCAGAATGGGAAGAGTCAGGCTTAGCAAAATCCCAAGGAAGACAACTCTCCCTGAGCATCTGAGCAGCGCTGACACAGGTTAGAAGCCAGGTAGGCTGAGAAGCCCTAATATGACAGGCAACACAAATAGGAATATGCCTAGCCTTCTTGTTTACCGGCGCCATCACTGCAGTAAACGTGCATTGGAACGGCTTGCACTCAAAAATGAAATGTGCCCAAAAAATAAGCGCCTAGAAGAAAGCACGGCAAGGCGCATGCACAACCTGTGCGCCAAGTTAGGTGCATAAAAATGTTTGTACGCGTAAAAAGCGCACTCAAAAACCAAGCATACAACGTGTATGCAGAGCTGACACACTGCGCACATCAACGGCCTATAGAGGGCAGCAGAACACATACACGGCATGCAAGAAAAAAGCCTAGGGGGTCAATTTTCAAAAGTCTGCGCATGCATTTGGCACGCGGTTCCTGGCACACACACATAGACGCGACAATTTTATAACATGTGTGCGTCACCACGCGCATGTTATAAAATACGATTCCCGCACGCACCTGCATGCCAGATTTTAATATCTGTGCATGCATGTGCGGGCGGGTGGCCTCTCGCGCATGCAAGGGGGGATATTTTAAAAAGTAATTTGCGGCTACAGGAGTAGGCCTTCAGCAGTTTTCTCCAAGTCCACTCCAATTAAGGAGCGGACTGGGAGGGAACTTTCCTATACCCCTACCTATCCTTCCTCCCTTTTCGCTTTCCTCATCAACCCCTAAACTAACCCTATCTATCCTAGAATTTTTTGTTTTAAAACTTACCCGCTCCTCCGATCAGGTGTATGTTTCATGCACCAGCCGGCTGATGGTGCACACTTCCCCAGGACAGGGCCTAATGGCTATTGTCCTGGCCAGCCTCCTTCCCGCCCCTCACCGCCCAGACACCGCCCCCCGGCCTGCCCCTTTCATCGAGCCTGGCACTTCTGCGCATATCAGAAAATATGCACGTGCCGGGCCGTTTTTTAAATGCGCTCAGCACGCACAAGGCCCGGCCATGCACATATCTCCCAGATTTTACGTGCCAGAATTTGAAAATTTGGATGTAAGTGTGGGGCCTAGCCCACCAGGGGCCACTTAACTCACCAAGCTGCCCAGTTCCCCAACCCCAGTGGGAGTAGAAATGAACATCGGCACAGCACGCTGAGAAAGGAGCCCGGAAGAAGTTCTGAAACCCCTCTGTCTCTGATTCAGGTAAAACTTTCTCCCTTTTTTTTTTTAAACCTTACCTGAGCTCAGCGCTTACCAGCTGAGTACAGAGACAGTCTCCGGCTGCGAGGGGAGAAGGCATCAGCCGTCACTGTCGTACTCGACCTCCTGCACCCGCTGCCTTTCAGCTGAACTAGCAGCTAAGTCCGCACCGGGAAACCCAGCTACCGGACCAAGGTACATCTCTGAGGAACCATGGAAATTGCTTCAGGAATTCTCAACTGGGGGAGAGAACTTTAGGTATCACCACAGGAGAGTGGGTTTTTTTTTCCTGAATTTAGAATTTCAAAATTTCTCCTTTCAAGAAGCTCAAAGCAATCCCCTTAGGGAGATGCACATCCACCATCTGCTGGAGACGGAGAATACTGGCAGGCTGGGGTCACTGCAGGGTTATATATACTGTGACATCAGCTTGCTCCATCTCCATCTGCTGGCAGGGGAGCATAAACCCACTGGTCCTGAGTCTGTCTGCACACTAGGAAAATGTAAATATAAATCATTAATATATGTAAAATACAATAGCAACAAAAATAATATGCAACAAAAATAGAGTGCATATTTCTGCTCCAGAAGAATCAGCATTAGCACCTATCAAAAGGTGAAATGTATTCCTCTTGCTGGCTGCCACAAAAAAAGAACTAATTTTCCCTATCAGGTTCCATAAATTAAAGGGAGCCCAGAAACCCACTTGATCAAGTGTCTGGGTGGTAGGAAGGGGAAATAGGAGTCAAAAAATTGTGGTTGGAAGAATGTAGATTCTGTTCCCTTTTCCCCCAACTGTGAGGTTTTCATGTCATCTCTGAATGCTATGGGCTACAAGCAAATTATAAACAGCCCCACACACACAGCAGGTCACACCCTAGACCTAATCTTCATTAACTCCCTCATACACCTACCTGAACCCCCCTCATGCACCTCTATCCCTTGCTCCGACCACTCTCTAATAAAAACACATCTCTCCTTAAAAATAAACTCTCTCTCTCCTCCCAACCATAGCTCCACCATACAATTCAGAAAACATTGCAACAAAGATGACCTAATTGAATCCTTCACAAATGCCCTAAATGAACTAGACAGCTCTAACCCCAATCTTGCCCTATCCACATGGACTAACATCACGACTAACTTAGCCAACAAACTCTGCCCTCTTACAACTAAACAAATAAACCCCTCCCACAATAACAATAAAGCCTGGTACTCCCCTGAACTCAAAACACAAATGCTATCCAAGAAACAGCGAAAAGAAATGGCGGAAGGATCCTACTCCATTGGCCACCTACAAAACTACCCTCCATAACTATAGAACTACCATCCTGAAAACCAAACGCGACTTCTACACCCTTAAAATTCACAACTACCAATACAATGCCAAAGCCCTCTTCTCTTTTGTCTCCGACCTTACAAAAACTCCCCCCCTCCTATATCTTATATCCGACTCCAAAACTAAATGCAATGACATTGCCCACTATTTTAATGACAAAATCTCTAACCTTATTATGAAGCTTCCCCCTCCCAACACCAATAATAGCAGCATCCCAAAAAAACACTATACAGTCCTAGACACCTTTGACACCATCTCCACTGCAGAAACAGAATCCATCATAAAGAAAACTAAACCAGCTTCTCACCCAGCCAATCCCATCCCATCTCATTCCCTAAAATCGATCTCAAACATTCTTGCCAAACCATTATCCGAAATTATCAATTCATCCCTCACACATGGAAATGTTCCCACCACGTTGAAACAAGCTATTGTCAAACCTATATTAAAGAAAACCCAAACTTAATCCCTCCGAACCAGCCAATCTCAGACCTATCTCCAATCTCCCCTTCTTGGCAAAACTCTTAGAAAAAGTAGTCAACACACAACTCTCTGAACACCTTGAGAAAACCAACATTCTTTTCCCCTCTCAATTTGGGTTCCGCAAATTCCTTAGCACCGATACCTTGCTTATCTTCCTTTCTGACACACTCCTCAAAGATCTAGACAATGGCCACTCGTACATCCTAGCTATACTAGATATCTCCTCTGCTTTCGATACCATCAGCCATAAAATTCTATTAAACAGACTCACAGAAATTGGCATAACTGGCACTGATTTCCTCTGGTTTAAATCTTACCTAGATAATAGACACTACAAAGTGAAAATAGGAAATAGTGAATCTGATCCCATCCAATTAACAAGAGGCGTACCCAAGGCTCTTCTCTTTCCTCCACCCTCTTCAACATCTACATGTTGCCCCTTTGCCATCTACTATCTAATCTTGGACTCACTTATTTCATCTATGCTGACGACATCCAAATTCTAATCCCCATCACGGAATATACCCCCAAAGCTCTCCAATTATGGGAAAACTGCCTCACTTCTATAAACCACCTCCTAACTAATCTTAACCTCATCCTTAATACCTCCAAAACAGAACTCCTTATTTCCCACAACCAGTCTACCAAACTCTTCTCTATCATCATCGCCAATCCCCCCACACCCCAGATCCTATACCAGATAAGAGACCTTGGCATCATCCTAGTCAGCCAACTTAACTTAAAAAATTTCATTAATTCCACCTTGAAAGACTGTTACTTCAAACTGCATGTACTTAAAAAAACTCAGACCTCTCCTCCACTTCAACAACTTCTGTACTGTCCTCCAGGCACTAATCTTTTCCAAAATTGATTACTGTGACTCCATCCTCCTAGGCCTCCTTGCTACCACCCTCAAACCCCTTCAAATGTTACAAAATGCCACTGATAGGGTCCTCACTAACACTCACAAAAACGATCATATCACCCCCATTCTAAAAGACCTCCATTGGCTCCCAAACCCCTTCAGAATTCTCCACAAGAGTCTCTCACTAGCCCTCAAGTCTCTACATAATCAAAATATACACTGACTAAACAACTCCCTATGCTTCCATACCCCAAATAGACCCACCAGATCGACCCACACTGGCAACTTACATATCCCTGCACCTAAACTCACACACCTAATCTCCACCAGAGTCAGAGCCTTTTCCATTGCTGGCCCCTCTCACTGGAACTCGATGCCCCCTGACCTACGACTAGAGCCCTGCACTCAGAAATTTAAAAAAAATTAAAGACCTGGCTCTTCAAGCAGGCTTTCACTTAACCCCCCCCCCCCCCTTTCGTTATTCCTCCATTAAACAACTTCAAGCCTCCTGTACATAGTTTTCCTTCTTACTTTTAATTTTAATTGTTTTACATTTTCTAATTACTGTTGTGTTGTATTACGTTCCTTGCCCTATCAGTATTTCTCCCCTCTAACTCTAAGACACTAAGATTTTACTTCTCCACATACAGCCGCTCTGAGGATCAATGCCGAGACTTCAAAAAGGCGCTTCAGATGGACTTCCAATTTTCGATCCTGGGCATCCTTTAGGGCTGCCGAACCTGCCACAGGAATGGTAGTTTGCTTAATAACAGCGGAGACCGCCACATCTACCTGGGGGTCCGAAAGGACTGCAAATGCTCCTCTGACAGGGGATACAGCTTGGCCATGGCCCGTCCAACCTTGAGGCCGGCAACCGGGGCATCCCATTCCCTGCTGATAAGCTTCTGTATTTTCTTTGGAATTGGGAAAGCCAAGGGGGGTCCTCGCAGCCCTTCCAGGACTGAGTTAACCCCTTCGCTGTCCGAATCCTCCTGTGACAGTTTGAGCCCCAATTCCTCCAGCACCTGGGGAATAAGGGGACGCAATTCCTCCTGCTTAAATAACTGAACCATCCAAGGGTCATCACCCCCCCCCCCCCCCCCAGGGGCATCCAGCAACTACAGGTCATCCCCGCTGGTGTCTGGGTCCGGATCAGGGTCAGAGTCACCCTGGGGCATGGCTCCCCGAGGGCCCAAAGAAGGCAGGACCCGAGTCTTTAGACGCTTGGCAGAGCCACCAGCGCTGTCCTGAGACCTCCTCTTTGCAGCCTTCCTAGCCAGGAAGGCCTCATGCATTAGTAGCACAAACTCTGGGGAAAAGCCTCTGGGTTCCATATCCTCGCTACTGGAATCCGAAGCTGTATCCTTCGGGTCTCCCTGGCCCGGTTCCACCGCTGCTGGGGAAGGCTGAAAAAGTGGGGGGAGGACTTCCTTAGCTTTCTTCTTCTGGGTATCCTTCAACCCTAGGGGTATAGCAGTTGATCCTGCTCTTCCCCCAGATATCTTCCTAGGCTTTCTGGGCTTTTGGCCCTTGGCAGAAGAGCCCCCCCCCCCCCCCCCTGCAGCATATGAGGCACAGAGAGAATGAGCATCCAACTCTAAAACCAGGCCACAGGCCCTACAAACCTTCACCAAGGCACTTTCAGCCATGGCAGTCCTTCCCCCAGCTCCACTGGGTTACCAGAAGGAAGAAATCTGACAAGCTGAGTCTAGCTCAAAAAAACAAAATGGCTCTCAGCCTAGCACAGGCCCAGATAATTAACTGTCCTGGCCCTCAGAATGCCTGCCCTGAGGCCAAATTATACCCAGGAGCTACTTCCTCCCCGAGGAGGCTCCAGGAATTAGGATGCTCCTCCTCCCCCAGCCGAGCACTGCCTGAAAGGCAAGCCTCAGAGAAAAGCCCCTTGCAGAGAAAAAAACTGAAGGCAAGAAAAAACATTTTTTTTTCAAACTCAGAAACTAAGAACAAAAAAAATCTCCACGGGGTACTTTCCTTTAGGAGGTGCTGGAAGAGGGCTTCGGGGAGCGGAGGGAACCAGTCCCCTGGCTATCCAACTCCCCGGAATCCAAGGGCTCTACAGCTGGAGGTATCCAACTCCCCGTATGCTCTGCTCCACCCAAGGGATAGCCCGCGATCGGAACCTCACACCTTGGGGAGCCCTGCCAAAACTCAGTCCAGAGCTGCAGGATGCACAACCACCATCTGCTGGAGACAGAGAAATACTGAGGAGCTGCACATGGCACTAGAGTTATATAGCCAGGCCTTGAAGTTTGTTCTCTGCCTCCATCTGCTGGTAGGAGGATATAACCCACTGGTCTGGACTGATCTGGGTATGTCCAAGCTTGTCTATCTAGTCTGTGTCACTAATCAGCGTTATTAGACTGTGTTTCTGTAGAATTCTGCAGATTTAGTACTTGCAGTCTGTTTCCTTAGTCTGGCTAGACAAAAAAATATATAATCAGGTGTACACACACTTCTCTCTTTCCTGTTTCTCTGCAACTCCTTTGTCTCCTCTGAACACAGCAACCTCAGGAAAGGAGACCATTGACCCAGCAGAATCTTCTGTCTTCTGCTCTTTGACCTACTCCCTGACTATAAAAAAAAAATCAAAAAGGCAAAACCCTGCTATGCTATCCTCGCAACAAGAAAACTTTGTATGAATGATGCTAACACAAATCTGGAGCCTTGTTGAATTAAGTGTTCAACTAGCTGGGTGCAAAATAAACAGTAATAGCAATGTAATCCCTGTCTTTTTTTTTTTTTTCCTCTGGGATTTCCCAGTTAAAACTGCACAGGCACTGTTGAAGATTTTCTCCAGAAAGGATAGCGGTACCATTTATGCAGGCACTCATTCTACATCCCTCTGTTCCTTCTTTACAACATTCTGTCACATAACCACTTAAACCCCAGGCGTATCTGTCTTTTCTGGAAGCACTGCTGGGTAATGAGCTATGCAAGGTTGCTTCAAACTGACTGCAGCCTGATGTACAGGGAAAACAATTTTGCAACAAGGCAGCAGGCACTACAAAATAAAAACAAAACCTCCAGAATTCTCTTTCCCCAAGGGACCCAAAGTTTTACACAGTGTTCAGTCTGATTTTACTGGAACACCCCTTTCTTTTTTTTTTTTTTTAGTAAATTGTCTCTACTGTAGCTGAGAAAAATGTGAAAGAATATAACCACTTTGAACTTGTTTTAATATGGATTAGCAGCATTTATTTAGTCAGCTTCCCACTTTGATTTTTCTTACAGGCAAACAATATTCTTTAGCCTTCATCTTTCTCACTCTCAAATTCTAAAAAGGAACAAGAATTACTTCCCTCATCTTGCACCAGCTTAATTTATCTATTCTTTCCACAATTTTATAGAAGCCAAAATCCACACATTCAAACCCAGGCTTTGAATTAACGCACAATTCTTTTTCTCCAGAAAGTCAAAATAGCACTTTTCACATAAAGAACTTCTTTAAAAAAACCACACACAGTCACACAATTTTTTTTCAAACTTGAGGAACTATGTGCAGCTGAACTGGACACACTTATTCTCTCAGCTCCTGCAGTCAAATCCACAGGTGCACTGCAAAAAAAAACAAAAACCCACCAGGATCTCCTGAAGGCAAACACAGTTGCTATGACAACCTTGATTTCAATTAGCTGATAGATATGCTGTGCTAGACTCCAGGTTTGTTCTTTTTTTTTTTTTTTGCTCAGCGTGGTAAACACCACCCCAAACAGTGCCCAAGATATACAACATTGTATTAACCCCCAAAACATTTCTTTTTATCTCTTTAGAAGATAAATTAAAAAAAAAAATATTCATATCATCCAACCTTTACTTGACTCCGTTTCTTTTACTTTTCAAAAAAAAAAAGCCCAACCTCTGCTTAAAGGGCTCAAATTCCTCCAGGGCTTCAAACAACATTTTTCATAGGTCTTTTTCAAGTAATTTTAATTTTGGTTTCCGTAACCCTGCTACACTTGCCTTGCACTTATCAAAGGAGAAAAGAAATTCATCGTCTTGATTCAGTAACCGAAAGAGGAAATCTCATAGCTGGGGGGGGAGGGCAGTCTAAAGATTATCGTCTGATAGGAGGTCAAACAAAGCCCCTGTTCCTGCGTGAAGAGCTCTATTTTTGTGGCTGTTTGGATTTCTGTTTCTGCTCTGGAGGTTACTTGAAGGCATATGTTCTATCAAATCACCTTTCTACAAGTACCTCGGTAAACTTTTATTTTTTGGAACCACCCCAATTTGTTGTGGCGGTGTTTCTTTCACTGGAGGTAAAGACAAGGTCCAGAGCTCTAAGGACCCTGAAGTAAGTCCCCCCCCTTGTTGGGGAAAAACCCAGCGGCCCTGATGGGGGTTGCAGGATGACCCCCCCCTCAGGCCTCCAGCCGTGACCTTGTGTCTGAGAAGAAAGTGGGCTGCATAACAATAATTTCAGTGTCGCATACAGGTTTAAAAGAGGTCAGGACAAGTTGCGGGAGGAAAAGTCCATAAAACCATTATTAGGCAGATAGACTTGGGAAAGCCACCGCAAGAGGAAATAGATCTGCTTTATGGGATCTGCCAGGTGCCTGTGACCTGGACTGGCCACCCATGGAGAGAGAATGCTGGGCTCAATGGACCTTGGGTCTGACCCAGCATGGCACTTCTTATATTATGTTTAAGACAGCATCAGCAGCAATGAATGGGAAACTTCTCAAGGTTGCATGACAGACTAGATTGCCTAGTGTAAGCATTTTATATATATGGCAAAATGCTACATTACCACTTTTGTCCAAACATATAGCTATAGGATAATAGGAACAATTTTATTACCCAGCTATAACTTGTGGGTGCTCATTATTTTCTGTCTCAAAAGAATGGCAAGCTGCGCCAACCAGGTCAGGAGCTGAATCGAGTAAATCCAGAGCTACATACCTGCTTGCCAATTAGCAACCTTCTGGAATAGATCTATTGTGAGTACATTCAATATGGCATACTAATTAATATTATAGATTATAATGTTGCAATCGTTCCAAGAGAATATTTTTCTTTTCTTTTTTTTGTTGTTGTTGCGTGGTTTCTAAAACACTTTTATTAATGAACATCATCTTATGAAAGGAAGATTAAAGCAAGAAACCTGGAGCTTCAGATGTACTGTCTTGCTATATTTTGGTTACTGAAAAGTTTCTCGGCCTGAGATGGCAAGGTCTTTCCTCAGGTTTCCAATCAGCATGGCAGTGGGTTCTTTTAAGCCATGATGAATGGCTGAGCCACCTGTGTGATCGGTCACATCTGATTTATTTCCTTCAGGTTACCTTGGCATTCTTTCATAATGTGTCATATTTTGCTGCAGAACACTTTTTTTTTTTTTTTTTTTTTTTTTTAACACAGTGATTTCTCTGCTTGGAGGCTTTAAAATTGCTGGCAACAATGAAGTCCACTTATTAACATGTTGCCAGGCGGGAGTACACTAAAAATAACACAGGTCATTTCAGCAGTAAGACACGGTTTGCAGCAGGTGGATTCAGATTTTTTTTTTTCCCTTTCGCTAACAGCTTTGGCAGACCTGTAAAGTCAGACTGAAATAGGAAACTCTGTGTTATTTTTGAATGACTTGTTGATATGCATTGCCATGGAGCAAAATTTCCAAGAAGTATAATGCTCCTTCATGCCTTTTTGCCAAGGCCTGAGCACCTGGCAAATACGGTGGCTGCTGCTGCTAATCACCGGGTGACCGAGTCAAGCTATTCGGCTGCACATCGCAGCTTTGCTCCTATCTGAATCTCAGATGAGCAAGAGTGAAAAGAAGTTTGTGACTTCGGGAATTATAAATAATTAGCAATATGGTTTGTTATGAACTTGAGGGCCTATTTACTGAAGAGTGTTAAAGTATGCATTATGTGTTAAATGACTGTGTTTAAGTGCATTAAAGGGTTTTAATGTGTGTTAATGGTAACGCACGCACTCGCATTACCATTAATGCAAACACCCACAACCCCTAACACACAAAAAATAGTTTAATAAGTTACATCACATGAAAATGCATGCAAAGCAGCTCATAAGAAAGGCCATGCATGGGTCAGACCAAGGTCCATTGAGCCCAGAATCCTGTCTCTGACACTGGACAGTCTGGATCACAAAAACTCATCGGATCCCAAGTCTTTCCCCAAGTCGTCCTGGCTAATAACTGTTTATGGACTTTTTCTTCAAGAACCTAATGCATCTCTACCTGGGTACTGCCAAGCTAGGGCAAGAGAACATTGTAGAAATCTCATCTTTGTGTACTTTTCCTCATTCCAAATCACATCCAGCCTTCAGTGATGTGTACTGTGCTGTTCATACATCTGACTGTGCATGTAAAACTGGCCCAAAACCCTAGTCCACCACCAAAACCTCACCTTGAGTTACTAGATGACCCTCCTATAGTGGTATAAATAGATGACAATTAGGCATGCCCCACCGGAGGCTCTCTCTCTCTCTACTCCACTCCACTTCCCTCTCCCCTGTCTCTCTCCAAAAATGCCCAAAACAGGATTCACAATAAATATCACACAGCTTAATACCAAGAAAAAAAGGTATAGATATTTCTGGCATTAAAAGCATGCAATAACATGCTTACACTATCACACACAGCATTAATGCCCCTCATTTTCATAAACCCCACCCAAACTCCTCCCCTTTGACTACATTTTAAAAATTTGCATTCGTGTTGCATAACATGATAAATAACACATGCGTTATGGCGTTATCATTGGCGTTAGGGCCCTAGCACCCGCAATAATGGCCTAACACATTTTGATGAATGACCCTGAAAATTGGCTGGAGGTGCGTAAATGTGCGCACCATTTTATATGGATGCTTGCATGTACTGCTTCTACCGCATAAGTGGGGATATTTTCGGAAAAAACTTTCCAAAATAGCGCGCCAAATTGGTGCGAAAATAATGATAAAATGTCCTTGTAAATGCGTTCTCAATCTTGAAAATAATAGGTATGTTTTCCTGGAGCCAGAACAATTAGAACATTTTTTAAACTCTGAAAATGAATCTAGACCAGATCCGCCTAGCAGTACCGGTATTGATTAAGTAACCCCATCACTCTCTGTTTCCTGATTGTTTGTATAGGATTTGGTAATTCTGCTCCTATAAATTTCAAAATTTGTTCTCCCCTGATTCAATAACAGAGGTTACAAAGTTAAAATCCAAAACAAGGAATCCTCTAGATTTGACTCTGTCATAGGAGTCCCTCAAGGTTCTTCATTATCTCCGACCCTATTTAATATCTATCTTCTTCCTCTCTGCCAACTTCTCACCAACCTCAATCTAAAGTACTTCCTTTATGCAGACGATATCCAAATCATCATCCCCATCAAAGATACATATTCTGAAACTCTTGACTACTGGGAATCATGCCACCTGAAAATCAAACAACTACTAAACAACCTACACCTCATCTTAAACTCTTCTAAGACAGAAATCCTTCTCATTTCTCCGGAAACCAACATCTCCAACACTACTCTTCCCACCAACCTACCTACCACACAAGTTCGAGACTTAGGAGTGATAATAGACAACCGGCTAAACTTCAAGGCCCATATCAACAAAACAACCAAAGACTGCTTCTATAAACTCCAGGTTCTGAAGAGGATAAGACCTCTTTTCCATGCCCAAGACTTCAGAACGATCATCCAAGCAGTCATTTTTGCAAAATTAGACTACTGCAATTCCCTATTGCTAGGTCTGCCCTCTTCCTACTCCAAACCACTACAGATGGTTCAAAATTCAGCAGCTCGATTACTAACAGGCGCAAGAAAGAGAGACCACATATCCCCCATTCTGAAAGAGTTACATTGGCTACCCGTCCACTTCCGTATCATGTACAAAGCCATTTGTGTCATCTTCAAAACTATTCATCAACGCATCTCCCTCGATCTACAAATCCCCCTCCAAGTATACAACTCGACAAGACCTACCAGAAATGTCTACCGAGGCGCCCTCAAAGTTTTCCCTGCGAAAATGACCAAACACATCACTCTAAGAGATCGTGCCACCTCCACTGCTGGCCCTTCTCTGTGGAATTCCATTCCCACAGATCTCAGACTGGAACCTTGCCTCTTAACTTTCAGGAAAGGACTTAAGACTTGGTTATTCAAGCAAGCTTTCCCAGACACAATCTAATATCACGTCATAGATACAAACCAAGGACTTCAAATATTCAGCCATTAATCATGCCATTTTTACATAGCATTTAATTTATTTGTATACCGTTCAACCGTTTATTCTTTCCTATCTCTTCCTTCTTATCCAAGTTCTGCTACCCTTGTTATTTGTAACTGCTCCTTCGATCACCACAGTTCTAGTTGATGTATTTAATGCACTCCTGTTTCATGTAAACCAGCAAGATATGTGCTCATGATTGCCGGTATATAAAAACCTTAAATAAATAAATAAATAAAAATAAAAATTGCATAGTTAAATCAGGTAGAATAGTGAGAAATATGCATAATTAGATGGAATGCTTAAAGAATTTTCCTAAAATTTTTGGATGTTTTATTGCCTGTTTCTTTGTATTAAGAAGAGTATAATTCTATCTGAAATGTATGGCATGTAACTAATGCTTATGTTTAATTTTGAAACTTTAATAAAGAGAAAATTAAAAAAAAAAAGTGGGGGGATTGTAATATACACATGCGCCAATGCAATTACCAGTTAAACCAGTTCATTCCCATGTTCATGCCCATTTACAGGATAAGACTTTCTAAAAACCCCCCCCCCCAGCTAACTAACCTTTCTTTTACCCTACCTGCCCCAGCCCCTAAAACCCCAGTGACTAGCCTAGTATTTTTTGTTTTATAACTTAACACACCATCTATAGCAGAAGTAAAGTTATGCAGCAGGGGACCCCAGCACGTGCTTGTGCGCATAAATACTTACGCGCTGGTTTCCATTTAAATTCCCAACATGCCCATGCCCCGCCCCTTTTTTGGACTCTTTCTTTTGTGCATGTACTGGGAGATATGCATGTCCATAGATACAAGAGCCGCACGCCGGCCCGAGCACGCGCATCTCTCTCTGAGTTGGTGCGCGTAAGGCTTTTAAAATCCGCCCCAATGTGCTTTACAGTAGGCCTAGTACCATATAGCTTCCAAGTGTATTTTCTTGCAAGGTTTTCTGGCTGGCACCAAAGCAGTGCATGCCAATATATTATACATGTAGTAAGTGATATTTTATTTCCATCTCAGAAGACTGAACTTTGAATGCCCTTTTTCATGTAAAAATCTCCCTTTTTGGGTTGGGGAAGTGGTTAGTAAGACATTTTAAAATAAATGCATAATGTGTGTGGGGAAGGAGGGGTGGCGCAAGCTTGAAAGGTTCACCTAGGTCCTCTAATATCCTTGCGCCTGCCCTGAGAGAGTGGTAGTTGGTAGGATTCCCGGGAGTGTGGTAGGTTCCCTAGAATTAGCACTGACACTTTATCTACCATTCCTCTGGGAACCCTGACCCCTGCTGTACCCCCCTTCACCAGCGTTTTAAATCACCGAAAGGGCAGACTCTAGAGGGGACCCCCTCTCTCGGCCTCTCATTAATTTGACCTATGCTACTCCTTGGGAAGGGCAGCTCATTCCTTGCCTTAGGCAGCGGATTTTCTTAAGCTGATCCTGGAAGCAGGAATGCTTCTTTTTAGTTCCTGTCTTCAGAGGGATAGCCGTGTTAGTCTGGTGTAGTAAAAATGACAAGAGGCGGGTGGCGCTTTATAGACTATTGAGGCATGAGCTTTTGAGGACAGAGCCCACTTCATCAGACGCAGAGTCTGCCACTTTTAGTTCCTGTTTCTTTTTCCTTCTGATTTTGTTTGAAGAATCTATTTTCCATTTTTAGACTCAGTGAAGGAAGTTCTCAACTCCTCCTTCCTTTTACTTTAGATTTGGTTGACTGGTCTTGTACTATTGGATTGTACTGAATCTCTCCCTCTGATAAATTCAATTACCAATATAAGGTTTGGAAGAAGATTTGGACTGTCATCCAGTAGTGCCCAGGAAGAGAAGAAGAGAGGCACGCCACGGGTGTAAATACACTTAAGATATCCAAAGGACATGCAGGACAGGAGTTTGAATGGTACCCCCTCAGGTGAAACAAGGACTGAAAAGAGCCAGAGGAGTGTGAGACTTGACTATAAAGACACTGAGCAGATGTATTGTAAATTAGGAATTGAATTTGCTCAATCGTCCCTCAAGTGTAGAGATCCCCAAGAAGGAAGCTTTAAAACTGCCCCTAAGCTCAGAGGGAATCTGGTTGGGAATGTACATTGAGAAAGAGACTGCAGAGTCACATACAGTATTTACCCTCAGCCAAGTAGTGTCATGGACTGTATGAAGAGCTGAGTTGTACGCAGAACTATATTCCACTGTAAAATCACCCAGAAGTAAAGTTATACTGAAACATTATCATTGAGTCCGGTGTGATTATTATTCCGTGCTATAGAGATTATGAACAATCAGTGCACAGGGCCTAGGAGAGGGTTGTATTTCCTACAGGAAACCCTGGAGACCCTGGCGCTAATGGACTGCATGGGAAGTGAAGAAAGCTAGAGCCCTAGGATTTATCGTGTACCTTTGACTCCTAGAGAGGACTTCTGCCCAGCGGTTGCACAAATATTTCTATGGTACTTAGGCAGATCATGGCACTTGACCTCTTCTTATTTGCTGTTTGCACTTTAAAGAAACTAACATATTTTTAAAAAATATATATAATCTTTTGTATGTGGTATGTATCATGCTTGCAAAGCACTTTGGGATCCTGCATAGAGAAAAAGCTCCACATCAAGTCATATTATTTCATTTATTATTACAGAAGAAAATGGTTTTATAATTATTTAATTCTATAATACTGAAATTATGCATTTAATTACATGGGTGGCTTAGGAAGAAAGAAGACCAGAAGTCTGTAAAGTCCAAACTATCCTATTTATATTTTACCTTTTAGCGGTGCAATATTTTCCCAAAGGAGGATGTCCTCCTGACTCTATATATGAATCTATTAAAAAGATGTTAGATGAGCTTCAGAAGAACAATTAGATCAGTGGGTTTGGCAATTTGCATAAAGTAGGTGCTGATTCAGGAAGATGTCATTTTGTAGGTCATGAAGGCAAATCTAAAAATTGGAAGCTACAAATAATGTTTCGCCATGTACCATGCCTCAGTACCATGGAGTTTGGGTTTCTCCTCTACCTCTGTTATTGCTTGTGTCTCAAAACGTAGTGCATGCTGTGCCAAAAATATGCATGCACAGAAATTGCGATGTATAATATTCCAAATAAATCTAAGAAGAACTCAATACTAGGATACAACCAGACAAATGTAAAAAAAATTACACAGTTTATTTAACATATATAAGCATCACTTAGTGGGAGTCTGCAAAAAAAAAAACCAAACAATAAGGGCTAGTATTTGAGACTGGCTGCAGCAAAATGTTGGCCTTTTTTTGGGTTGTGGTTTTCTGGACTAGTTTTAAGGGTGCATGCGATGTTTTGGGCGTCATCCAGCACGTTACTTCCGCCTGGCCTCTGGAAGCGCTTATGCTGAATCATCACCAGCCGGCTGTAGAGAGCAAGCAAGGTTTGTATCTAGAAACAAAGTTGTGCTTTGATGAAATAAGTTGAAGGTGGTAACAATTTGCAAAAATCTTTATTGCCGATACTATTAGTATTTTTTTTATTTCAGGACTGTAATGTGCCATGGTGTGACTATACATACCGCGTTAACTGAATGCTACGGGCAGGAAAAGGGTCAGCTAACTGAGGCCGGTGGTGGATGGAAGAACTAAGGTGTTGGTGAAGGACTGGGATACAAATGATCCTGGAACCGGAACTCGATTCATAAGCTCACAATGATGGGATGAACGATTATCTGTAACTAATGGGAGTGAGAAACCCGAGTGTGCCACTGTGGCTGTAGTCACTGAAGCATAAGTGTAAGTGGGAGGTGGGGGTGCCTCCACCACCAATTAGTACTGAATAGGCTCCCCTTTCCACCCCTCCCCCAGTATGCTCTCCCTACCCGGTGGGACCTCTCCCCCCAACTAAGCAAACTACAACTATGCACTAAAATTCACTTAATAAAGTTACTGAATTTCTCAGATCTTGTGCCCTGTTAAAGAAGCTGGTTTTACTTGCTGAAATTCAATAATATTTTAGTTTGTGTAGAATTAATGAAAGATCCATGGGTCGCCAAGTTTGGAGATAATGGCCATGCATTTGAAAGGTATAATAATAACGGTACTGGAGATTTGAAGCAAAAAAAGTGAACTGCTTGGTCATTTAAGGTTCTTTGTGATAGAACAGCTAGCATGTGCCTTTATAACACAACATGGGCTTTTAAATCAAACTTTTCTTTCATGTTTCTTAGTTCAGATCATGGTTCCTGAGTTTTTAAATACATACGTTCATCTAAACTGTACTGAATTGGGATTGCTGTATTAATCCACTTAGATATGTAGAAACAAGGATCACCAAACAAGTTGAAGGTGATACATTTTTATTAACTAACTTAAAGCTAGTCACAGATGTATTTAGTCCATTAAAAAGATATTGCCTACACCTTGTTTGCTGACCTTTTTTTCTACTTAATAGAAAATATGCCTCCTGTATGCTATAATTAGGGACCATCGTTTTCAGTTTTATGCTGATTTCTGCATCTCACCCCCATCCCTTGATTTTTAAGAGCAAAAGAGAAAACTCCAGTGGAGAGAAAGAAACTAGGATGCTGGCGCAGGAGTCCGCTATCTTCTCTCCGGATTTAGCAGTCAATTTGGAGGTCCAGGAGGAAAACTATGGTTCATGTAGCTGTCATAATACTTCTAAGTGTATTTCTTGACAGTTTCAAATAAATCTATAAACTCCTGTTATATAACTGTTATCAATTTATTGTTTTAATAGAGTGTCTCCCTCATGGGTAAATGGTCAAAATACAAGAAGTGTTATTGTGAAGCTTGGGCGAGAGAAGACGACTTTAAAGAATAGATCAAGAAAGTTTCAGGCAAGGCTACAAAAGCATATTGCAAATACTGCCGATGCCAAGTTCGTGCTTATAAGGGGAACTTGACATCTCACAGCTCAACTGACAAGCACTGCCGCAATGCAGCACCATTTTCCAGCATGAGAAATCTTTTTGATGTGGGTTGTCATCAGAAAGAAGTTGATAATAGCATTAAAACTTCTGAGCTTAAATTAGCTGTGCATGTTGCTTGCCATTCAAGTATATCAACAGTAGATCACCTGGGGGAATTAGTTCGGGATATATCTGGGAAAGACTTGACAGTCCATCATACAAAACGCATATCTTTGATTAAGCATGTTCTCAGTCCATCGATTCAGGAAGATTTATTGCAGGAATTAAATGATGCATTATACTCACTTATCATTGATGAAAGTACCGATATAACAATATAGAAACAATAATGCTTCACGGTTTGTTTCTACAGTTCTAGGATGTGCAAAGTTGTAACAACTTTTCTTGGAATGATTTTGGTAGAGGCCAGAACAGCAAAGGATATTTTTTACTGCATTAATGAAATTCCTGAATGATAAGTGATCAACTGATAAGTGCATAGGGCTTGCAACAGTATAGAAGTATATATTTCTGCATAAATGTTGTCGAAGAACCACTGAAGATTTTGAAGTTGTCTGACAGGATGGCTTTCAATTGCACCATGCGTTCAACACATTTTGGCCCAGTACAAAAAACTAAAGCTCCACTTTCAGCTAGTGAAAGATACAGAAAGGAATTACAATGCAGAACTGTTATCTCAGATATACTGTGCACCGGAAAACAAGCTGTATCTTGTATTTCCATGACCTATACTAAACAGACTATAAAGAATGAACAAACTGTTCGAAACTGAAAAAGGTAATTCAGTTAGATTGATTGAAGAACTTATGGGCTTGTATCGCTCCATTATGGCATGGATGAGGCAGCCAGCTGCTGTTAATACACGGACAGCAGGACTAGCTTATGATATTGACAATGAAACCAATCATCTTCCAATTGGTGTAGTTAATTTTGGGATTGAATTTCATGTCATTTATTTATTTATTTATTTTTGGTTTTTATATACCGGAAGTTCCTGTATACAATACATATCACTCCGGTTCACATTTAACATGGATAACTATCGCCAGGGAGGCGGTTTACATGGAACATATTGGGGCGGATTTTCAGAGCCCTGCTCGCGTAAATCCGCCCAAAACCGGGCGGATTTACGCGAGCAGGGCCCTGCGCGCCGGTGAGCCTATTTTACATAGGCTCACCGGCGCGCGCAGAACCCCGGGACTCGCGTAAGTCCCGGGGTTTTCGGAGTGGGCGTGTCGGGAGGCGTGTCGGGGGGGCGGGGCTGGAGCGCGCGGCGTTGCGGGGGCGTGTCGGCAGCGTTTTGGGGGTGGGTACGGGGGCGTGGCTACGGCCCGGGGGCGTGGCCGCGCCCTCCGTACCCGCCCCCAGGTCGCGGCCCGGCGGGCAGGAGGCCTGCTGGCGCGCGGGGATTTACGCCTCCCTCCGGGAGGCGTAAATCCCCCGACAAAGGTAGGATGGGGGTTTAGACATGGCCGGGCGGGTGGGTTAGGTAGGGGAAGGGAGGGGAAGGTGAGGGGAGGGCAAAGGAAAGTTCCCTTCTAGGCCGCTCCGATTTCGGAGCGGCCTAGGAGGGAACGGGGGTAGGCTGCGCAGCTCGGCGCGCGCAGGCTATACGAAATCGATAGCCTTGCGTGCGCCGATCCAGGATTTTAGCCGATACGCGCGACTACGCGCGTATCTACTAAAATCCAGCGTACTTTTGTTTGCGCCTGGAGCGCAAACAAAAGTAGGCTGTTCGCGCTCGTCTGAAAATCTACCCCATTGTGAATAATGAACGGGTAATCTATAATAAACTACAAGCTATTGTGAAAACAACTAAGAACAACTTAGAAAGAAAACGACATAGAACATAAAACTGAAGTAATATAAACATAAAATTATTGCTGTAAAAAAATGATGGTTGTTGATCTTATTGCTCTTAGCTCTCTGGGAAAGCTTGATGGAATAACCAAGTCTTGAGTTTCACTTTAAAAGTGGTATGGCATGACTCAAGGCGGAGGTCCGGTGGTAAGGAGTTCCAGAGAGACGGGCCCGCTGTGGATAGAGCGTGTTATGTTAGCAGACATGAATATGGAGTGCTCTACAGTAGCAGAGGATATTAAGATAGGATGCTGAGCCTATCTCATTAAATTATTGAGGCAAATGCAAAAAAGACTTCCATCAAATGTCCAGCTGTTGGAATCTTTAGCTGATTTGAGCCCGTCCATCGTTCTCAGTCCAAAAAGACCAACTTTGTCTAAGTTCTCGTTTTTGTCACTATTTACCAGAAAAGAAAACCTTGGGTTACTCGAACAACAGTGGAATAAACTTAAATTAATTTCATGGTCAAACCTTTGAATATTGAAAAATTCTGGGTTGATATCAATCATACGGATGCAGCAGATGAACATGACATATGAAATAGGTCATTTCAAGTTATCACTCTTGATATTGCCTTTCAGCAATACCACTGTTGAAAGAACTTTCTCTCAGAACTTTTTCTTCAAACAAAACTGAGAAACAGAAGGCAACAAGAACTGCTGGAGGCAGTATTAAACATTTGTGCATATATGTCCAGAAACAATTTCTGCTGTAACAGATTTGGGCCAATACCATCTATGTTGATTCGTTTTACATCAGATATGTACAGATGTTAGCAATAATGAACATGACAACCTAAATTTCTAGGCTTTTCTAGCCTTGAGATTTTTGTATATATATATAGTTAGTTTTGTCAATTTGTCTGCATGCAATGCAGGACTTTGTATTGAACCTTGCATAATTAAAAACATTTTTGAATTTTTTAGTTTTAGGCTACTTTTGGGCTAGATTTTGTGATTGGTTGGGCTATAAAAGTTTTTGGCATCTGGCAACACTGCCCCTGACAAAAATTTCTCTCTGCAAATGTTTTGCATAAATGCTTCATCCATTATGCCATCTCTTCCAAAATATTAGGTTCCCAATCACCTAGTCTAAGAATGTACAGCAGCAACTCCTACTTACAACAAAACAATGATGCATATGAATGACTAAGAACATAAGAAGATAAGAAGTTGTTCTGGGTCAGATCAAGGGTCCAACAAGCCCATCATCCTGTTTCCAACAATGGCCAATCTAGTTTACAAGTAACTGGCAGGTACCCAAACATTAAATAATGGTTAGCAGGGCCTTCCTCCAATGTTCAATGTTAGAGTGCCAGCCTTGTGGGCAATGTTAACATTTAACACTCATTCTGAGGTAGGTGTTCAATTTGAAGGCTTAATGGGCATACACAAAATAGCACATGGAGGACAGCATGCCATTCTATTTTCCATGTGCCTCCTAAAGCCTAATTTGCATGTGATGCTCCTTTACTTATATGTGGGTACACCCTAATTCTAGCACATACCCAATAACATTATCAGGGACATGCTTAGTGTGAATTCTAGGATCTTCCTGCATAACGTGTTATTTTGCATGCATGCTAAACAGTCTTAGCCTTAGTGCTTAATCCATCTCAAGAAGTGTTTTTGCATACATACAAGTAGATTTTAAAAGGGTTACGCACATATGTTATGCGCGTAAACCTTTCAAAAAACCCTGCGCGCGCCAAGCTTATTTTGCATAGGCTCGGCAGATCACAAGCCCCGGGACGCGCGTAAGTCCTGGGGCTTTGCTAGGGGGGGCGTGTCGGGGCGGCACGACGTTCGGGGCATTCCAGTGGCGTGTTGGGCGTGGTGCTGGCCCAGGGGCGTTTCGGGGGCATGGCCGAGGCCTCAGAAATCACTCCCGGGCTGGGGAATCGCACAGTGGCGGCCAATCGGCGCAGGCATAACCTTCACGATAAAGGTAGGGGGGGTGTAGATAGGGCTGGGGGGGGTGGGTTAGGTAGGGGAAGGGAGGGGAAGGTGGGGGGAGGCCGAAGGAAAGTTCCCTCCAAGGCCGCTCCGATTTCGGCAGATTGGAGCGGCCTCAGAGGGAACGGGCAGCGTGCGCAGGGTGCACAAATGTGCACCCCCTTGCGTGCGCCGACCCTGGATTTTATAAGATACGCGCGGCTACACGCGTATCTTATAAAATCTGGCATACTTTTGTTTGCGCCTGGTGCGCGAACAAAAGTACATACGGGCGTACATTTATAAAATCTACCCCATAATGTTGCCAATCATGTAAACTGAAAGGCAAATAAAACTTGCAGCAATACTACAGGTCTATGATATATAGTTATAGATATCTTGAATTTATCAGCATAAAGCTGTGGGACTTGCAGAAATGTCTCAGGAAACCATAATTCATTTTATTTTCAGTACAGCTGTAGTCACCATGGTCGTAATGTTGTGCTCTACTATAGCTGTGGCATTCTAGCACCCACCACAAAATGCACAAGACCCATAAAAATATACTATTGGAACACATGATGTACACAGATACACTTAAAGCACATGGAAATGACAGTGTTCATACCCATTTTCATTAAACTATTTCAGGCATAATTCATAAAAGTAGTATATGAAATTATTTTCTTTTCTAAGCACAACATTTCAGCTTTATCTACAAAACAGATT
Source organism: Rhinatrema bivittatum (assembly GCF_901001135.1). Lineage (NCBI taxonomy): Eukaryota > Metazoa > Chordata > Amphibia > Gymnophiona > Rhinatrematidae > Rhinatrema > Rhinatrema bivittatum. The sequence goes on from NC_042615.1 coordinate 309,484,661, forward strand.
TTCTCTTCAAGTATTGAAAATACATTTATTACCCTATCTACTGCTGCTCCTCCGACCTTCTGACAGCCTATTTTCTTACCTGAGCTGACCTTTAACTGAACAAAGAGAAATAAAAAGTTATTTAAGTGTTAAATATCTTTTTTCCTCCCTGCAAACTCTAGGGGTCATTTACGAAGCAATTCTCCCAGAATGGGAGAAAACTTTAGTAAATACACTCCTCTATTTACATATAACCATGCTATGTGACCCAACAAAAAAAAACAACTTTGAAATTATTATATTTGCTTCCTCAGGATTTTTAGGAAAGTACCCTGAAAAGATTCTTCTACTTGGTTCTTCTTCTGCTTGAATTAAGAGAGAGCATCTATTTCTGCCCATCAGTGTCACTCAGCACTTCAAAGAGCATGGTGCAGCTGTTAAGGGAGCAAAACATGAACAAGCTGCCAGACAGAAGGGAAAATGTGACATGTGACACAACAGTACAGAAGTGATGGTAGTAAGTAATAGCTAATATATGGGAAGATTTTCTCTAAAAGATGGAACTTTTCCCGGTTCTGTTTGCATTTCAGAGACTATTATTGTGCTTCTACGGTAAAGAGCTATTCTTTTCCCTTTTTTGTTCTAATCTTTCTTTTCTGAAGAGGTTAGAGCCTGGAATAGTCATAGGATTTCCATTACACCATGACTTGGTGATTGCATCTATATCCGTCTGCCTCCGCATACTGCTTTTCTGAATATTGACCTCTAATAGCATATTTAAATACATAATTAGAGGTATCACTAGTAGAAAGAGGGAAGTAATGTTACTTCTGTACAGATCTCTGGTAGGGATATGTGCACTTTGTCCTCCTGCCACTTGCAAGGAAATTTAGGAAACCCAAGCAGAGGAAGTTTTATTTTATTGAAGACCAACTTTCTACCAACACTGGTGACAGCCATGAATGATGTGGATGTGCAGTGTCCCCTGCCATTGAGAATACCCTTTCTCTAGGTACAGTGGCTTGTGGATAGGTAAGGAAATACTGGTCTACCTTGGCCAGGTCTGGCCAGACCACAGCCTTGTATGCCAAAAAGGATAACAGGTCTGTGGTTATGTCTTTGATGAACTCTGCGAGATCTCGACTGAAATTTCTGCAGGGGTTTCCTTTGCTGGGAGAGGATAATGGCATCTGCTGCCAACTACTGTAGATATGCCCTATATCAGGAGATCCCATTCTGTGGTAGTCACAATGGAGTGGTTGACAAAGATGGAGGAGGAAGTGGTAGCTGCCTAGGTGCTGCTCATGCTATCAATACTGTGTGGGATGCCCATTCCTTCCTCTGCTGAAACCCCACTGACCGTCTGCCTCTGGTACTCCTACTTCAGTCACCAGTGTCTCCTTCCAGTAACTTAGACTTTTGGACTGGTGGAAAATGTTCACTTTCACCCATGGGTCACATAGTATGGCTAGCATATAAAGACCCAGCTCATTGAGTGATGTGAGCCTCTTTTCCAGTTCTAGCTACAAGTAGTTCATGAGTAGCAATACTTTTGGTTCAATCTAGACCTTACTGGAAAATCTGTAACTTCACCTCCAGGATATTGACTATTGGGATGACCCTCACCAAGAATGGCCCTTGTGCTACTTAGAGTCTCCATGGCATTATTGACTTGTGCTATTTGCATCTTATGTAACCAATTGAGATGCCCTAGGAAGCAATTCACACCTATCTTGGTTTTCAGAGACAAGTCATGAAGGCCTGCCCTCTGTTTCATTAACCTCTGCAGCATCAGACAGGTAGAATTCCACCTGGTACCTAACTTTTGAATAAGTCTATGTGGAGGTCTCCCCATTGCTTCATGCTTCACATGGAGCTACTGACCACCCTTCACATTGTAGTGAAAATGCTCCGCTATTTTCCTGCATCTCTTTTAATTCCTTGAAGACTGAACTGCCACAGCAAATGTGCAGATCCCCTGAAAGCCCTTATCTTCTACTCCCCTCCTCATGTTAATGTCACCATTTGCAACAAAAGAAACAGGAACAGTCCTGTCTCTCTGACTTAACTGATAGATGTCAGGTAGACAGTGGTTACAGTAGATTACAAGATTTAACTGATAATCTGATGATGCAAATTCATTAGTTTTAAGGGGGCAGTTGCTTACACTTTTAGAGAGGTAATCAGTCAGTTTTATTGTATCAACATATGTATACAAGATTTAATATGGTAATTATATTTCATAACAGAGCAAACACTCTTATGAAAATGAGCATCAACTCCTGCATTATCTCCAAATAAACTTGCACTTGTCAATTATGCATTGCTAAACTAATTAACCCAACTGAAACATAATTAAGGCAGTTTTAATTAATTCTTAGCCTTTAGTGGGTCACACTCCTGAAGAAATACAGGAACTGTCTCAGCATACCATGGGGAAAATCCAACAAATCCCTGGCTGGTGGATGACAGGAAAGATAGAACCCAGATGTGTGAGGTATGCTGGTAGGAACAGGGTAAGGACATTTTTGGCTTTAGCCAAAGTTCTTTCAAGAAATAAGTTGGCAAAGCACCTGTTTTCAAGTTACAGAGCAAACTGTGCTGAGTATAGACCATGCAGATTCAAAGATGTAGTGACTTAAAACAGTGAAAGTTCTGGGAAGAGAAAATTTGCAATCTTTAAACACTGGGGAATAAAATCCCTTAGGAAAATGTCCTGGGATAATCCACAGTGTATATAGTTCAAAGTCCTTTTCTCTGCTCAGGACCTCATTGCATATTCAGTTCCATAGGATCCAATGTTGATCTTGATTGGATATTTCCAACATCCGTAGTCAGAGGATTGGTGGAATGCAAATGACATCATTCAGATGCATATGAATGTTCTCACTGCAGGTAATAAAGTTCATCAGCAGATATTTGCTGAACAATACCCATTCATAGCTGGTTTCATGGCTAGATACAAAGTTTTCACTAAGGAAATGTTCACAGTTCTTGTGTCTTCGATGTTCTTAGCTCATTGTGAGATGCAGACAGATGTTTGATAAGTAAGAACAATTTCAGCTTCTTCTCTGTGTGTCTCACAGTCCCATATGAACATGCCAAGATCATTATGTGGCTGAAAACTCCATCTTTGTGTTGTTTGGTCTGCACTTTTTGGTTCAGTCTGTATGCATTGCTGTAGGCCTCAGTTCAATTATGCACATCCTTGTTTAGGGTTACTGTTATTTACCTTATATAGCCCTCCATCATTCTCCTTTTTTCCCACTAAGATATGGACTGAGGTATGGTTCTTATCACCTATGTGTGTACCTAGCCCATTTGAACCCTGATAGTCTGTCCCCACTAGAGCTGATACCTGCCCCTGCCTCATGCATATATTCCACCAGTATGCTGTCAGAGAAAGATATGCGTGAGTAGTGTTCTGGCTGATCAAAATGCTACAGGTGAAATAGATGCTATTTCTCTCCCCCTTGGCCAGCTGTGTCTGCATTTCAATACAACTTTGACTGTAAAGGGTGGGTAAAACATGCCTACTGAATGTTGACCTGGAGGGCACTTTGTAATTGGGGGCTAAGAGGTATAGAAGCCACTTAAATCCAGAAGCTGGTCATCCAGGGCTATCATTTCCCTGGTACATCTTGTCACCATCTTTGATATTTCCTGTCTCTTACCCCAGGACAGAGAGGTTTAATGTACTGGGGTACTCTATGTTGGCTTGCTCCTGCCATGGAGGTGGGGACTACTTGCCTGCCAGCAAACTTGGGGAAGGGCCTGGGTGGGGCTCAGCTTGAGAGATGGACTTATCCTTTTCTCTGGCTTTCTTGTTCCTGCTGCTTTGAGTGGAAGATGGGGTCCCCAGACTAGTACTGGCAGCCTTCTCTAAAACCAATATCAATGGGTGTTGGACTTGCAACTGATGCTGCATACCACTGTTTGTAAGCTGGCCCAGTACCTTTCATTTAATGATGGCCTTCCATCAGTAAATGTATTCTATAAAATGCTGGTCCTCCAGAACTATAAAGTACCTCCACACCTCTGATATCTTGTGGAATCCCCACTCTCTCTGTGGATCCTTGGTTGCTGCTGCTGCTGGAGCTGGAGTTGAGGGTGAACCAGGATGGAAAAGACAAGGGGTAACTTTCATGTTCTCCACTACCCACTTTTCTTGGGGGTGTCCTTGGCCCCGGCAGCATCACGTGCCTCCTGCAGTTGTTCACTGGATAGCATGCTAGTAACATATAAACATAGATATTCTGTAAATGTCAGCAGATAATGATCAAAATGATTCATCTAGTCTGCCCAGCAAGTCTTTTTGGGTAGTAGCAACTGCTATTTGTGCAGACTATCCCCAAGCCTTCTGTAAGGTTGTAGTAGCGACTGCCACTCCATGTAGGTTACCCCCAAGCAGAAATGTAAACTTTAGATGTAATTTAAAGTTATCCCATTTCTTCATTTCCATTCTCTAGCCAGCAGGGATCCTCTGTATTTATCCCATGCTCTTTTGAATTCTATTACCATTTTTGTCCACTTCTTCCAAGAGGGTATGCCATGCATCCACTATCCTTTCCATGAAGAAATATTTCCTGACATGGTTCCTGAGTCTTCCCCCTTGGAGTTTTATATCATGATCTCTAGTTTTACAACTTCTGTTCCATTGGGAAAGATTTGATTTTTGTGCATCATTAATTCATTTTAGGTATTTGAAAGTCTGGATTCTGTCTTTTCTCTCTTCCAGGTTATACATATTAAGGTCCTTCTGTCTCATCTGTACAGACCCCACACCATTCTGTTTGCCTCTCACTGGACCACTTCCATTCTGTTCTTATCCTTTTTTGAGATGAGGTCTCCAGAACTGAACACAGTATTTCCAGGTGAGGCCTCACCAAGAATCTGTACAATGGCATTATCACCTCCTTTTTTATGTTACTTTCAGTACAGCGCAGCATCCCTCTGGCCTTAGCCACCGACTTGTCACATTGCTTTGCCATCTTCAGATCACTGGACACTATCACTTCGAGGTGTCTCTCCCAGTTCGTGCACATTGATCTTTCACCCCCAACACATACAACTCCTCAGATTGCTGTAACCCAAATATATAACTCTGCACTTCTTGGCATTGATTCACAACTGTGAAACCTTCAACCACTTTGTGAGCTTTCCTGGGTCACTTCTCATTCTCTGTACTTCTTCAGATGTGTCCACTCTGTTGTAGATCTTAGTGTCATCCACAAAAAGACACATTTTACCTTCTAATCCCTCCACAATACCACTCACAAAGATATTGAACAGAATATAAGAATATAAGAACATGCCATACTGGGTCAGACCAAGGGTCCATCAAGCCCAGCATCCTGTTTCCAACAGTGGCCAATCCAAGTCACAAGCACCTGGCAAATACTCAAACACTAAATAGATCTCAGGCTACTATTGCTTATTAATTAATAGCAGTTTGTGGATTTTTCCTCTAGGAACTTATCTAAACCTTTTTTAAACCCAGTTACACTAACTGCTGTAACCACATCCTCTGGCAATGAATTCCAGAGCTTAACTATGCACTGAGTGAAAAAGATTTTTCTCCAATTAGTTTTAAATGAGCTACTTGCCCCCTGGTCCTTCTATTAACCTGTTCAAGTCCTTTCATGATTTTGTAGACCTCCATAATATTCCCCCTCAGTCGTCTCTTCTCCAAACTGAACAGCCCTAACTTCTTTAGCCTTTCTTCATAAGGCAGCCGTTCCATGCTCCTTATCATTTTGGTTGCCCTTCTCTGCATTTTCTCTAGTGCAATTATATCTTCTTTGAGAAGCGGTGACCAGAATTACACACAGTATTCAAGGTGCGGTCTCACCTTGGAGCGATACCTTGAATACTGTGTGCAATTCTGGTCACCGCTTCTCAAAAAAGATATAATTGCACTGGAGAAAGTGCAGAGAAGGAGCATGGAGCAGCTCCCATGGAACGGGTCCCAGAACTGATCCTTAAGGAACTTCTTTTTCTTCAGAATAGGTTGCATTTACCACTACTTGCTAGGGATGTGAATCGTTTTTTGACGATTTAAAATATCGTCCGATATATTTTAAATCGTAAAAAATCATTAGGGCCACGATACAATACCAATTCCCCCGATTTATCGTCAAAAAATCGTAAATCGGGGGAAGGGGGAGGGCAGGAAAACCGGCACACTAAAACCCCCTAAAACCCACCCCCGACCCTTTAAATTAAATCACCCACCCTCCCGAACCACCCCAAATGCCTTAAATTACCTGGGGGTCCAGCGGCGGTCCAGAACGGCAGCGGTCCGGAACGGCCTCCTGCAATTGAATCGTGTTGTCTTCAGCCGGCGCCATTTTTCAAAATGGTGGCGCAAAATGGCGGCGGCCATAGACCAACACGATTCGACTGCAGGAGGTCGTTCCGGACCCCGCTGGACTTTTGGCAAGTCTTGTGGGGGTCAGGAGGCCCCCCCAAGCTGGCCAAAAGTCCCTGGGGGTCCAGCGGGGGTCCGGAAAATGATCTCCTGCCGCGAATCGTTTTCCATACTGAAAATGGCGCCGGCAGGAGATCGACTGCAGGAGGTCGTTCAGCTCACGATTTTCACGATACTTTAAACACCCAAACGGCAACAATACGATTCCCTCCCCCTCCCAGCCGAAATCGATCGTTAAGACGATCGAGGACACGATTCACATCTCTACTACTTGCTGAAGTCTGTCAGTCAGGAAATTTGTGATCCATTCCACCACCTTGGGTCTCACTCCTAGATAGTAACTACATTCCTTAAATCCTCCTGATCTAATAGATTTTCAATATCCTCTGAGTGAAAATCCTGGACATGATTCATCTGAATCAGTAGTCCTTAGGAAAGTAGTTTTGTCTTCTTCACTGCCAATTCCCACTCTGATTATCCAGTGACTCTGCCTTTTTCTGCCCTGCACTACAGGAACAGTACAGATGGGAGCAGACAGCTGCTTTTCCAGCTTCTTATTCTTACCCTTCCTATCTCCATAGCTGCAGTCCAGGGATAGTTCTGTAATGTGGTAGAACGAGGAGGCTGCCTCAGGCAACATGATTTTGAGGCGGCAAAATTCCCCCCCTGAAAACTTCCTGCCACGGACACCTCACCCTTTATTCAGGTCAGCACCAGCACCAGCAGGAAAACCCGCAGTGCTGGTAGAGTGGAGCAGTGACATAGTGGGGGGGTTTCCATTCCCCGCCAGCAAAAATAAGGTCTCACGGAGGCATGGAACTGGCATGCTAGCAAGGTTCCCACTCCCCGCCAGCAAAAAGAAGGTCCCGTAGTGGCATGGAACTGTGATGTGCTGGTGGGGTTCTCACTCCCCGCCAACAAAAGGGAGATCCCAGTGGTGCAGAACTGTGACATACTGATTAGCCTAGGTGCTGAAAAGGCCTTTGATACGATTAATAGGGGGTTTTAACATTGAATTCTAAAAAAATATATAATTTTGGGTAGCATTTTCTTCAGTAGATACAAATAAAGTATAATAGTCTAAAGGCCCAATTATTGGTTAATGGTTTTACTTTCTCAGCAGTTTTTTTTGGAACGGAGTTTGCAACAAGCTTGTTCTATATCCCCTTTACTTTTTGGTTCTTTTTTTATAACCTTTGGCCATTAAACTACAATCTTCGGATGGATTTTAGAGAATCCCAGTAGGAGGAGTTAAACAAATCAAATAAAGTTTATTTACAGATAACGTTATTATTTGTTGGGAATCCCCGTATTTGTATTCATTCCATAGTGCAAGAGAAAACTGCCTTTGAAAATTAATTATGAGAAATCTGAGGCCTTCCCCTTAGATATAACATTTTTTTTTAACTTTTTATTTATGAACTTTTTTTTAATACAAAGCACATATTCATTACTTTGTAATATAATATGAAATGGTGACGATCTTACAAAAAACATGCAAAAAATAAATTTTTGCAACATTTCTATTGATATTAAACCATTCTAACAAAGGAAATATTTAGGGAGGAAGCAAAGAAAACAGAGGAGCAAAATAGCAAACCATTAAGGTAAGGGTCTTAGCAGTGATAAACCATCCTGAAACTTAAGTCAAGCCTATTGCTGGTCAGAGGGGACAGGAGATAATGTTAAATTATTTTTTTGCATCAATAAAGGATCTAAGTTGCTCAGGGGAGAAAAAATATAGTTATCCGAAAGATATTTAATGACATTTACAGGGGTATCATAGCATAAAGGAAGCCCCCAATGCTAGCACTTCTTGCCTAAGCATAAGAAACCCTCTCCTCCACTCCAGAGTAAATCTAGACAAATCAAGAAAAATGGGAACTTTCTGACCATGAAATTCAGAATCTAAATTTCGAAAATAGGAAGACATGACCTTACTATCACAATCAATTTCTGCAGTGAGACCCGAAGCCAGGAACTGAGAGAGACCTCTCCCCGCAGAAAGACAAGCATTCCTCCGCCAGGACTCTCAATGGGGACTGGACCACCGGCAACTCCAGGGGACAGAGACACAAAGGAGGTGTTCAAATGCTATCCCTCAAGGTAAAGGGTTTCAGGAGGATAAACCCTAACCTTTCCTTTTTGTTTAGGTGCCATAATTGAAGAAATCTTATAGAAGCAATCAAGGTAAGAGGAGCAACTTTCGGCCTCTCCATTCATGCAGCCATCTTGCCTCCCCATGTATAACATTTAAGGACCAAAGGAAGGGAATATTTACCTTTAAATAAGAATTAACAACTATGTGCTATCTGGGAATTGTTTTATCTTGATCTGTTCTAGATAATGTAGAGATATATATATAATTTAAATATTATTCATATCTTAGACATGATCTGTTCTTTATTGGACAAATGGAAAATGCTCCATTGTCACTTCTAGAAAGATCTGCTTTAATTAAAATGGTTATTCTTCCAAAAATTATTTACCACATGCAAATGCTTTCTTTATGAGTTAAGATCAAGATATCAAAATTATTTGTTTCTAAATTTCTTCTTTCTTGTGGAAAGAAAAGCCTCCTTGCCTCCATTATGATATTTTAATTTTAAATAAAATCCTAGGGGTATTGAATCTACCTGATTTTCAGTCAAGTAGATTACAGACTTACAGTCTGTATAACATGACTCGTGGTTTGCTTCAATTTGTTCAGAACTGGGTCTCTGATGGTCATAAATATGATCCAGATGGTTTGTTGGAAAATTGGGTTCTTCCTCATAAGCTATTAATCTTCTACATTGTCCTAAATCTAAATGGGCTCTGTTGTTGCAGTCTTATTTTTGGTTGGCTAGCAAACAGAGAGCTTGGAAGTGGTAGAGAGTGGAGACTACAATTTTAATGTAGCAATATTGTCTCTCTCTTTTTAACTTTGGTAGGCAATGTGGATTTTTCTGCGGGGTTGAGGTGCACTGTATTTCAAAGATGGGTTTCCTTTGGGCTATCTTATTTGGATCAGTTGTGGATAATGATAATAATTGTTTATTTCCTTTTTAAGAACTTAGAGAAGAATGGGATCTTCCAAATCATAGCTTTTATGCATTTTTTACATGCCTGTCATTATTGTCTATCATTATGTATAGCAGATCTTGCCCCATTCACTTTTAGATGCTAAGGAATCTTTGCAGGACACTATTTCCAAGCACAATAGACTAGCCATATGGTATCTGTTGTTAAATGATAATTTGGAAATCTCACATTTAGATAAGCTAACTTCTGTTTGGGGTGCAGATCTGGGCATTCCTTTGGATTCTTCTCATATTTCTCAGGCATTTACTGATGTACTTTTTTTCAGCTGCCTTGAGGGAAATACAATTTAAGATTATTTATTGTGTTTATCTCACTAGAGAGAGGGGAGTTAAAATGAAGTTATGGGACTCTAACCTTTATCGTAAATATAATGCATCAGTGGGAATTTTTGTCATATGCTTACCAAGTTATAATTTTATTGAAAGCAGATTTTGCTTTTTTAGAAAAAACTCTGGAATGTGACATTGTATGATCATACTATTTATTTTGGGGCAGATTTTTAAAAAGTATGCGAGCGCGTACTTTTGTTCGCGCACCCGGCGCAAACAAGAGTACGCCAGATTTTAATAGATATGCGCGTAGCCACACGTATCTTTTAAAATCCGGGATCGGCACGGATTATCAGAAGATAATTTATCAAATATAATTGAAAGATCTTTTGAGACAGTGATTGAGAAAAGAGCTACGCTCTTGGTGACTTTTTCATCGCTTTCAGACAGAGATAGAATTCTGCAAGTGCATTTTCGAAAGTGTTCAACAGGCTTGGACATTGTTTAAAAATACAATCCTAGAGGCACAGTCCATATGTATTCCGCGCATTAGGAAAGGTGGAAGGAAGGCAAAATGATTACCATCATGGTTAAAAGGTGAGGTGAAAGAGGCTATTTTAGCCAAAAAAACATCCTTCAAAAATTGGAAGAAGGATCCATCTGAAGAAAATAGGATAAAACATAAGCATTGTCAAGTTAAGTGTAAAACATTGATAAGATGGGTGAAGACAGAATTTGAAATGAAGTTGGCCATAGAGGCAAAAACTCATAATAAAAACTTTTTAAAATATATCCAAAGCAAGAAACCTGTGAGGGAGTCGGTTGGACCATTAGATGACAGAGGGGTTAAAGGGGCTCTTAGGGAAGATAAGGCCATTGCAGAAAGACTAAATGAATTCTTTGCCTCCATGTTTACTAATGAGGATGTTGGGGAGATACTAGTTCCAGAGATGGTTTTCAGGGGCGATGACTCAGACGAACTGAATGAAATCACTGTGAACCTGGAAGATGTAGTAGGCCAGATTGACAAACTAAAGAGTAGCAAATCACCTGGACCGGATGGTATGCATCCTACGGTTCTGAAGGAACTCAAAAATGAAATTTCTGATCTATTAGTTAAAATTTGTAACCTATCATTAAAATCATCCATTGTACCTGAAGACTGGAGGGTGGCCAATGTAACCCCAATATTTAAAAAAGGCTCCAGGGGCGATCTGGGTAACTATAGACCAGTGAGCCTGACTTCAGTACCGGGAAAAATAGTAGAAACTATTCTCAAGATCAAAATCGTACAGCATATAGAAAGACATGATTTAATGGGACACAGTCAACATGGATTTACCCAAGGGAAGTCTTGCCTAACAAATCTGCTTCATTTTTTTGAAGGGGTTAATAAACATGTGGATAAAGGTGAACCGGTAGATGTAGTGTATTTGGATTTTCAGAAGGCGTTTGACAAAGTCCCTCATGAGAGGCTTCTACGAAATTAAAACGTCATGGGATAGGAGGCGATGTCCTTTTGTGGATTACAAACTGGTTAAAAGACAGGAAACAGAGAGTAGGATTAAATAGTCAATTTTCTCAGTGGAAAAGGGTAAACAGTGGAGTGCCTCAGGGATCTGTACTTGGACCGGTGCTTTTCAATATATATATATAAATGATCTGGAAAGGAATACGACGAGTGAGGTTATCAAATTTGCGGATGATACAAAATTAATCAGAGTAGTTAAATCACAAGTAGACTGTGATACATTACAGGAGGACCTGGCAAGACTGGAAGATTGGGTATCCAAATGGCAGATGGAATTTAATGTGGACAAGTGCAAGGTGTTGCATATAGGGAAAAATAACCCTTGCTGTAGTTACACGATGTTAGGTTCCATATTAGGAGCTACCACCCAGGAAAAAGATCTAGGCATTATAGTGGATAATACTTTAAAATCGTTGGCTCAGTGTGCTGCAGCAGTCAAAAAAGCAAATAGAATGTTAGGAATTATTAGGAAGGGAATGGTTAATAGAACGGAAAATGTCTCTCAACACCAGTTACTACCTTTGGATTGGAAGAAATTTGTTTGTATATCTTTATTAATTGCCAAAAAAGTTATTCTTCTCAACTGGAAAAGGGACACCTTGCCAACTTTTCCACAATGGAAGATGGAAATGAAAAATCTTGCCACTTTGGAAATGCTGCGGAAAAAAGACCTCCTTCGTACTAGGAAGATGACATTTAATTAGAATTATTTTCAATTTGGGAAGGCAGTTCAGTTCATAATTATATAAGGTTATTGGACTGTGATGGACTTTTTCCGTTTATATTTACTGTTCCATTTTAGCACTGTATCTATTCATTTGTATGGGTAGATATGTGCATGTGTGAGAGGGGAAAACATTACTGAAAAATTGTTAGCTGCATTAATCTGTTGATTATGGATCTTCTTTTTTCACTCTTTGACATTGTTTGACATATTGAGCATTTTGTTGCTGGCTTAATAAATAAACATTTATTACTGTCTGAAATCTAACAGAGAATGACTCTCAAGAAAATGTGATTGCTCAAATTTCATTTTTCCTTTCAATTTCAGGTAAAAAAAATTAGGAAATTAAACTGGGATAAGCTAGTTGATAAAGAGCTTTACCTTAATTGTTCTTCTCCTTTCTTGCCCCTTTCCTTTCCAGCTCTGCTCTGTCTGGCTTGAGTAGAAAAAGCCTGCAGATTTGCTTGCACCATAAATCTACTCGTTCTTTACACTCAGAATCAAGAGTTATTATTTATACCCTCAGAAAACAGGCATATATAACTTGTACAAGAAAACAAGCTTTCTTTTTCAGAGGGCCAATTTTATGGAACTCTTCACCATGAGAGCTATGGTAGATCCGTACTGTGAAGGAGTATATGTTAGACATACCTTATAAGCCCGGGACCAGAAGAGAGTTCCGCTAGGAGGGCATTCTCCTTAGAAAGGAATAGGAAGCTAGGCCTTGAAGGCTCTGTGAGACTCGAAAAGTAGCATACCTGCGGTAAGGGGAAGGACACTGTTATAGGAGGAGAGGAGAGAGTTGGAGGCCCTGCAGTGGTATTGTCAGTGAGAGAGAGCTACCTCTCCCCACATCTGCCCACTGACATCATCTTGATGGACTCAGGAGACCTGAAAAGTGATGTGCCTGCGGTAAGGGGAAGGACAATATTACTGAAGGAGAGGAGAGAGTTGGAGGCCCTGCAGCAGTATTGCCAGCGAGACAGAGCTTCCTTCTCCCCCCATCAGCCCACTGACATCATATTTAAGGAGCCGGGAGACCTGAAAAGTGGCATGCCTGTGGTGCACTGCCACCAGAAAAAATCTTTCTCTATATTGTTTGTACACTATTTATGGGGAAGCAGAAAGGAAAAACTCCAGCCCCTATGGACTCTATGGATCGCCATGTGATCCTGTCATCTTATCCAACATCTATGGACACTTTCAGGGAGATATGTTCTACATCTGGAGCCTCCCTTAGTCCAGGCTATAATGCCCCACCCACATAACCTCAAGCATAGAAATGTGAGGTGTCGTCTGTTCAAGTTAAGGAAGGAAAGCCACTTGAAAGGTCCATCCCCAAGAAGCTTATTCCTGAGGATTTTGGTGGATTTTTTGAGAATACATCTACAAGTTCCCAGGTCCCAGTCATTTTCTCTCAGGAGTCATTCAAGGTAAGAGGAATAAATATTACTGGGGAAGATGTTCCTGAGGTATCTCTAGATCCAAAAAATGTTTCATTGTTAGATATTTGGAAGGTGGTTATAAGAACTGAGAAATCATTGCTTCAAAATATTGAACATATGAGTAAATATACAGCAAGATCATGAACAAAGGCTAGGTGTAGATGAGAAAAAGTTAATGGAGGTTAAATCAGTTGCAGATGCAGATCAGGCTTAGTGGATGGTGGAACAGAATTCAGGCAGAGAAGGTAAGAGACAAAATAGTGTTACAATTCAAGCATGCTTGGGGCAGATCTTCATGACAGGGGAAAGGAGGGAGAAGACCACAGATTGTATTCAAACCTATGACAGTGCAGTATCTAAGCAGGCCCAGATGGACAGACTGGGAGGACCAAGTGGTCTTTATCTGCCGACATCTTCTTTATTTCTATATTCATCCAAAAAATGATGAGGATGATAAGTGATGATGGTTATTATAATCAAGCTACATTTTTGTATAAACTGAAACATGGGGAGATACAATGATTACAGTCATCAGGGTGATTTCAGATTATATTTCTAGGAATTGTCTTGACTTCTAGCACAGTACTGTAATCAGTAAACTACATCTCCACACTAAAGCTGTGAAAATTATAGGAAAACATTGGAGAAGGTTTGAGCCTTTAAATGTTTCTTACACAAAGAGTGACTGGACAGGATAAGGGGTCTGGAGATGGTTCCAAAAGTGCAGATGTCAGGACACATATGACAGCATGCAGGCTGTTGAAGCACTGAAGAGGAGTGGATAATTATAGAACCTGAAAAAACATAAGCCTGGCTACTGAAATCAAGAGACGTTCAAGAGGTTTGGTAGATAAAGTCTGCTGCAGTAAAGGGTTTAAAGTGTTCAGTGGGAGAGCTCTAGATATCCTCGTCTGTAAAGATGTCACACTGAATGCTTTTAATGAAAGAAATCTGAAGGATGCACTAAATAAAGAGCCTTGCTAAAGATACAGAAGCCCTTGGAGGCATCTCGATAGAATTTGGAGTGGATTAAAACCTCTATAGGCAATGCACATTGCATAGATAGAGGGGTTTTGTGAGCAGAACAATGGTCAAATCTCCCTTTTTAACTGGACAAGTCAGTCAGATGTGATACACACAGAGCCCCATGTCCATGGATAGCTTTATTTCACATTTATTAATCGCCTACTGCCAAAGCGCTAGGCAATTTACAATGAAGCATGCATAAAATCAAATAATCAAACCTAAGAGGATAATTTAAAATATATGCGAGCACGCCCATATAATCAGCTACTACTAGTGAATGTGTCTTATGGTATTCATGTCTGTTCTTTCAGCACACTGACAAAGTTTACCAGGTATATGGAGATTTTCTATCTACAATAGAATACATAGGTAAAAAATATTTCTGCAACACCTATTTCTGACATACAGCATCAATGGGTTAAATCAAGCATTACATATACGCGGATGATGTTCAAATCGTCATCCCTATTAAGGAGTCCTTACAAAAATCCCTTAACTTCTGGAACAACTGCTTTCAGGAAATAAGCTCCCTCCTCGCTAAGCTTAACCTAGTCATCAATAAAGACAAGACTGAATTCCTCATCATCTCCCAAGATGAAAACCTCCTCACTAGTAAAACAACCAATCACCCAGAGGACCAATCACAGGACGAAAACCACTCTCTCCCTAACTCCCCCTCAACCACGCCGGACAACCTCAAAAACATGTCGCATGTAAGAGACCTAGGCGTGCTCTTGGACAACAAGCTGAACCTCAAAAGATTTGTCAACAATACGGCTAAGGAGTGCTTTTTCAAATTACAAGTGCTGAAAAAGCTTAAACCTCTTCTGCAGGCATATGATTTTCGCCTAGTTCTGCAAGCAATTATCCTCACAAAAGTCGATTACTGCAATTCGTTGCTGCTTGGTCTCCCTGCTGTCACCATCAAGCCTCTCCAGATGTTACTGAACTCAGCCGCCAGGATCCTAATGAACTCAAAAAAGAGGGATCACATCACGCCAATCCTCTACAACCTCCACTGGCTCCCAATTAAATATAGAATCCTCTACAAAGTTCTGACCACCATGCACAAAACCCTACACAACTTAGCACCTATTGAGCTCACCTTCCAGCTTCACCCTAACAACTCCTCCAGACCGATTAGAAGTGCATACCAAGGCACTCTTTTCGTTCCTCAAGCTAAAACATCTCTAAGGAACAGAGCCCTATCCACAGCAGGTCCTAAGCAATGGAACACTCTCCCACCTGACCTCCGACAGGACCCCTGCCAAATTTCTTTCAAGAAAAAACTCAAAACTTGGTTATTCAAACTAGCGTTTCCAGATCCCGCATATTAACCAATCATATTCTCACCTTATTTCTCACCCAGCCCATTCTCCATAACAGTTTGTCTTGACACTATGCGCTCTCAAACTCGCTCTTCCTCACCCTAATCCCACGTTTCCCATTTGAGATCCACAGACTCCCTCTGTCTTTTGCAAGCCCTTGGTACCACATCCTTTTGTCCTTTGCAAGCCCTTGGTACCACATCCTTTTCCTCTCTCCCTTTTATTCAACCTAGCCCAAGTACTTGAATCGACCGCTTGTATAAATGTTTTGCTATGTGATTTCAATCTGTTTAAATTATTATTTAAGTTTTGTTTAAATTATTATTTAAGTTTTAAATTGTTACCTAAGTTGCACACTATGTTACTTAAAGTTTTGCTTAGTTGTATCTTGTTCTTTGTAAAGCCCACCGGCAAGTTCTTACTGTTCATTGTAAACCGGTTTGATTTGTATCCAATGCAAGAAGATCGGTATATAAAAGCTAAAAATAAATAAATAAATAAATAAATGATCTATACATTTTTTAAGCATGCTCAATATGGGAACACATAATCATTGCACATAATGGGGCGGATTTTAAGAGCCCTGCTCGCCTAAATCCGCCCAAATCCGGGCGGATTTAGGCAAGCAGGGCCCTGCGCACCGGTAAGCCTATTTTACATAGGCCTACCGGCGCGCGCAGAGCCCCGGGACTCGCGTAAGTCCCGGGGTTTTCGGAGGGGGCGTGTCGGGGGCGGGCCCAAACCGCGCGGCGTTTTCGGGGCGTGTCGGGAGCGTTCCGGGGGCAGGCCCGGGGGCGTGGCTACGGCCCGGGGCGGCCCAGGGGCATGGCCGCGCCCTCCGGACCCGCCCCCAGATCGCGTCCCGGCGCGCTAGCGGCCCGCTGGCTGCAGGAGGTCATTCAGCGGGGGTTCCGGACCGCCGCTGAACGACCTCCTGCAGTCGATCTCCTGCCGGCGCCATTTTCCGTACGGAAAACGATTCGCGGCAGGAGATCGTTTTCCGGACCCCTGCTGGACCCCCAGGGACTTTTGGCCAGCTTGGGGGGGCCTCCTGACCCCCACAAGACTTGCCAAAAGTCCAGCGGGGGTCGGGAACGACCTCCTGCAGTCGAATCGTGTTGGTCTATGGCCGCCGCCATTTTGCGCCGCCATTTTGAAAAATGGCGCCGGCTGAAGACAACACAATTCAATTGCAGGAGGCCGTTCCGGACCGCTGCCGTTCCGGACCGCCGCTGGACCCCCAGGTAATTTAAGGCATTTGGGGGGGTTTCGGGAGGGTGAGGGATTTAATTTAAAGGGTCGGGGGTGGGTTTTAGGGGGTTTTAGTGTGCCGGCTCACGATTTTCACGATTTTCACGATACTTCAAACACCCAAACGGCAACAATACGATTCCCTCCCCCTCCCAGCCGAAATCGATCGTTAAGACGATCGAGAACACGATTCACATCTCTAGTAATGTGTGTGTATGTGCATTTGAGAGTAAGCGAGCATGTGTGTATAACTGAGTATGTGAGAGTGAACGAGCATATGTGTGTGTGTGTGTATGACTGATCGGCATTCCTAAGGTTCATAAATCTACAGTTGATCCTCCACTAAGGCCCATAGTGTCAAGTAACGGGTCGGTGTTGGAGCCATTGGCAATTTTTTTGGATACTTTTTTGAAACCTCATGTCCAAAAAATGAGATCATACATTAAAGACACCACTGCAGTGCTTAAAATTTTGGGAAATTTTTCAACATTAAAGGATCCCACTATTTTGGTAACAATGGATGTTGTTTCACTGTACACTAATGTGTCCCATGCCACAGCTTTATTGACCATTGAAGAAACACTTAAGAGCAATATGGTAGGTTCCAGGATCCCGTTTTGGTTCATTTTTGAAGTAGCCAAATTAGTCATTCAAAAAAATTACTTTTCTTTCAATGCCCAATTTTATTTGCAAATTCATGGTATAGCAATGGGGTCATCTGCAGCCCCCTTGATTGCCAATCTCGTTATGGATAGACTAGAAAGACTTCATATTTACAGTTCAAGATGGTTTGATGCGGTCTCTTTGTGGATCCGTTACATTGATGATCTCCTTATTTTTTGGAAACAAGATGTTGTCTCATTACAAATGTTTTTTCTTTGGGTTAACACAATAGACAAGGATCTACAATTCACCACACAGTTCAGTAGCACAAACCTAGCTTTTTTAGATATTGCCATTTCTATTTGTAATCAGCACCTTCACACATCCATTCACCGCAAACAGACGGAAAGGAATAATCTTCTCAGATATCACAGCTTTCACCCCAGAGCGTTTAAACAAGGTTTACCCGTGAGCCAATTTTTTAGGCTCAGACGTCTTTGTTCATCGGACGGTGATTTCAAATTACAAGCTGGCAAATTAGCAGAGAGATTTTTTTCCAGGGGATATCCTTATAGTGCTGTCTATAAAGCCTTTAAGAGAGCATGGCATTCCCCACGGACAGCTTTATTGGAATACAAAGGACAAGATCCGGTGACTACAGATATCTGTGTACTTACACACACGGATAAATCTTATTTAATTATGAAGAGCATTCAAAAACACTGGCATATCCTTCAGCTTCATCATATATTCACTGAATTTCCTATGTTTGCTTACCAGCGGAGTAAAAACTTAAAAGATTGTGTAGTGCATGCGGCTGTCACTCCATGTGACACTGACAGCTCGCAAGGAACACACACTGCCTGTGGCAACTGCGATATGTGCTCCATTACTATGGAGGGACCGTCATGGCAACATCCTAAAACGGGTCACATATTTTACAAACGATCAGTCACTACTTGCAATTCCACCTTTGTGGTATATCTCATACAGTGCCCCTGTAAACTTGTATATGTGGGTAGAACCAGCAGAAAAATCAAAACTCGGCTCTTCGAACATCGGAGTCGTTTGAATACTCTCAGCATGGAAGCACCTATGGTGACTCACTGCACTTCTTTTGGACATACGTTTGACCAACTTCGCTGGACAATCCTTGAGCATATTGTACCCAATACCCGTGGTGGCGATACTAATCAAATTCTTAATATACGTGAACAATGGTGGATTTTCACCTTAGCATCCACATCACCTAATGGTCTGAATGACTCTGTTGAATGGACATCACTCATCTAGTAACTCCATCCGTTTTAACTTAATCACTCTGACGTCATAATTAATGAGTTCCTCCTATCGCGGTAGGTATATAATCATTGAGTAAAATGGCGGATCCGGCTGCCCGAAAAGAGCTGCAGCCTAGTAGCAGAGCTAAGCGGCAGTGTTTGGAATCGTAGGTATTAAGCATTGTGGAAATTGTTTTTAACATGCAGCTTTGCAAGGAATTGATAACTGTGTATTTCTATTTTCAGTATGTGGCATTGTGCGGCCCCTGAGGAAGCTGGTGCAAGAAACACGAGCCGTGTCGGGCCAGTGCCAACACTTATATCCTTACTGCATACACCGCTACAAAACGCTACGATAAGTGAAACGCTATAATAATTATTTTTTTCACTGCCTTACTTTTCCAGTAAACCGACACAAGTTGTCATTACTTTAATATTTGAACAAAGAGACCGATGATTTGAATTTCGATGACGGTGCATTCCGAAAAGCTATCACCGCACAACCTTTGAAAGTGGCGTTCCGGGCACTCACGCGGTGACCCCGCCACATTGTATGAGGTCTCACTGTTCATTAAAATCCAGGCTACAGCAAGTATTGCCGTTTTATGTTGATGGTATTTAGAAATTTGACAGTATAAGATTCCATCACTTGTTTTGGACAGATTTCGTTTTTTTTGTCTGTATGACTGAGCATATGAGAGCAAATGAGCGTGTGTGTATGAGCATGTGAGAGAGTGAACAAGCTTGTGTGTGTGTTTGTATGACTGAGCATGTGAGTGAGAGAGTGAATGA
This sequence comes from Rhinatrema bivittatum, assembly GCF_901001135.1. Lineage (NCBI taxonomy): Eukaryota > Metazoa > Chordata > Amphibia > Gymnophiona > Rhinatrematidae > Rhinatrema > Rhinatrema bivittatum. The sequence goes on from NC_042615.1 coordinate 309,504,403, forward strand.
GCATGTATGTGTTAGAGAGAGGGGACAATGTTTGTGTGCAACAAACAGCTCCCCCCACCACCCTGCTAATCCATGACAATCTTAGAGCGTCTGGAAATCAAACGTTCCCAGGTATGGAAAGCAGGGGGTTTATTAATCCCTGTTAGTTATAATTATTGAGTATTGTTTAATGTATCTGCTGTTTTGAAATATTTTATTGCCATTTGGAAAAGTTTTATATGAATTTTTAATTATTGGATGCCATTCTATTTGTCAGCTGTTTTGAAATATTTCTTTTTATTAGTATGGTTTTACTATTATGATGGATGTTTTATATTTCTTTATTTTATTGTTTGATATTTTATGAGAAATGGCGATGTTTCTGTTTTTCCCTTGTCGCACTGCAGAGTGTGGTTTTTGCAGTTTCCAGTTCAGTATCGGGCGGATTTTCAAAGCCCTGCTCGCGTAAATCTGCCCGGATTTACGCGAGCAGGGCCTTGTGCGCCGGCGCGCCTATTTTCCATAGGCCGCCGGCGCGCGCAGAACCCCAGGACGTGCGTAGGTCCCGGGGTTTTTGGACGGGGCGTGTCGGGGCGAAGCCAAACAACGCAGCGTTTTGGGGGCGGGGCGCAGCATTTCGTGGGCGGGCCCGGGGGCGTGGTTTCGGGCCGGGCTTTCCGGGGGCGTGGCCGCGCCCTCCGGAACCGCCCCCGGGTTGGGTCTCGGCGCGCCAGCAGCCCGCTGGCGCGCGTGGATTTACGTCTCCCTCCGGGAGGCGTAAATCCATGGATAAAGGTAGGGGGGGTTTAGATAGGGCCGGGGGGGTGGGTTAGGTAGAGGAAGGGAGGGGAAGGTGAAGGGAGGGCGAAAGAGAGTTCCCTCCGAGGCCGCTCCGATTTCGGAGCAGCCTCGGAGGGAACGGAGGCAGGCTGCACGGCTCGGCGCGCGCCGGCTGCCCAAAATTGGCAGCGCGCAAGGCCCAAAATCGGCAGCCTTTGTGCCAGCTGCGCAAACAAAAGTACGCGATCGCGCAGTTTTTAAAAATCTACCCCTATTTGTCTGCACATTTCTATCTATAATTTATGGTCTCTTTGTTTTGTATTTAGTGAGGGTCTGTATATGTTCTATACATGTGACAGAAGTGAGGTATTCTGCTAGTGTTTATTTTCTGTGTAGGGATCTATAGCAGCCTGGCTTGTTTTTTTGGGGTTTTTTTTTCCTAATAGGAGGTTTAGGACTTGGTGTAATATTTAAAGTGTTGCCTTTTCATAAGTAGGATATTTACTGCTTGAGTGCTGGCAGTTAGGCCTTTTTTGATATGGGAGATTTACAATATTGTAATTGCAATTCAGTACATGGCTTTCCCAGGGCCAAACCCACACCCAATATGCAGTACCATAGGCTTAATACCATATGGGTTCCAAGTGCCTTTATTTATTTATGGCTGGGGTTCTGGTTGGCACCACAGCAGTACATGTACTTATAATACACATGCTATAAGTGATTTGTTTACCACAGAAAGTCCTTTCACATGTAAAATCTATTAATTTTGTACTGTGTATGGGGAGGATGCAACTGGGGAGGAGGTAGGTACAAGGCTGTAAGGTTCACCTAGGATGCTTAATACCTATACACCAGCCCTAGAGAAGAGTGGAAGGTATGATTGGTTGGAAGGTGACCGTGGGGGGAGGGGAAGAGGAGGATTTGGAGATGTGGGGTTTTCAAGAGCACAAGAAAGGATGCAGCTGTTGAGAGGAAGGGCAAGGGGAGCTGGAGGCGGTAAAAGGAGCAACTCAGTGAGGGGAAGATGGAGGACTGAGAGGGGGCAATAGAGGGGAGATTTGGGGAGATGTAGGATTGGAACAGAGAACTGGAAAGAAAGAAGAGGGGATGAAATCTAGATGAGTGAATAGAGAAGCAGAGATAAAGAGAATGAAGAGAATGAAGAAAAAGGAGAAGAAAAGGGAAAAATCGATATTAGACAGAGGCGTAGAGGAGGTACTGAAGAGACAGGAGTGAGATGAAACAGAACATGAACAGGAGACCCTGTAAAGGAGTTAGGAGATCAGGAAGAGGAAAGCAGTATAAAGAGATGAGGACCAAAGTGATTAGAAAAATAAAAGTCAGACAGCCAGAGTAGAAAAAAGCATTTTATAAATTAGTTTAGTGGATGGACTCTGTGGACTCTGGGAATGTGCAGCTCATGATATCTTATTTTGCACAATACAGGAGGAAATGTATTTCTGTTTCTCTTTCTCTGGTGTTGCATGGCATGCAGAGTCTGGTTTCTTGGAGTTTCCAGTTCAGGTTTTGAATGTAGGCTTATGGAGCCAGGACCCCTGTATTGGTTCCGATTGAGCTGGAAGCCCATAGGGGCTGGAGGAAACTGCTGGATCAAAATGAAAATGAAAGCCCCATTTAACAGCGTGTCCTGGCTCATGGGGTTGTGTGTTATGTTCAGGTTGAGGGTGCCCTTTTTTACTTGGCCATAGGTGCCAAATAGCCTGGCTACGGCTCTGATCTGAGGATCTAAAAATATATATCCTAGAAGACAGGAGAGACGGGGGGATATGATACTTACAGACTTTTAAGTACCTGAAAGGTATGAGTAAGGCACAAGAGGCAAACCTTTTACAATGGAAAGTAACTTCTGAAATAAGGGAGCATGATAGGAAGCGCTAAGGAGGTAGACTCAGCATCAACTTCAGAAAATATTTTTTTCTTGGAAGGGGTGGTGGTAAATATCTGGAATGCCCTCACAGTGGAGGTGGTGGAGAAAAATATAGTACCTGGATTCAAGAAGGCATGGAATAGACCACAAAGGAAACCTAAGATGGTAATGAAGCAATGGGGTAACCTGCACAGAGAACATTTACACCTGGGAAAAATCTTGCTGGGCAGACTGGATAGGCCATTTGTGTCTTTCTCTGCCATCATTTACTATGTTCTATATTTTCTTAGGCAGCAAATGTGAAATAAAACACAAGAAGGCCCTGTTTCAGGTATGGGTCAATCTTGCTCCTGATCTGTAAATGGAGGATCAAAGCGGTCCCTTCTACTGCATGTTCCAAATATTTTCTTTCAGACTCTTCTTCACAAATATCTATTTTTACAACAGTTGCTATTAGGGCTGGTCCACGAGTCGCCCTCCAGAGATGTATGTTTTTCCGTTTGTTCTCTTCAGTAAGGGGCGGATTTTAAAACCCCTGCGCACGTAAATCCGGCTGGATTTACGCGCGCAGGGCTCTCCCGCGCTGGCGGCCTATTTTGCATAGGCCGCCAGCGCGCGCAGAGCCCCGGGACTTACGCGAGTCCCGGGGATTTCGAAAAGGGGCGTGTCGGGGGCGTGTCGGGGGCGCGTCTAGAATGACGCACCGTTTCGGGGGCGTGACGCGGCATTTGGGGGGCGGGCCCGGGGGCGTGGCGCCGGCCCGGGGGCGTGGTCGAGGCCTCTGGACCAGCCCCCGGGTCGGATGATGGCGCGCCAGCAGTCTGCTGGCGCACGTTGATTTACGTCTGCTTTGGGCAGGCGTAAATCAGGAAATAAAGGTAGGGGGGGTTAAGATAGGGCCAGGGGGGTGGGTTAGGCAGGGGAAGGGAGGGGAAGGGGAGGGCAGGCGAAAAGATAGTTCCTTCCGAGGCCGCTCCAATTTCGAATCTTATAAAATCCAGCGTACTTTTGTTTGTGCCTGGTGCGCCAACAAAAGTACGCGATCGCGTATTTTTTAAAGATCTACCTCCCAATGTTTTGGAGTTTACAAACTGGCCTGCTTTCATGTACATAAAGCTGAACGAGACTTTAACTACCTGTATATTCGTGCAATTTGACATGCTGCGAGGGCAGAAGAGGGACTGAAAGAAGGCTATCGTAACATTTCTTATCTATCTGTTTTCCACTTTGTATTCTGCAATTTGTATTAAAAAAAAAAAAAAAAGTCTTGCGAGATAAGAGTTCATAGCAGCAATGAAGATTCCTTGGGAAGCTGAATCACATAGGAATCCTGACAAAGCAACACTGGCAAATGTCATAAATGATTTAATTCCCACCGCTTGCATGGAAATGCTGAGACAGCATGCCATTTAGCTGTCAGATGCATATGTATTCCTCTGCTGCAGCTTGGCATTGCAGCTGCTGTGATAGCACCAGGCCACTCTATTTGTTTGGTGTCTATGGATACTTAGACTAGGTTGACTTGTTTAGAGCTAATACATGTAATTCTTTAATAGCCCTAGCACACACACACACACACCCCCATTCAAACATTTTGCAGCCACCAGCTAGTTTGTAACGGCTTCATGTGAAACCTCAGGGCGATGTAATGTTTCTTATCAAAACCTGTCTGTCTGCAGCCCAGAAATGACCTAAGCTATGTCCTCTGAATGCTACTGAGGCTATGGAAAACGTTTAAACAGACTCCATCAAAGGTGGAAAAAAATGAGAACTTGAAAAATCCCCTTACTGTTGTTTACATCAAGCAGAATACAGCAGGAGAAAATTACAGAAATTGAAAAAACAGGAATATGCCATCCTGAGTCAACTCCTGCACTGCTTCAGAATTCACTTCTCTGCTGCTGTATCAGGACAGTGCACAGATGTCACTCATAGTTAATGTCTCTGAATGGGTTAGTTTTGTGCATACCATGATGGGAATGATCCTCACTAGTAAACCAGGGCAGGCCAGTCAGGGCAGTGTGGGATACACAGTTTATCCCACTGAAACTGTTTGGGGTTCTGTGTGTTTGCCTACTTTGGTTTAAGTGTGTAAAAATGTTTGGCTCTGAAGAAAGAGGAAGTACTTTGATTACAAAGCCCACACACCCCATTTCTTGTTTTTCTTATATAGACTGGGCCAGCGATTCAAATTCATGTTGTTTAACCCTTAGATAAATTAGACCCAGTTTTCAATTAAACTGCACCTATTAACCCACCTTAGATACGTTAAATCTTTTTCCTCATTCTCCCCAAACACTTATTTGTCTTCTCTCTCTGTCTCGACTAGATTGTAAGTGCCACAGAGCAGGGACCCTTTGTTATGTTTATTTGTACAGCACTACATACACCTTGTAGCACTATGGAAATGTTTTAAGTTAAGTAGTGTAGTGCGAACCACTTTGTTGATGTTAAATGGAATTGCAGTAAATGAAATAATAATTACAATCCTAAGTTTATACCTGATGCAATGTCCATCACTTGCTGAGGATCTTTCCATATTAAACTGCATGTTGCGCTCTTTTCCTGCAATCACATGCAATACATAGGCAGTATTCTTGTTCCTGCACAGCACAGCACACACAAAAACCCCTCTCTCTCCAGAAACAAGTGCATACAATCTCTACCTCTTTCTGCATTGGCACTTACACACAGGAGCCACACCCCCCCCCCCCCCCCCCAGCCGGGTGACCACCTCTAGCTCATAAGGAACAGCTAAGTCAGAATTATCACATTTTTCTTTTATACTATGAAATGCATTTATTTTTTTAAAAAGAAAACTGTTTACTATTATATCTAACTGAATCGATGGGTCTGGAAGGAAACTTCAGAGGTCATCTAGTCCATCACCCTGCCTCTGTAACTATTTCATCCCAGACAAATGTTTGTTTGATCTGCTTTTGGAAACCTAAAATGGCAGATAGCACTACCTGCCTGGGTAACCTATTCCAGTTCTTGAGAATCCTTACAGGCAGGATGTGCTGCAGTTTACGCTATTACTACTTGAGTCCAACCGATTGCTATCCTCATTGCATCTCCTCTTTATGTATTTGTAGACAATCGCATCATCTCTATGTTTGCATTACCAGCCAAGCTCTGTCATCCCATCTTTACAGATCATATTATCTAGGCCTCTAGACATTTTGCTGCTCATCTGGACTATCTCCACATGTTTCTTGAAATGTGGTATTCAACATCAGTCACAGCATTCCGACAAAGGCCTTAGCAGCACCGAGTACAGCCTGAGAATTACTTCATGTCTTATGTGTGCCGTTCCTCTTGGTACTTTCTAGATGATAATAACTTTTTTATATTTTAATAAAAGTATTAGGTTGTTGACTACATTCAGTTTGTGGTCCACTGTAACCCCCAGATTCATCTCTCAGTATTACTGCCAAGTCTGCCAGATTTTGTTTGAGGTTTTGAATTTTTCCTTCCTAAGAGAGTCTACGTATTGTTGAGCATTAGGGTTAATGATCATGTTAAATGCAAGTTAACACGGACATTAGCTAATGCCCCATACTATAGACATTAATGCAACCTACTTCTATACACATTAGCTTTACTGTCAGTACAGACAATAACACTAATGCATATGCAAATGACCTAAAATATGTTAAATTGTGTCATTGGGTATTAATACTAGATGCGTTATCCAGCATTAATAACTATGAGGTTTAGTGTGATCCATCTAACACAGTAAATTACACTGCATGAAATGTAGAGCTGGCTTAGGGCACTACATTAATGCATGTCATTGTCTCTCAAAATACATTAGTCCTGTACATCCCCATATCCCCTCTTCCCACTGGACCTCATACACCCACGTTCCACAGAACTCAAATTGGGCCTCAAATCCCACTCACTCCTCAAAAAGGCTTTGGGGGTCTTCACCTACAGGAAGGAACTAATTTTGCTTCCATTAGAAGTCTGGGATGGGAAGCTTTAGGCCTAAAGGTCTCAATTTGAGTTCTAGAGGGGGCTTGGTGTTCCTGACACTAACTGGCTTTTGCACTTTGGGCCAGGTAAGCCTGGAGAATCTTGAGCTGCTCAATATGGGCAGCATTGACATGCTGTTAAATTTACATTCCATCATCTTGCACATCTCATTACTTTATTACACAGGGTATTAAAAGCCCTGTGTAACATCTGCATTACAGTTAGCAGATAAGGCATGTTAACATGCTGGTTTGAACATGGATAAGAAAATGTAATTATTATTGTTGCAGTTGTTATTGGATTTCATTTCTAATTATTTCCTAACATTTCTCCAAAATATCAAGATCATTTTGATTTCCCATTTGCCTCTTCAACTCTTCCCAACTTGGTATTTATCCACAAATTCTAGAAACATACTGTATAATTTATCTCGCTTTATACCTGGAACCCCCTGTTGGGGCACATAAAATGTGAATGTCAGGTGCCTGTTTGTGAGCTAAGCACCAGTCTCTCATGGGTCTACTGGAGCAGACATACAGGTAAGGGCTGAAGTTTCCATGCTGGATAGGGGAAACTACATCAAAGCCTTCTTCCCCCTGTGACTGCTCACCAATTTTCTGTCTCTATGGATGCCTCACCAATGAACCTATGCCTTGAGATTAAACTAGGTCTCATTCTCCGGATATATTACATAAGAACATAAGAACATGCCATACTGGGTCAGACCAAGGGTCCATCAAGCCCAGCATCCTGATTCCAACAGAGGCCAATCCAGGCCATAAGAACCTGGCAAGTACCCAAAAACTAAATCTATTCCATGTTACCATTGCTAGTAATAGCAGTGGCTATTTTCTAAGTCAACTTAATTAATAGCAGGTAATGGACTTCTCCTCCAAGAACGTATCCAATCCTTTTTTAAACACAGCTACACTAACTGCACTAACCACATCCTCTGGCAACAAATTCCAGAGTTTAATTGTGCGTTGAGTAAAAAATAACTTTCTCCGATTAGTTTTAAATGTGCCACATGCTAACTTCAAGGAGTGCCCCCTAGTCTTTCTATTGTCCGAAAGAGTAAATAACCAATTCACATCTACCCGTTCTAGACCTCTCATGATTTTGAACACCTCTATCATATCCCCCCTCAGCCATCTCTTCTCCAAGCTGAAAAGTCCTAACCTCTTTAGTCTTTCCTCATAGGGGAGCTGTTCCATTCCCCTTATCATTTTGGTAGCCCTTCTCTGTACCTTCTCCATCGCAATTATATCTTTTTTGAGATGCGACGACCCGAATGTACACAGTATTCAAGGTGCGGTCTCCCCATGGAGCGATACAGAGGCATTACGACATTTTCCGTTTTATTCACCATTCCCTTTCTACTAATTCTCAACATTCTGTTTGCTTTGCTTTTTTTAAAATCTGAACTTCCAGAGGTCAAGTTAGAATATTTATAAAATGTACCAAGTAAATCAGGTTCACAGGATCTTACAGCACAACATAATAACAACTAATATAGTATTGATGGCAGAAAAGAACCAAATGGTCCATCCAATCTGCCCAGTAAGCTTCTTATGGTAGTATCTGCCACACCGTGCAGGTTACTCCATGTTTCTTTTAAGGGTAGCAGTTATCCTCAAGCCTAATGATAACCCATTAAAAATTTACTGCTAGCAACATTTTTACTGGGTAATGAGCCTCCTTGAAAATTCAGACAGTGCTGCTTGATGTGCTCTGCTTATGGACTTGGCCATAGAAGCACTCCTGTGCTTTTTTCCCTTACGTCTGTGTATTAGTACCAGAACTTAAAAGTCAGGGCCCGTGTTGATTGCTGTCTGAATCCAATTCCTTTTCCCCCCTACCCCGCCGTCAGAACAGAGTGTGATACTGCAGTTACATCAAAAGCATCAAGGCTTATTTGTTAAGGGTTGTAATCCCATACCTTCTATTAAGAGTAGTAAATGCTGCTCCATGCAGGTTACCCCATGCTTATCAGTTCTCTAGACCGTAAAAGTTGGAGCCCTCGTTGATTGTTGTCTAAATTCAATTCCCCTTTTCTCTCTGCTGTTGAAGTGGAGAGCAATGTTGCATTTGCATCAAAAGCATCAAGGCTTATTGGTTAAGGGTAGTAATCGCTGCACCAGCAAGTTACCTCCATGCAACATAAGAACATAAGAATATGCCATACTGGGTCAGACCAAGGGTCCATCAAGCCCAGCATCCTGTTTCCAACAGTGGCCAATCCAGGCCATAAGAACCTGGTAAGCACCCAAAACTAAGTCTATTCCATGTTACTGTTGCTAGTAATAGCAGTGGCTATTTTCTAAGTCAACTTAATAGCAGGTAATGTTCTTCTCTTCCAAGAACTTATCCAATCCTTTTTTAAACACAGCTATACTAACTGCACTAACCACATCCTCTGGCAACAAATTCCAGAGTTTAATTGTGCGTTGAGTAAAAAAGAACTTTCTCCGATTAGTTTTAAATGTGCCACATGCTAACTTCATGGAGTGCCCCCTAGTCTTTCTATTATCTGAAAGAGTAAATAGCCGATTCACATCTACCCATTCTAGACCTCTCATGATTTTAAACACCTCTATCATATCCCCCCTCAGCAGTCTCTTCTCCAAGCTGAAAAGTCCCAACCTCTTTAGTCTTTCCTCATAGGGGAGCTGTTCCATTCCCCTTATCATTTTGGTAGCCCTTCTCTGTACCTTCTCCATCGCAATTATATCTTTTTTGAGATGCGGCGACCAGAACTGTACACAGTATTCAAGGTGCGGTCTCACCATAGAGCGATACAGAGGCATTATGACATTTTCCGTTTTATTCACCATTCCCTTTCTAATAATTCCCAACATTCTATTTGCTTTTTTTGACTGCCACAGCACACTGAACCGATGATTTCAATGTGTTATCCACTATGACGCCTAGATCTCTTTCTTGAGTTATAGCACCTAATATGGAACCTAACATTGTGTAATTATAGCATGGGTTATTTTTCCCTATATGCATCACCTTGCACTTATCCACATTAAATTTCATCTGCCATTTGGATGCCCAATGTTCCAGTCTCACAAGGTCTTCCTGCAATTTATCACAATCTGCTTGTGATTTAACTACTCTGAACAATTTTGTATCATCTGCAAATTTGATGATTTCACTCGTAGTATTTCTTTCCAGATCATTTATAAATCTATTGAAAAGTAAGGGTCCCAATACAGATCCCTGAGGCACTCCTTAGTCCTTTGCTTTATTTTGATCCTCTAGCCTTTAGGGAGCCATAGTGTTTATCCCATGTCCCTTTGAATTCTTTAACTGTTTTTGTCTTCACCATCTTCTCCTGAATGGCATTCCAGACATCCACCACCCTCCCAGTGAAGAAATATTTCCTAATGTTGGTTCTGAGTTATCCCTCCAGAGTTTCCTTGTGTGACCCCTAGTTCTACTGTTTCCTTTCCACTGGAAAAAGTACAGAGTTTGTACATCATTAAAACCTTTCAGGTATCTCAAGGTCTGTATCATATCTCCTCTGTACCTCCTCTCTTCCAGGGTGTACATATTCAGTCCTTCAGCTTCTCTTCATAAGTCTTCTGATACAGACCCCCCTACCATTTTGGTTGCCCTTCTTTGGATCGCCTCCATCCTGTCTCTATCCTTTTGGAGATACAGGCTGCAGAACTGAACACAGTACTCCAGGTGAGGCCTCATCAAGGACCTGTATAGGGCAATATCACCTCCTTTTTCTTATTGGTTATTCCTCTCACTGTGCAGCCCAGCATTCTTCTAGTTTTAGCTATCTTTTGAAGCGGGATCACCACCGCTCTTCTCCAATCCCGTGGCACCACTTCTGTTTCCAGGGATCTATTGATCTATTGATCTATTGATCCAAAGATGTGGAACTCCTTGCCTGTTGAGATTCGGTTAGAGGAGAATATTAGTAGTTTCAGGAAGCAAATTAAAACCTGGCTATTTGAACAGGCTTATGTTAATTAATGGATTTTCCCTATTATATTTTATAGGTTGAGGAGAGACAAGAAGGGTTAAGCAGGGTAATAGTGAGAAGATTAGATGTGTGATGACGGGAAGGAGGCTCAATAGGGAGAAGAGTAAATAGATATGAGGATGGGTTGGACGATTAACGGTATGAGGAAAGGGGTAGAAGCGGGGGTTCTATTGTATGGTTGTATTGAGAATGGGATTTAAAATGGTTTAGTTTAACTTTATGTCATCTAAAATGTGTAAGGATTTATGTTATCTAAAATGTGTAAGGATTGTTTTATATGTATTTGAGTGTTGCTACTGCAACTCAATTTAATGTAAACCGCCTTGAAATGAATTTGAAAGTCGGTATATAAAGTGAAATAAATAAATAAATAAATAAAATAAATAAATAAATTGAAGAAGTCCTTCAATGGACCCACCAGCACATCTCTGAGTTCCCTCAGTATCCTGGGATGTACCTCATCCAGCCCCATGGCCTTGTCTACTTTGTTTGCCTAGCTCTTCTCATACATTCTGTTCCGAAAATGGAGTTTCATCTACCCCATTCCATCTACGGTCTTGTCTATCATTAACGGTTCTTCTCCAGAGTTTTCTTTAGTGAACACTGAACTGAAGTATTTGTTTAATATTTTTGCCATTTCTTTGTTTTTCTCCACACATTGCTCCTCATCACCTTTCAATTTCACTATACCACTTCTGGCCTCCCTTTTTTTTTTTGTTATATCTCAAAAATCACCTTGCTTTACCTCTTTGGCAATCCTTTCTTCCACTTGACCTTTTGCTTTCCTGATTTCTTTCTTTGTCTCCCTTAGTTTCACCAGATATTCTTCCCTGTGTTCCTCTTTCTGGGATCCTTTATACTTTTTGAACGCTGATCTTTTTGCCTATATTTTTTCAGCCATCTCCTTTCAGAACTTGATCGGTTTCTTTTTCCTCTTACTTACTTTCCTCTTACTTAGGGAGGAAATAGCCTAGTGGTTACAGCAGTGAACTATAAACCAGGAGACCAGGGTTTGAGTCCTGCTGTTGCTCCTTGTGACCTTGGGCAAGTCACTTTACCCTCCATTGCCTCAGGTACAAAAAACTTAGATTATAAGCCCTCTGGGGATAGAGAAATACCTATAGTACCTGAATGTAAACCAGTGTGATATCTCAATTGAGATCAAATGTCAGTATATAAAATAAATAAATGTTTACTTTTCTAATATTTAGATTTGTTGCCTTTGTAATACCTCCTTTTAATTTGGCCCACTGTTGTTATACCTCACCCATTAACTCCCATTCTTCTAGTTCTTCCTCCAGGAACATCCCCATTTTGACAAAGTCAGTATTTTTGAAATTCAGAACTTGGGTCTTTGTTTGACTGCTTTGTATCTTATCTGCGATATCAAATCATACCATCTGATGATCACTGGTGCTCAGGTGGGCATCTACCCGGATATTAGAGATATTTTTCTCATTTTGAGCACTAGATCAAGTATCAAACCCTACCTCAATAACAACTCTCCCTTGTGGGCTCCACAAGGGAGAGTTGTTTTTGAGGTAGGGTTGTTATTGAGTGCTGGCAGTTACTGCTGTTGGTATGGGAGGTTTACTATATTGTAATTGTAATTCACTTTTGTCAGAGGATTCATTATCAATTGTTTTCAGCATCAAATTAAAGTCAGTACAAAGTTCATATTCAGTAGCTGGTTAGTGGAAAAGTTATCTGGCTAATTGAACTGCAGCACATCAATATGCTGCCTTCTGCTGGGGAGGATGCACGACCCCTACAAATGACATCAGTTCAAGAAGAAAAAAAAGATGAAGATGCATCCACTGGAGTTCTGAGGCCTGGGCTTGGGCCCAGGCCCTAGCTTAGGCCAAGGCCCAGGCACTGGGACCCGGCTTCCAAGCTGGGTCCAGGTTTGGGCCTGGATCTGGGCTGAAGACCCAGTGTCAGCACCCGGTAGTCAGGCTGTGGATTGGGCATGTGTCTGGGCCCTGTCCTAGGCCGAGGCCCAAGTGTCAGGACTGGATTCTGAACCTGGTCCCGGTGTCGGGTCTGGGTCTGGGTCCAGGTCTTGGTCTAGGCTGAGGTCCAGGATTCAGGACTCAGCCTCTGGGTCAGACCCCAGCATCGGGCCTGGGTTTGGGCTGAGTCCTAGGCATTGGAACCTGGCCTCTGGGACATCGGATCAGGTAGTTCCTTTAATATACTTTAGCCTGGGTAAGTCCTAATCCAAGACCCCAGCATCGTGCTGAGGCATAGGACGCGGCCCCTGCATAGAGTCTCAAGCCTAGGTCAAAGAGACAGAGTTGTCCTTAGACAGCCAGAGCCCCTGCTTCGGGTTTCAGTCTACTCCCTAGGCAAGGCTCCAGCTTTGGGCCTAGGCCAAGAGCCAATGGGTGATTTTTTTGGTGGTTTTCAAAGCAAAACTTGAAAACTGACAAAATTTTCACAGATTCTCAATTGTTTCACTTTTGAGAATGAAATGAAACAAAATAGGAAAATTAGTCTAATTTCCTATTTTGTTTCTCCTGAATGCCCATTCCTAGAACATATAGATAGGCATAGTTTAATATGACAATGCCAGCATGGATTTAGCCAAATTAAGTCTTGCCTCACCAATCTGCTACATTTTTTGAGGGCATAAATAAAGAATTGGATAAAGGTGAGCCAGTTGATATAATGTATCTGGATTTCCAGAAAGCATTTGACAAAGTCCCTCATGAGAGAGTTTTTAGGAAATTGAAAAATCATGAGATAGAACATAAGAACATGCCATACTGGGTCAGACCAAGGGTCCATCAAGCCCAGCATCCTGTTTGCAACAGTGGTCAATCCAGGACATAAGAACCTGGCAAGTACCCAAAAACTAAGTCTATTCCATGTTACCATTGCTAGTAATAGCAGTGGCTATTTTCTAAGTCAACTTAATTAATAGCAGGTAATGGACTTCTCCTCCAATAACTTATCCAATCCTTTTTTAAACACAGCTACACTAACTGCACATCCTCTGGCAACAAATTCCAGAATTTAATTGTGCATTGAGTGAAAAAGAACTTTCTCCAATTAGTTTTAAATGTGCCACATGCTAACTTCATGGAGTCCCCCTAGTCTTTCTATTATCCGAAAGAGTAAATAACTGATTCACATTAACCCGTTCTAGACCTCTCATGATTTTAAACACCTCTATCATATACCCCCTCAGCTGCTTCTTCTCGAAGCTGAAAAGTCCTAACCTCTTTAGTCTTTCCCTTTATCATTTTGGTCGCCCTTCTCTGTACCTTCTCCATCGCAACTATATCTTTTTTGAGATGCGGCGCCCAGAAATGTACACAGTATTCAAGGTGTGGTCTCACCATAGAGCGATACAGAGGCATTATGACATTTTCCATTTTATTCACCATTCCCTTTCTAATAATTCCCAACATTCTGTTTGCTTTTTTGACTGCTGCAGCACACTGAACTGATGATTACAATGTGTTATCAACTATGATGCCTAAATCTCTTTCTTGGGTGGTAGCTCCTAATATGGAACCTAACATTGTGTATCTATAGCATGGATTATTTTTCCCTACATGCATCACCTTGTACTTATCCACATTAAATTTCATCTGCCATTTGGATGCCCAATTTTCCAGTCTCAGAAGGTCTTCCTGCAATTTATCACAATCTACTTGTGATTTAACTACTCTGAACAATTTTGTATCATCTGCAAATTTGATTACCTCACTTGTCGTATTTCTTTCCAGATCATTTTTAAATATATTGAAAAGTACGAGTCCCAATACAGATCCCTGAGGTGCTCCACTGCCCACTCTCTTCCACTGAGAAAATTGTCCATTTAATCCTACTCTCTGTTTCCTGTCTTTTATCCAGTTTGTAATCCATAAAAGGACATCGCCATCTATCCCATGACTTTTTACTTTTCCTAGCAATCTCTCATGAAGAACTTTCTCAAACGCCTTCTGAAAATCCAAATATACTACATCTACCGGTTCACCTTTATCCACATGTTTATTAACTCCTTCAAAAAGTGAAGCCGATTTGTAAGGCAAGACTTGCCTTGGGTAAAGCCATGCTGACTTTATTCCATTAAACCATGTCTTTCTATATGTTCTGTGATTTTGATATTTAGAACATTTTCCACTATTTTTCCTGGCACTGAAGTCAGGCTAACTAGTCTGTAGTTTCCCGGATCGCCCCTGGAGCCCTTTTTAAATATTAGGGTTACATTAGCCACCCTCCAGTCTTCAGGTACAATGGATGATTTTAATGATAGGTTACAAATTTTTACTAATAGGTCTGAAATTTCATTTTTTAGTTCCTTCAAAACCCTGGAGTGTATACCATCTGGTCCAGGTGATTTACTACTCTTCAGTTTGTCAATCAGGCCTACCACATTTTCTAGGTTCACTGTGGTTTGGTTCAGTCCATCTGAATCATTACCCATGAAAACCTTCTCTGATATGGGTATCTCCGCAACATCCTCTTCAGTAAACACTGAAGCAAAAAAATCATTTAATTTTTCTGTGATGTCCTTATCTTCTCTAATTGCCCCTTTTACCCCTCAATCATCTAACAGTCCAACTGACTCCCTCACAGGCTTTCTGCTTCAGATATATTTTAAAAAGTTTTTACTGTGAGTTTTTTCCTCTATGCCAACTTCTTTTCAAATTCTCTCTTAGCCTGTCTTATCAATGTCTTACATTTAACTTGCCAACACTTATGCATTATCCTATTTTCTTCTGTAGGATCCTTCTTCCAATTTTTGAATGAAGATTTTTTGACTAAAATAGCTTCTTTCACCTCCCCTTTTAACTATGCCGGTGATCGTTTTGCCTTCTTTCCACCGTTCTTAATGTGTGGAATACATCTGGACTGTGCTTCTAAGATGGTATTTTTTAACAATGACCATGGCTCTTGCACACTTTTTACCTTTGTAGCTGCTCCTTTCAGTTTTTTTCTAATTATTTTTCTCATTTTATCAAAGTTTCCCTTTTGAAAGTTTAGCACGAGAGCCGTGGATTTTCTTACTGTCCCCCTTCTAGTCATTAATTTAAATTTGATCATATTATGATCACTATTGCCATGCAACCCCACCACCGTTACCTCTCTCACCAAATCCTGTGCTCCACTGAGAATTAGATCTAAAATTGCTCCCTCTCTTGTTGGTTCCTGAACCAATTGCTCCATAATGCTGTCATTTATTCCATCCAGGAACCTTATCTCTCTAGCATGTCCCGATGATACATTTACCCAGTCAATATCGGGGTAATTGAAATCTTCCATTATTACCACACTACCAATTTGGTTAGCTTCTCTAATTTCTCTTAGCATTTCACTGTCCGTCTCACCATCTTGACCAGGTGGACAGTAGTATACTCCTATCACTATAGTCTTCCCCAACACACAAGGGATTTCTACCCATAAAGATTTGATTGTGCATTTAGTCTCATGCAGGATGTTTATCCTGTTGGACTCTATGCCATCCCAGACATAAAGTGCCACACTGCCTCCCGGGTGCTCCTCTCTGTCATACCGGGGTACAAATTATATCGCAATGACAGAGAGGAGCACCCGGGAGGCAGTGTGGCACTTTATGTCTGGGATGGCATTTCTTTGCCCCGCCCCAGACATTAAGCAGGTAAATGTGCGCGTGAAACCAAAAATACATGTGTACTTTTGATATTTATAAAAACAGCATGTATGCAAATACATGCTATTTACATGAATATGCTAATTTTACACATGTAACTCCTTTGAAAATGAACTCGTTAGAATCTAAACCACTTAAAAAAAAGATGCATATAGCTTCACCACTGTCAATGTCTACTTAATTTATTTAAAAAAAATTAATGTATACACTTAGACAAGTGCCAGAATAGTGTGTGCAATATCTCTTGTAATCTTGAAATTACGATATTAAATGAAAGCAGGGTTCTTGCAGTTCTATATGATAAAACTTCTTAATATTTTTCTCTTTAGATTTCTACTTAAATGATGTACATAGATTGCATCAATAATTGCAGTTTTAATAGGGCTATGACCTTTTTGTCTGTAATCTCCATTACATTACAGAAGGCTTGAATCAATTACTTTATTAAACAAACAAAAACAAAATTCTCTCACACACACACTACTTTAATGAAGTAAGCAGTTTATAATGACTATAATAATTATTTAATTTACACCCAAAATTGACTTTGTGCCAAAAAATCAATGTACACCATCTCAAAATGTTCAAAACATTTTTATATTTCCACACTAACATCTGTATTCCATATAAATACTATTTCTCAAATCGTTCATAGCAATAACAAAAGTAAACACTTATTTTCTCACTCTGGGTTTTTTTTTTTTTTTAGTTATCACTTCAACAAAGCAAATTTAAATTTAAACATGTCTGAACTACCATGTTATGGCCTAAAGTCAGCGATTATTGCCTTTAAACCAAATTATCTGAAACAAGTTTTCTCCAAACAATTTCACAGTAACAATTATGGTGTTATGGTTTCTCTCACTTCTGCTTTTCATTTCTTATAAGCCATGTCTCTGTAGAATACACATCTCCCAAAAAAGTTAATTTGACTCAACCATTTCTTTGCCTTTGGTCTCAAGATAGTGGAAACTTTGACAATCTTGATGTTAATAACTCCATACAGATGCTTACTCCCAATGAGAATTGTTTCTTTTTTTAAACTGAAAGCACTTTTACTTGTCTTATCTCTTTAATGCCTGCAATTCATGGACTTTTGCAGGTTTACTTTTACGAGACTCTGAAGCAGAAATTATTCCTGTCATTTCTTTCTTTCTGCCCCCTCAGGAATTTACACTCAGTTTACTTTACAGCGTTCTTTTCACTATTGAGTTTACTTTCTCTCTCATGCAAGAATCGGAACCATTCATATCACTTATTAACAAAAAGTAAGAAATATCATACTCACCCGCCAGTGAAACTGACTTCCCTCACACCGTCCATATGCTGCTTATGTGAAAGAATCAGATTCCAATTCCAATGCCAGATCTGGAAACAGTTGTGAAATTAAGGACATGACATCTTGTAATAGATGGATAGATACCGAATGCAGGGCCCTGGTCGCCTGCGATTCTGTGGCTGTGGTAAGGGCCGCAAGGTTAGGCTCTTGCCTCAGATTTGGCCAAACCTAGCCAAATTACCATGGGAGACCAGGGGCCTTCTTAACAAAAAAAAAAAGAACATAAGAACATAAGAAAATGCCATACTGGGTCAGACCAAGGGCCCATCAAGCCCAGCATCCTGTTTCCAACAGTGGCCAATCCAGGCCATAAGAACCTGGCAAGTACCCAAAAACTAAGGGGCGGATTTTAAATGCCCTGCGCGCGTAAATCCGGGCGGATTTACGCGCGCAGGGCCCCCGGGATGCACGTAAGTCCCGGGGCTTCGTAAAAGGGGCGTGTCGGGGGTGTTGCCGAATGACGCGGCGTTTAGGGGACGCGACACGGGCGTGGTTTCGGCCCGGGAACGTTCCGGGGGTGTGGCCGCGGCCTCCGGACCAGCCCCCGGGACCGGAACACGGAGCGGGGCAGCCGGAAGGCGCGCGCAAAGTTACGCCTGCTGACTTTGCCGACAAAGGTAGGGGGGGGGGGTTAGATAGGGCCAGGGGGGTGGGTTAGGTAGGGGAAGGGAAGGGAAGAGAAGGTGCGGGGGGGTGGAAGGAAAGTTCCCTCCGAGGCAGGCTGCGCGGCTCGGCGCGCGCAGGCTGCCGATTTTGAGCAGCCTTGCGCGCGCCGACCCTGGATTTTATAAGATACGCGCGGCTACGCCCGTATCTTATAAAATCTGGTGTACTTTTGTTCGTACCAGTGGCGCAAACAAAAGTACGCACGCGCGTATTGTTTGAAGATCTACCTCTAAGTGAACTTAATAGCAGATAATGGACTTCTCCAAGAACTTATCCAATCCTTTTTTAAACACAGCTATACTAACTGCACTAACCACATCCTCTGGCAACAAATTCCAGAGTTTAATTGTGCGTTGAGTAAAAAAGAACTTTCTCTGATTAGTTTTAAATGTGCCCCATGCTAACTTCATGGAGTGCCCCCTAGTCTTTCTACTATCCGAAAGAGTAAATAACCGATTCACATCTACCCGCACTGCATTGGTGGCAGTGGGATGGGGCTAGGTGCATTGCCCTTCTCCCGCCCTCCAGCCTCACAAAAGAATCATTGGTGGCAGTGTGAAAGGTGAAACGTTTTCCTCTTGTCTCCCCCCCCCCCCCCCCATGTACACACACACTCAGACAGACACACTCCAATCCCCTCACTCACCCACTCATGAACTTAAACAGAGGGAGGAGACGGGCGGCCTTGCAGTGCCTCCGGAGTTTCCTTTTTCTCCTCCCCCGCTGGACCTGAGCATCGCACTTTGAACCACCAATTCTTCCAGAGGCATGAGTTTCCTCTGATTCCTCGATCATTCTTCCTGATCCTGGCAACCTTATGAACCACTTCCACGCCCACATCTCTCATCTCTCCTCATGTATTTGAATTCCTCCACCTCTGAGTGCCATCCCCCGCCTCCTATTAACAACAGTGTGAGTTTCACCACATGAATGCTGCTGGGTGGTGTGAGAAATGACTCCGGGTGTTGCGATTTCAGTAATATAGCGGGAGATTAAAATGTAATCTTAATGATTTTATACATGCTGCTATTCTATTACATTGCTGCTAAAAAAAAGTATAAAATCCTGACAGCTTAAGCCATTCCTTCCCCTTTTCTTTTATTACATTACAAAACCACAAAATGCCTCTGCTAAGGACAGATCGTTAGAGCTGAAGAGGAAGGAGTGCAGATCTCTTCTGGGCAGAGCAAAGGTGGAAAGTAGACCCCCCCCCCTCCACCCCCCCCCCCCCCCCCAACCAGCTTTTATGCAAGCCCCTTTTGTAAAATAGACACTGTAATAAAGAAGCTGTAGGAGGCCTCGCTGCAAAACCCAGACACCCCCTCTACCCCCCTTGCAATAACCACAGAACACATCTCCCCCACACCCCCTCCCCAGCTTTTTGCACAAGCTTTCTGCAAAATACAGAGAAGCAAAGAAACCCGCAATGGCAAGTTAACACACCTGCCACAGGTGGCAAGAACAGGGACCAGAAAAAGGGACTAGGGCAAAGAGCTAACCGCAGGGGCAGAAATAGGGGAACCAAAAAGGGGAAATGAAACGGGGGCTAAGGGTATATAATCAGCTGCAGAATGATGTAACGATGTGCCTACACTTGCATGACACCCGTGCTTGCAAGCTCGTGAAAATAAACTTCTTTCACTGATATTTGTGCTCACTGACTAATCATTCCCAAAGAGGAATATGTTTGTTTCTTACAGTGGCATTCTCAGAGGTCCTAGGGTGTTTTTCATAAAGCAGCAAGAAATGTGAGACCACCACTGCTTCAGCTAAGATCTCCATTTTGTTGGGATGAAAGTTGGCCTTGTGACATTTCCTGTTTTTTTTTTCTGTACTTGGTCAATTGGTTGCAAATAGTCTTTAGAGCCTCAGTAGCTTGAGGGTTGACTAAGGACCTGGCTACTGGAAACCAAGTGTCCAGTCTTCAGAAGTTAAAGTAGCCACAAGCTACTGTCCCTGGAAATTAAGTCTTGGTTTGCAGCATCCATCTCTCCTGGCGCTTGCATAGTGCAGCAGGAAAAGGAGTCGTGTATATATGAGTAGCCTCTATATTTTGTATGCATCCAGTTCTGAATGTGCTAATTATTCATGAGACGCAAGTACTTTAGTAAAGATTTGTATATTAAGAGCCAGAGCTTAAGTGCATCGTATTAGCTCTCATGTAACATAAGGCATGGGATAACCTGATGGAGCAGCAGTTGCAACCTAAACAAAAGGCATATGGTAACCTGTGCACACAGTGGCTAAAATCCTAAACAACTTGCAAGGCAGACCTGATGGGCCATTGTGAGTTTGGTGGAAAACTCTAGAAGGCCACACTCTTGTCCATGTGCCAGATGGCATGCAAAAAAACCCAGCACTGGGGGTAGGCATGCGCTCAAGACGGTATAATGTCAGCATATATAGAGAGCTATGATTACCATAAAAAGGCATACAGGATGTAATGGGTGGATAGCAAAGAAAGATATAAAATAGTAATAAAAGAGGAAATAAACGACTGGCATTTTGCTTTGTTATGACAGGCAGAGTTACAAAGCTGAATCTCAATCCCTCAGAAACTTAGGATTGCTTGTACCTACTTTCTGAGCTCCCAGAGTAGTTATTTCCGCTTCCTTAACATCTCCTGCAATTTTTCTTTTAATAAATACAATTGATTTTTTAAATTTATGCTGTCTGCCCGTTTGTAATTAACACCATTTTAGTCTTATCTGTTGACATTTACAATGAGATCCATATTCAAATGCATTTAGTGGATAACTAAGAAGCTATCCAGATAAATGAAAATGTGGCCTCTTATCCAACTAAATTTTAGCCGCATACCTATTTAACTGACTATAATTTGACCGTTTAAATCAGGGGCATTCCAGGGGAGGTCCAGAAGTGTCCTGGGGACGAGTCGAATTAGCTGGATAACTTACCAGGCAAACTCTGGTCAGGCCACAGACCTGTCCTAAAGTTAGCCAGATAAACTTAAGGATATCTGGGTATATTCAGGGGTGCAGCTGCGCCACTGAATATACAGCACTAGTTAGCTGGATAAATGTATCAGGTTAACTATCAGAACCACACAGCAGCTGAATGTGGACTTTTTCATTACTGTATCTTCCCATTGACCGTTATACACTTAGGGGTAGATTTTAAAAAATAGCGCAATCGCGTACTTTTGTTGGCGCACCAGGCGGCCTCGGAGGGAACTTTCTTTCGCCCTCCCCTCACCTTCCCCTCCCTTCCCCTTCCTAACCCCCCCCCCCCCCCCCCCGGCCCTATCTAAAAAAAACCCCTACCTTTATCCATGGATTTACGCCTGCCAGAGGCAGACGTAAATCCGCGCGCACCAGCGGCCTGCTGGCGCGCCAAGACCCGACCTGGGGGCTGTTCCGGAGGGCGCAGTCACGCCCCCGGGCCGAAACCACACCCCCGGGCCCGCCCCCCAAACGCATCACGCCCCCGAAATGCTGCGTCATTTGGCGACGCCCCCCGACACCCCCCCTTAAAAAAGCCTCGGCGCGCGCCTATGCAAAAAAGGCGCGCCGGCGCACGAGGGCCCTGCTCGCGTAAATCCAGCCGGATTTACGCGAGCAGGGCATTTAAAATCCACCCGTTATGCTTTAGAGATTCCTATTGATACACATTTGTGTACTGATTTTTCCATTACCTTAATTATCTAACATGTTTTCTGATAGAATGCACTTGATATGTGGGCTGTCTTAATGTGGCACTGCTACTTTGCAGGCTTCATGCTGTCAACCTTTCCTCATGATTTCCTGTAGAGCTGAGTCTCATAAGTATTTCAGGGAGTATTTACTTTAAAACTGTTTACATAATACAAGAACACAGAGCTTGACATACCTTGGTTCTGAAGCATGTCAAGCTAACATACAACAACAGTCATGAAAACAGTTATAACATTTTGGTTATCCCCCCCCCCCCCCCCAACTAACCCAATCTTCCCCATCCATCCCACTGCCCTGGGGGCAATCAGAAACTTGTCAACAAATAGCAGCCAAGACCACGTCAGGGAGTATTTAAAAGAGATGATGTAGTTGTTGAAGGATAGGCAGGCATTTTTGGATGCTTGCACTTAGTTCATGATCAGGTCTTTTGTTGAATTCTCTGTGCACTTCTTCTGCCCTGTTTTCTAAACAGAACCAAAATCAGAGGAATAACTCTGTCAGAAAAAGAATAATGAGGTCTATTCATATTTTAATGAGGCCAGATCATCCACAATGTGTCATTTCATGCTCACTAACATCCTATTTGCTGCTATTTAGGCTCTCCAGGCCAGCCTTTTCAAACACAGAATAGCAATTAAATTATTCAGACCACCCTCCCGAATAGCTATGCGCAATGGCCTCTTTTCTAGTCTCAAACTGAATTGAATCAAGTCTGTAGTTTTTATGATTAAAATGACACTATTAGGATAGGTAACTAAAAATTATTTAAATGTCTGAGCATTGCAGATTGAAGTAACAGGCTTGGCCCATCTGGCTCAACCAGCTCCAGTTGGTTGCTATTGAAAAGGATGGGATGCTCTAATTTATGAACTGGTGCTCAAGCTCTACAGAAGTAATTAAACAGCAGTGTAGTTATTGTGTTGTGAATATCGCTGATCCTCAGATTTGCAGATTTTCTTCTAAAAGGTTATAAAAAAAAAACACCTTATAAACAAGAGATGCAACGCTTGCCTAATTAGGTGACAACAATTTTAACAAGTTTAAAAGTTTTCATTTCACCACTCTGACAGTATTTTTTAAAGTAATTTAGAGTACACATTGAACAAATGTTACCATATTATAGATGCATTATGCTTAACAGGGAATATGTAATGCTAATGCAATTAGCTGTACTCAGAACCAAATTAGAAAGAAAACATGTCCTATTTCTGTATAAATAAAAATGTAATAAAAACAGACATATCTAAACACTTTTTGAAGTGCAGCCAATTAACATTTTCCTCCATATCAATGTTTCACAACCTTTTCAAGCCAAGGCACACCTATATTATAAAAAAATGTGTAGCACACCAACTTCCACAGGGCAGGCAATGCGGACATGAAGGGGACTCATTCGATTAAAAGAGCTTTGGAAGCACAAACAGGCCCGCCAGTCTCTCTTCCAAATTTTAAAATAAAGGACGAGAGGGGGAACACACACATTTATGGGCCTGTTCTACTGTAAACACGTGCAGGAGATGGGAGAGTGATGCAGGCAGCTAGTTCAGTTTAGTTACCTTGGCTGCTTCATGAGGCTGTCGGATCTTGCCTCCAGCACTCAGAATGAGTCACATCCAGTGTTCAGTGCACACTCTCCCTGTCACACACAGGGAGATAAAACAAAGGCTGGAAGCACTCAAAGGAGGAAGATGAGGAGGTACTGTGTGTGCAGTAAGGCACGGTCTTGCTATCCATGCTCGGCATGCTTACCTCATTCTAGGGTTCCTGCTGTAGCTAGAAAGAAGAGGCATGCATGAATATACATGTTCTCAAAAGGGAGAGCCTACATGTTTAATAGCCACCGCTGGTGACTCTTGTTGCTGGTAGCTGCTGAGAGCAGAGCCCAGATGCAGGCCTGGAACTGAGCATCAGGCAGTGGTGACTTTTCTGTGGCATACCTAATCAGGTCTGAAAGCACGCTGCTTGGGAAACACTGCTCCATATTAAAATGTCAAAAAGGGAAGAAGGGTTTCCAACATACTTACAGGCTGATTTTAAAACACTGCTCGCGCAAAAATGCCCTCATAAGTACAACATCACCAATAGTGCCTAGGGTTGACAAAAAACTAAATCTCTCCTTGGCTTAAACTAGTGTGGCCCAATCTTGGTCCAGACTATGAATTACCACTTTGCTTGAGGTGGGGAGTACCACATAAGAAATAATATTTACTAATGTGATTTATCTTCAGGTTCATAGCCTGAGTGGGGAATGAGATAGGGTCCCAGTCACCCTGATACCACAATTCCAATTCCCTGTTACCAGGCAAAGGGTAACAGGAAATTGGATTCAGACAGTAACCAATGAAGGCCCTGACTTTTATGGTTTGAGAACATGATAAGCATGGGGGTAACCTGCACTGCGCAGCAGATACTACCATAAGCTGGGCAGAATGGATGGATCATTTGTTCCTTTTCTGCCATCATTTATATGTTTCAATATGTTTCTATTCTGTGCCATTTCCAAACACCCTCTCACTTGTGGCACCACAGACCAGATAAAATCATCACACCAGAATGTAAGAAATGGAATTTGGATGTTGCTATCACATTAATAATGATAAAAATAAAATGTTTTGTGTGGCCTACTCTATACTGCTATAACCCTATAGTCAGGCTAAAGCTATAGATAGGGTGGGAAGAACTGACTGCTAAAAAGCATAACCTTGCTGTTAGAAATCATGTAGTTTGTCTATGGCGCAGTTACTATAAAAAGAAGAAGTTAGAAGCTGTGAAAAACTGTTGGAAACAGGCTAACTAGAAAGCTTTATTATAATAGAAAGATAAAAGTATTAAAACATATTCTTCAGAAATCCCCTCATATAGAAACACAATACCTGAATAAAAATCCCCTTGTCATTAAGACCATGAGCAGGCCTAAGTAATGAACTAAAGTGCACAATTGCCTGCGCAGCTTCTGTGAAGTCAAATCTTTCTGCAGAAACCGTTAGCTGTAGATGTTGAAAGCAGCCCCCAGACTCCCCTTTTCTCTTGTTCCAGACTAGAATTAGGGAAGTACAAGAAAAGCAACAACCACAAGCCTCCTCCAACCCCCCTTCTCCTAACCTCCCCCTTACAGCCCCCCCCCCCCAAATGTACCAAGGCAGAAAAACAAGTTGACCGCAACGCTTAAAAAGAGGAACTAAATTGGATATATAAACCCCTGTATTTTAATAGCAAGCTTATGCCTCATTACTGACACCTGCTGGTGTTGGCTTTGTGTGCATCCATTTGCAAATGTTACAATAAAAATACTCCTTTCGCTGAATATCACTGTTTTATCTTTCCCGAAAGGGAAAAGTGTGTTGTTTTACTTCCCACAGATGGGGGCTCGTCCGGGATTTGAGATCATCCTGACCACGGATACCTGGTTATTAAACACAGGGAGACGCGTCCCATTGAACCTTCCAATGGTCCTGGTTTCATCATCGGAGGTCCGTGGCAGGACTGATTGACCCTGCGATTAGTGAACTCAGCGAAAGAAGTAGCGCAGGCATGCCGGCAATAAGGAAAAACTGATCAGCACCCGGGTAAGCTTAATGGTTATTTAAGGGGTTTACCTGTGGTGGGTGGATTTGTGGAATCTGGAAGGTGTGTATGATGAATGAGACGCGTCCTTAATTGAGACACGATGTGAGTGCGGAGCCCCTATTCGCATTTCTGTTGGACCGCGAGGACCGCAGTCGGAGACGGGCAAAGCGTATGGACATTTGAGTGACTGTGACAAATTCCAGAAGAGATTCCAGTGGGGAATAGGGTACCTAGACAGATGCGGGAAAAGTACAATCCCGGTTCTATCCCTTGGGGAAAATGTTAGAAATGTGGGAAAATAGGTCCTACACTAAAGGGAAAGATAAGAAAAAGATGATAAAATATTGCTGCTTTGAATGGTCTAAGCAGTGTATAATGCCACCAGCCATTTACTGACTTAGGTATGGGGCAGACGTACAACAAGTAGCAGATGTACCCGCACCAGTGATAGAGCCAGTACAAATAGTTGTGCCAGGACCAGTACAGGGAGAAGCCAGATCAATGTTGAAAGGGTCAGGATGACCCTGACCATAATCATGATATATGGGACAAGGTAGAAGAAGCGGCAAGTGAGGAAGAAAGAGAGAAAGAAGAAGAAGCAGAACGGGAAAGGAAGAGAGAGAGAGAACACACACACACACACACACCGGTATTAAAAAGAGAAGTACAGCTGCTAAAGAAGGACACAGAACAATATCCTTTTCTTAAAACCCCAAATCTAGGATCTACAAGGAAGGTTAGAAAACTGAAGAAAAGTGAGGTGCACATGTGACCCCTTAGGGAAGTACCGGTAGGAGGAGGAAATATAGGGTAAGCTAGTAGCCCCCTTACTAGTGCAGAAGTTAGAAGTTTCCAGAAGGAAATTAAATCCTTACTGGAGGACTCGACAGGACTGGCAGATCAGTTTTTAGGTCCTAATATTTATACTTGTGGGGGGGGGGGGGGAACTAAAGTCAATTATGGGTATCCTGTTCAAGGCAGAAGAGAGAGCAATGATTAGGGCAGCTAGAATGAAAGTCTGGGAAAGAGAATATCAGGGACAGCAAGATGTCCCTGCTGAACAAAAATACCCCATCCTGGACCCAGGGTGGGATAATAATACAGCAGCAGGAAGAGGCAGAATATGCCACATGTTGGACAGGCAGCAGGGAAATTATGTTGCCCATTAAAATATCAGAGCCTAAGACAGTTCCTAAAAATGACCTTCCCTGGGAAATAGAGAAAAGGAAATGGGACTCCCCTGGATCACTTGCGACAGATAGATCCAGTGCATGCACTCCCTAGTGCCCCTTCCCCTCCCCCGGCATATGAAAGTGAAGGTGTCAGGGAATCAGATGCACACCCAATAGTTAAGGGGATTCGTGGGGAGATTATTGGTGATACCAGAATAGATCGGGGTACAGTAGAAGAAGCTGCAGCCAGGGCACAAAGAGAACAGGAAAGGCAAAAAAGGAACAAAGGCACCAGCACGGTGCCTCGGGGCTAGATAAAGAATTCAAGTAGTTACCGGATATAGAGCAGTGTCCGTTCCCAGATGCTCCAGAATCTGGGGCTAGGAGAAAAGATAAAAGATCAGAACGACCAGAGAACTCAGACCCCTGTTTTCATTGCAGGCAGGTAGGGCACTTTAAGAAGGGAGTGTCCCCAAATGCTGAGAGAAGAAAGAGTCTTCTCGGTGATGGAGGATGAAAGTGAATAGGGAGGTCAGGGGCTACTTACTTTTAGGTCTTGCTGAGAGGCCTTGGTAAATTTGGAGGTAGGACCAGAAAAAGAAGAAATAATCTTTTTAGTAGGCCCAGGAGCTGCTAGATCCTCAGTGGTAAGCTTACCAGCAGGGGTCAGGATAACGCCCAAGAAAATGATAGTTTCTGGGGTAAAGGGAGAACAATTTTCAGTCACAGTGCCAGAGGAAACAAATATAGAGAGCCAAGGAAAAAGGGTGAAAGGAACACTTCTCTATATACCAGAAGCAGGATGCAACCTGCTAGGCAGAGATTTGTTAACATAATTAGGAGTACATATCTAAGTGGAGGGAGACCAGCTGGTCATCCACATGAATCCACTTACACCCGAAGATGAGGCTGACATAGAACCAGAGGTCTGGGTGCGAGACGGCAACAGGGGAGGGTTAAATATAGCACCCTTGCAGATCAAGCTGAAAAAAAGGGAGGAGGTTGTGTGCAGGCAGTCGCCGCGACAGCTCTGTTAGTAGAAGAGAAAGGGAAAAACTTACATTTGGGGGAGCACTGATAGTGAGCACTCCACATTCAGTCAGGTCCATTCTAATGCAGCGAGCTCATAGGTGGCTCACAGATTCCAGAATATTGAAGTATGAAGCTATCTTAAAGGAAAGGGATGATCTGGTGCTAACTACAGATACATGCATAGACCGGCAGAGTTCCTCTTGAAAGAGGAAGGAAGGGAAACAGATGTAACCCATGATTGACTGGACATAATTGAGTACCAGACTAAAGTAAGGACGGACCTGCCTGATAAGCCCTTACACACAGGAAGGAGGCTGTTTGTGGATGGCTCATCTAAATGTATTCAGGGAAAAGGGCAACGGCTATGCCGTGATCGACGGGGAAGTCCTAGAAGCAGTAGAATCAGGGAGACTGCCTAATACGTGGTCAGCTCAAACTTGTGAGTTGTATGCTCTGGACCGAGCATTGCAACTGATGGAAAAAGAGGAGGGAACAATATATTCAGACTTGCAATATGCTTTCGGTGTGGCACACACCTTTGGAAAAATTTGGAAAGAAAGAGGGCTTATTAACAGCTGAGGTAAAGAACTGGTACATAAAGAGCTAGTCATTCAAGTGCTGGAGCATTTGATGCTTCCGCAGGAGGTGGCAATTGTTCATGTACCGGGGCACCAAAAATTTACCACCCCAGAGGCAAGGGGTAATAGACTAGCGGATGAGGCCACTAAGAGAGCGGCAGAGCAAAAAGGGTTAAAACCATGCTAATATTTACTGAAAAAGAACATAAGAACATAAGAAAATGCCATACTGGGTCAGACCAAGGGTCCATCAAGCCCAGCATCCTGTTTCCAACAGTGGCCAATCCAGGCCATAAGAACCTGGCAAGTACCCAAAAACTAAGTCTATTCCATGTAACCATTGCTAATGTTAGTGGCTATTCTCTAAGTGAACGTAATAGCAGGTAATGGACTTCTCCTCCAAGAACTTATCCAATCCTTTTTTAAACACAGCTATACTAACTGCACGAACCACATTCTCTGGCAACAAATTCCAGAGTTTAATTGTGCGTTGAGTGAAAAAGAACTTTCTCCGATTAGTTTTAAATGTGCCCCATGCTAACTTCATGGAGTGTCCCCTAGTCCTTCTACTATCCGAAAGAGTAAATAACCGATTCACATCTACCCGTTCTAGACCTCTCATGATTTTAAACACCTCTATCATATCCCCCCTCAGTCGTCTCTTCTCCAAGCTGAAAAGTCCTAACCTCTTTAGTCTTTCCTCATAGGGGAGTTGTTCCATTCCCCTTATCATTTTGGTAGCCCTTCTCTGTACCTTCTCCATCGCAATTATATCTTTTTTGAGATGCGGCGACCAGAATTGTACACAGTATTCAAGGTGCGGTCTCACCATGGAGCGATACAGAGGCATTATGACATTTTCCGTTTTATTCATCATTCCTTTTCTAATAATTCCCAACATTCTGTTTGCTTTTTTGACTGCCACAGCACACTGAACCGACGATTTCAATGTGTTATCCACTATGACACCTAGATCTCTTTCTTGGGTTGTAGCACCTAATATGGAACCCAACATCGTGTAATTATAGCATGGGTTATTTTTCCCTATATGCATCACCTTGCACTTATCCACATTAAATTTCATCTGCCATTTGGATGCCCAATTTTCCAGTCTCACAAGGTCTTCCTGCAATTTATCACAATCTGCTTGTGATTTAACTACTCTGCACAATTTTGTGTCATCTGCAAATTTGATTATCTCACTCGTCGTATTTCTTTCCAGATCATTTATAAATATATTGAACAGTAAGGGTCCCAATACAGATCCCTGAGGCACTCCACTGTCCACTCCCTTCCACTGAGAAAATTGCCCATTTAATCCTACTCTCTGTTTCCTGTCTTTTAGCCAGTTTGCAATCCACGAAAGGACATCGCCACCTATCCCATGACTTTTTACTTTTCCTAGAAGCCTCTCATGAGGAACTTTGTCAAACGCCTTCTGAAAATCCAAGTATACTATATCTACCGGTTCACCTTTATCCACATGTTTATTAACTCCTTCAAAAAAGTGAAGCAGATTTGTGAGGCAAGACTTGCCCTGGGTAAAGCCATGCTGACTTTGTTCCATTAAACCATGTCTTTCTATATGTTCTGTGATTTTGATGTTTAGAACACTTTCCACTATTTTTCCTGGCACTGAAGTCAGGCTAACCGGTCTGTAGTTTCCCGGATCGCCCCTGGAGCCCTTTTTAAATATTGGGGTTACATTTGCTATCCTCCAGTCTTCAGGTACAATGGATGATTTTAATGATAAGTTACAAATTTTTACTAATAGGTCTGAAATTTCATTTTTTAGTTCCTTCAGAACTCTGGGGTGTATACCATCCGGTCCAGGTGATTTACTACTCTTCAGTTTGTCAATCAGGCCTACCACATCTTCTAGGTTCACCGTGATTTGATTCAGTCCATCTGAATCATTACCCATGAAAACCTTCTCCATTACGGGTACCTCCCCAACATCCTCTTCAGTAAACACCGAAGCAAAGAAATCATTTAATCTTTCCGCGATGGCCTTATCTTCTCTAAGTGCCCCTTTAACCCCTCGATCATCTAACGGTCCAACTGACTCCCTCACAGGCTTTCTGCTTCGGATATATTTTAAAAAGTTTTTACTGTGAGTTTTTGCCTCTACAGCCAACTTCTTTTCAAATTCTCACTTAGCCTGTCTTATCAATGTCTTACATTTAACTTGCCAATGTTTATGCTTTATCCTATTTTCTTCTGTTGGATCCTTCTTCCAATTTTTGAATGAAGATCTTTTGGCTAAAATAGCTTCTTTCACCTCCCCTTTTAACCATGCCGGTAATCGTTTTGCCTTCTTTCCACCTTTCTTAATGTGTGGAATACATCAGGACTGTGCTTCTAGAATGGTATTTTTTAACAATGACCAGACAAAACTCAGAGAGATAGGGGCAATCCAAAGTGAAGCAGGAGCTTGGCTCCTTCCAGATGGATGCCAGATGTTGAATAAGCAGATCTCACGAGAAATGATGGCTATTCTTCATCAGGGGAGCCACTGGGGAGCTCAGGCCATGTGTGACATGATCTTAAGAAAATATGGCTGTATAGGGATATAACAATAATTCTATGTTACAGGGCTAATATCCTCACATTGTATATCTATACACAATACTCAAGCACATGAGGACTATTCTACTTATCACTTAAACTTAACACATTTTTCAAAACCCAGGGAATTAGTATCAGAATATTTGTGCTCAATCGCTCAGGCTCTTGCCCTATACAGGGCTACAACCATTTTCATGGCAACAATAGCGCTAGGTTTTCACCTCATTTACCAATTCCCACTAAATGGCAATTTTTATTTTTCTATTTTTTATTCAATATATATGTAATTTAATATTACTTATCTTTTTGTGTTCGTTTTAAAAACCGCTCTGATTTTTCAACACAATTCCGTGAGAGCTCCTTCCAACACCTCCTCTCGTGACTCCGAATTGCTTGCCTATAAGGCAATTCAACCACCCGCTATTTTTGTGACTGTTAAAAACTCCGACCTCCCGACATTGCAATGTTTCGGCAGCTGATCGCGCCTGCTTCAGGGGATTCTTCCTAATCAGAAGCAAGAAAACACACTCATTAACGCACTATTCCCTCTCAGAAAAAAACTTTTTCTTTAATGCAGTTAACTAGCCATTCAACACAATGGGACTTACTCGTTTAGCTGGCCTTACACGGCTCCTCCCTGCAGCACAAAAAACCAACGGCGTCTCTACGCTCTGAAAAAAATCATCAGCACTTCCTGATATTTAAACTTCCCTCCTACCCCCGAGATCTCACCAATCAAAATGTTCTACCAGCACTTCAACCAATCACTACTCCTCCTACATAAAGACCGACCAGTCCACTTCCTTATTCAAACCAGCAGGATGCATGGTCTGCAATTTAAAGATCCATTTCTGTTCTTTTTGCATCAATTTTAAATTAAAATTGCCTCCACGATCATCCTGTTTTAAAACTTCCAACACTGTGCACCTCATGCTACTAAATGTATGGCCTTTCTCTACACAATGTTGTACCATAGGTGCTTCTAACCTCATGCACTTCAGTGCACTCCTGTGTTCAATAAGCCGAGTTTTTAAACTTCTCACAGTTTTGCCAATATACACTAATGTGCAGGGGCACCAAACTGCATACACCACTCCTTGAGTGGTACAAGTTGATCTTACCCGAGGTCTATAAAATTGTAGTTTATTGGAATATCAATATTGGAACAAGCATTCTCACCTACAGTACAAGCATTGCATGGGAAATGACCAGGTATTTCAAAGATCTTATCTTGAGATGTTTTAAACATAGAATGAACTACTAGATCCTTGATGTTATTTCCTCTTTTAAACGCCATCCACAGACGCTCTGCAAATACTTGGTGCACTTGCAGAATGTGCCAGTGCTTTTTAATGCTATTTACTACTTTTCCTATGCCAGCTGAAAAAGGTAATACACACTGGTCAGTTTAGTCTTTTTCATTTTTGACTGAGGAGTTAACAAAAGCTCCCTATTATTCCACCGAGCCCGCTTCAACGCTTTCCGGATTACCTTCTCAGGATATCCCCTACTTAAGAATTTTTCTTTCATCTCTTTAGAGCGTTCCTTAAATTCAGCTGTAGTTGAGCATAACCTTCTCAACCTTAAAAATTGTCCAAAAGGTATGCTATGAATTAGCTGTTGAGGATGATGGCTTGAATATTCCAACAAGGTGTTTCTATCCGTTGGCTTTTTATATATTGAAAAGAAAAATTCATTCGATCTAATAGACACTGAGATATCTAGGAAAGGTACTTCCTTATTGCCAAAAGTGTGGGTAAATAGGAGAGAGGGATCACAGGAGTTTAAAGAACTTATGAATTGTTCAAACAACACTTGCTCTCCAGACCACACAATAATGATGTCATCAATGAAACGCCACCAGAACAAAATATTATTCCTGTAAGGACAAACTTTCAACCATTGCTCCTCGGACCACCCTACATATAAACTGGCCACACTCGGGGCCATGGTGGCCCCATGGCTGTCCCCCCTATTTGTTGGTAATATACTCCATCAAAAATAAAGAAATTTTCTTTTAAAGCTAAACTAGCTAACTGGATTACAAAAGAAACAGGGGTACGGGTTCTAATCCCAGATTGATTTAAGATCTTCTCCAACACTCCCAATACCCCATCCTGAGGTATATTAGTGTACAATGACACTATTTCTATTGTAGCTAAAGACACACCTTCCAATTGAATGTCTGCATGTTCTAAAGTGTTCATTAAATCTCCTGAATCACGGATATAAGAAGGAAGCTTCGGAACCAGTGGCCTAAGAAACGTGTCCACAAATTGGGACAACGGTTCTAATAAAGACCCACGCGCCGATATTATAGGGCAATATTATAGGGCGTCCTGGTGGTCTATCCAAGCTCTTATGGATCTTAGGTAGGTGGTAAAAAATGGGAACTCTTGGATGGTCAACCTTAAGAAAACGATATTCCTGCATTGTAATCCAATCTTGCATAAGAGCCTCCTTCAATAGCTGATCAATCTGCAGTTTAATCATCTTAGTAGGGTCTTCTTCCAACCGCCTATAAAATGTATTATCTGCTAGTTGTCTCAGGGCTTCATCTCTATATTTCCCACTATCCATTACAACCACCGCACCACCCTTATCAGCTGACTTCACTACCAAAGTGCCTTGGCCACAGTAGTTGCACGCTGATCTTTGGTGGGGAAAGCCTGGACGTACCTTGTGAAGTGATCAGTAACTACTAGGATGTTACCAATATTGCAGCTGTCATTTTCTAAACATAGGAAATCAATGCAAACCAGATCAAGGGGGCAGCTCTAATAGGCAAGGTCTTCCACATAATGCACTTTCCACAGGTCTTTACATATGTTCCCACATCTGCTGACTGCTGTGGCCATTAGAATATGGCCCTTATTAACTGAGTAGTATGATCTACCCCCATGTGTCCAATATCATTGTGCAAGCTCCTCAGTACACACTTCCTGAACTTCTGAGGCAATATTAGCTGTTTCTTTACTTTAGATGATGTTGATGCTCTATTATGAAGGGTCTACAGTAAGGAAGGCTCAGACCAATAGATACAGGTGTCAGGGGATGGTGTAAAAGCCTTATGTCAACCCTTAGATGATCATCACTATGCAATCCCACTCTCAACAGCAGGGGAATATCTGGGTGCCTGCAACACCTCAGATGTAGTTGGCCTGAGATACTTCTTAGCTTGCCAGATAACCCCAAGACCAGGGTCACATTTCTGAGCCTGTTGAAGATCAGCTTTCCGTAATGAAGGTAACCCTTCCCCCTTCAGACTGGCAACTCTGGTGAGGGCAACTGGCAAGACAATAGCAGATGCAACCAGTGAAACTATTGCTTCTACCTCATCTAAGGCTTTTACACCATCCCCTGACACCTATATCTATTGGTCTGAGCCTTCCTTACTGTAGACCCTTCATAATAGAGCATCAACATCAATGTTGCCCTTACCGGGACGATATTTTAAGTCAAAGTCATATGTGACTAAAGTGGTCAGCCATCAGTGCCCTGTTGTATTGAGCTTAACAGTGGTGAAATCAGAGGTCAATGGATTATTGTCTGTGCACACAGTGAACTTGGCACTATATAGGTAATCATGAAATTTCTCTACTATAGCCCATTTTATTGCTAAGAATTCAAGCTGATACTGGGTACTTTTTCTCAGATTGTCAACTTTCTACTAGCAAAAGCAACAGGAAGAATGCAATTGGAGTGCTCTTGGTATAGTACTATGCCCAACCCCTCCAGGCTAGCATCAGTGTGCAGGATATACAGCAGATGGATGTAAGCAAAATCCAACACAGGGACATGCAATAGTCAATAAATGATTTTACTGAAAGCCTCTTTGCAGTCTGTGATCCACCTGGCACTGAAAGGTTCAGAGGGCTTAAAATACTTCATTCCTGAGGCAGGGATTTTGGTCTTATTTTATTCTTTCTGGGGATAACCCCTAGTGAGATCTGAAAGGGTCATATTATCGAGGAATAGTTCTGAATAAATCTCCTGTAGTAGCCGCAAAATCCTAAAAAGGATCTCAGGGCCTTCAAATCCATAGGCCTCAACCACGTAGCCACCGTTGCAATCGCTGTCATGGTCAGTAGCAATGCCGTTCTCTGACACAATAAGCCCCACATATTTCACCTGAGGCAGGCAGAACTGACACTTGTCCAGGGACAGTTTGAGCCCCTGAGCTTCCAACCAGGTCTTCATCCAGTCTTCATCAGCCAGCCTCATGCTCTTCTGAAGTCTTTCCAAAGACAATGAGGTCATCTGGGCACACCAGCACCTCCAGGTGATTCATGTCTCCCACAGTTGTTTCCAAAGGTTGCTTGAATGTACTCGGAGCTCCTGTCCTTGGGGCATCCGCTCAAACTGGTACAGGGGACAGATGAAGGTGTTTTTTTCATCACTTTTTTATGGGGATCTGGTAATACCCACTTCTTGGATCTAACACATCTGAACTGCCCCATTCTTCTTCCTAGCCACCAATATGGGGAAGGCATTAGAGATGAGCTTCATTTTTTTCTACCGGGTCATTTTTTGAGTCGGACGCTTCGGGGCAAAGTGTGTTTTTCCCCGGTTAGTTTTTTGGAAAAACGAACAAAAACGAAATGGGGAAAACGAAACGGCCCAAAAAACAATGCGGGAAAACGAAGTTCAAAAAAACCCACCCAAGCATTAACATTTACTATAATACATTAAATACAACCCCCCCCCCCCCACCATCCCGATCCCTCCCCAAGACTTACTAACATCCCTGATGGTCCAGCGGGGTCCCGCGAACGATTTCTCCCTCCATGCCATCGGGCTGCCTCGCATCAAAATGGCGCCGATAGCCTTTGACCTACTATGTCACAGGGGCTACCGGTGCCATTGGTCAACCCCTGTCACATGGTAGAGCAATGGATGGCCGGCGCCATCTTGTGCTCCTACCATGTGACAGGGGCTGACCAATGGCACTGGTAGCCCCTGTGTCATAGTGAGGGCAAAGGCTATTGGCGCCATTTTGATTACTGGCAGCCAATGGCGAGATCACTCCCGGACCCCCGCTGGACCACCAGGGACTTTTGGCAAGTCTTGGGGACCATCCTGTGTGAGTATGTATGTGTGTGTCCCCCACAGGACTTGCCAAAAGTCCCTGGTGGTCTAGCGGGGGTCCAGGAGCAATTTCCTGCACTCGGGAGAGCACACAGAGGATTTTTATGTATTTTTATATTCCTTTACCTTGGCTGTGGTAGCTTGCAGTCTCTGCAGGGTTCAAACCCCCTTTTTGACAGGTCCAAAACACATCACTTAGACCCAGACACAGCTTGGGCCACATTGTAAGGCTCCTACACATGATAAGCTCATAGGGGAAGGAACCTGGTTTGTAGTAGCTTGCTACACTAGGGTCAATTGTGCTAGTGGAGACTTAAAGGGGCCCTACATGAGGATTACCTTAATACCAGAACTCCTGCAGGGAAATGTTCAGTCCTGCCAAGTTATCTAAATGTCCCATACATCACACTGACATGTAAAGCATTCTCAGAAACATATCCAATTACATTACTTCATTATGCATATTTTACATAATTGACCCCAAAGTACCACCTTTACCTGTTGTCTATGGCAACCAGTATCATTTTTTCAACTGGTCTTAGTAAAGAAGGTAAGCTTTCATCACAGCATTTTGACATTTTGGTTAAGAATACTAGAAAAGTAATTACTTCCTCAGAGAAATCAAACTTAAAATCAAATCATTATTTATTCACCTTCTTACTCCCAAACTGTTATGTGCATACACCCGCTTGACATGCAAGGTTTCCATGGCAACAGCATAAACTTGATTCACTGATTATGGTCTATGGTATAAACCATCTTATTAAAATAATGTAGAATCTGATCCCATAAGCCACAAGCTTTTAATTTTTAATTTTTGCTCATTATATTTTGTAGGACACAGGGAGGATAACTTTCAAACAAATGTATGCAGCAGCATATACGTGCATATGTGGCCATGCATAGATTTACCATAGTATAGAGAAACTAAGTATGGAGGTAACCTGCCCGGCATAGTAGATACTACCATAAGCTTGCTAGGTAGACCTGATAGACCATTTAGTCCTTTTCTGCAATAATTTCTATGTTTCTATTTTTAGGCTGCCTCAGACCCCGTTCTGCAGCAGCCGCAAAAGTGAAGGCCTAACAGACAGAAGAGGGCCACTGGCACACTCATCTCACTGGCAGTCAAAGACTGCAGGAGCCTGCAAGGCAATCTGAATGAGAATGAGGCCACTGAACCCTGCATACCCTTCAGATTCCAGGACAGGGAGTGGCCTGGGTGAGAGAGAGGGTTTGTGAACATGTATGCTTGTATGAATTAGAGGAGAGATCTTATATGTATATGTATGTGTGTGTATGAAAGAGAGAGCCTGTGTGTAAGAGGGCATGAGTGTGAGAGTGAGGGAGCACATGTGTTTGTGTGAGTATGTATGTGTGTGAGAGAGAATGTATGTATGAGAGAGGGAGTGTGTGTATGTGTGTGAGTGAGAAAGGGAGTACTGTGTGAGTGTGAAAGAGACAGAGGCTGTGTGTATGATAAAGGGAGCATATGTGATTATGTGAGTATGTGTGTGCGTGAGAGAGCATATATGTATAAGACAGTGAGCATGTGTGTGTGTTTGAGAGGAAGCGTATGTGTGTGTGTGTGTGTATGTGTGTGTGAGAGAGAGGGAGTGTGTCAGTGTGAAAGAGAGAAAGCCTGAGCCTATGAGACAGGGAATGTGTGTGTGTGTGTGTGTGTGTGTGTGTGTGTGTGTGTGTATGAATGTGAGAGAGGGAGTGTATGTGTTTGTGTGAGCATATGTGCATGAGAGAGCATGTACGTATGAGAGAGGGAATGTGTGTGTATGTGAGAGAGGGAACGTATGTCTGATTATGAAAGAGAGAGAACCTGTATGAGAGAGGGAGAGTGTATGTGTGTGAAAGAGATCATGTGTGTATGACAGAGAGAAAGTAAGTATGTCAGCATGTGTGTATGAGAAAGAGCAAGCGTGTTTGTGTGTGAGAGAGAGGAAGCATGTGTATGTGAGAATGAATGTGTGCATATGTGGGTATATGAGAGGAGAATGTTGGTGCACCCCTCCCTCACCCCTACTAATAATTCACAGCAATTTCAGAGTGACTAGAAATCAAAAGGTCCCAGGTATGGAGAGTGGGGAATTTTTAAATCCTTATTAGTTTTATGTTTGGCTATTTGATGTATCTGATGTTCTGAAATATTTTATTGTTGATTGGGAAATTAAAAAATAATTTAAAAGAGTTTTAAATTATCGGCTGTTGTATTTGTCAGTTGTTTTGAAATATTATTTTATTAGTATGGTTTTATTGCTATTTTATATTTCTTGAGTGCATTATTTGAAGTTTTATGAATGATGTTTCTGTTTTTTCCATTGTTGCAATGCATACGGAGTCTTGCTTCTTCAGTTTCCAGTTCCATTTTTGTCTGCACGCTTATATTTATAATCTGTATTCTGTATTTGCAGAGAGTCTGTGTGTTCTGCATGTATGACTTAGGTGAGGTATTCTGCTAGTATGTAGTTTCTAAATAGAGATCTATAGCAACATGACTTGTTGTGGTGTCCTAATAGAAGGGGTATTGGTGTTTAGGGTCTGGTATAATATTCGCAGTGTTGCAATTCATAGCTAAGGTTCTTACTGTTGAGTCTGGCAGTTGTGTTATGGTATGGCAGGTTTTCTATAGGCTCTAAGTATAATTTTTACAGGATTTTGTATTATACAGTGTTCCTGGTAGTGGAGGGAGTTTGTGTTGCTGTTACCGAGGTGACATCAGAAGTGGAATATTATATTTTTATGGTGCATGTTAAAGGAAAATGTCCTTGTTGTGCCTTGCACTCTTTGCTGAGGGAGTTTCTGTGAACATAGGGTATTGTAGAATGTAAGTTGCAAGTTTTGTATTGGGATTTGTCCCATTCCTATCTAGAAGAATTTTTGATTGATGCTCTTGAATATTTTTAGTGGTAGTTTTACTAGATGATTGAAACTGGCCTGGGTATTTTTTTTTATTACTTCGGTTTTTCTGGCTAGAGATGCCACTGACATGCATGCCCAGCACCTTGCGACAATGGTGCAAAATGTTTGTAGCGATGCCTCTTGCTTTTTGATCAGGGGTATCCTGTCTCTGCATGCATGGAATTTGGTAACGGGAAGATGTTGAAAGAGCCATTGGACCCCCTACCAAGATCAAACTAACAGAACAGTTTCCCTGTCACAGGTGATTTTCTTTAAAAATCATAATAATTCAAAAAAAAAATATATATATATCTTGCTGGAGAGGGGGGACTGGGAGGGGAATATGTGCACCAAACCTCTCCACGTCTCCCTTTTATTGATGTGGGCCTGTCTCAAACATCCCTCCTTCCTCTTTCCCCACCAGTTTCTCTCTCTGTCTCTCTCTCTCTGATCCGCAGTTCATCCCAACCAGCACCCCTCTTTCACTCCACCAGTTCAGCCCCGCCAGTCACTCTCTCTCCCGCCACAAGTTCATTCCTGCCTATCTCTCCCTCCACCAATTCATCCTCACCAGTTTATATCTCTCTCTTGCTCTCTATCTCTATCCACCAGGATACCTCATCAGTCACTCTCTCTTCCACCAGTCCATTTCCACCAGTCTCTTTCTCTCTCAATCTCTCCCTCCATGGTCTGTCTATCTCCACCAATCCATGTCCACCACTCTCTCAGTCTCCCTCCAGCAGTCCTTTTCTTGCCAGTTTCTCTCTCTCTCTCTTACTCCTTTCTTCCACCAGTCCATCTTGGTCAGTCTTTCTCTCTCTTCCTTCACCAGTCCATCTCCACCAGTCTATTTCTCTCTCTCTCTCTCTCTCTCTCTCTCTCTCTCTCTGTTTCTCCTCCAATCCACTCCCCTCAGTCGGTCCAGATCCAGACACATCCAGCTGGGTGGCTGCCTATAGTTACACCACAAGTTATTGAATATGAGTACATTCTTGTACATTTACTGCTGTGCTTTGCAATTATATGACGTCCTTTTATATCAGTAAGTATTATTTAATAAGTTTTATATATTATGAATGAGCCTGGGGTGTATATATTGCAATTATTTCTTTGTTATTACTTTAATAATATTTCTATACAGCATATAACTGCAGGTAAAAATGAAAGAGAAGCATGTTGGGGTCTATGAAAAATTTGGAGGTTGAAAAGGGGTCCCCGCTCCCAAAAAGGTTGGCAACCCCTGATATAGAGTGATATTTGTCAAATGCAGACATTTCCCAGCCAATGAATTTTGATCTGCTAGCCTACAGGGTCATCGATTATTGCCCGTGGGTCTAATAATTGCTTAATAGAGGAGAGGGGCAGCTGCAGACAGGCGAAGTGCAGCCATTTGTAGGTGGCCACTGCCCAAATAAAGAGGTTCCCCCACACCCAAGCAGTGAAAGGCCTAGAGGCTGTACCTGAGCATAAAATTTTCACTTACAAGCTTGGAAGAGCCTTTTTGAACCTTACAAGTCCATGCTAGAAGAAAAAAGGAAAATAAGTTCAAATGTTGTTTTCATTGAGGCTCATTCTAAATTTAGTCTCCTAGTTTCACTAGGCTACTAAATATATGTAACCCGATCCTCGGGCAACCACTTAATACTGATGGGGGTCATAAAAGTAATTTGTGTTCTCTATAGAGCCAATCGCTAGCTCAAACTCTTTCACACAGTCTCTTTTTTTTCCAGGGCCTGGTTCTTTTACTGATGGGGGGTGAGGCAACTCCCCCAGGACCCCAAGGTGGGCAGGGGTGACACCGTTTCTTTTCCCTGGGAGCGATATGCTTTTTCTTCCCCTCTGATGAATATGAGTGCCAAACAAATGACACAGGAGGCTCTGGGTAAGTGTCCAAAATGAAAACTTTACTGAAGGTGTTCTCTGAATGGTAACTGGCAGAGTTCACATCAGTTCTCATCCCACAGGTGGTTTTTACAGTTCTTATTCTCTTTATCTGTGCAAGGGACTCTCTATCTCTTCCAGGGGCAAGGGACACCCTCACCATCCAGGGCTTGGATAAATGAGGGTCCCAAGTGGGGAAGGGGTATCCTTGTGTGGGTGGAAAAGCCCCTTCCAGTCTCTGCACAGATTCACAAATTTCTCTCTCTCACAAGGGGGCAAACTCCGTGGGGGTCCTCAGGGGTCAGTCAGTATGGGTTTTACTCACAGATCGCCAAGGTTTCTCTCATTCTCTCTTAAGTTATCAAATCCCACGATAGAAGGGATGCACTTGGAACATGCAGCTCTCGATGATCCTCAGGCTGGGCAGGAAAAGGGACAGAAAAACTCTTCGTCCCAGATCTTTTAAGCAAACTTAGCCAAAACACCAGAAAGTCTATGTCCTTCAGGAGGTGGTAGAGGGGCAGGTCTTCCCTATACTGGGCCCCCTAGGGAGAGGTTTCCTCGTGGTCTCTCACAGGCTTCTTACAAAGAAAAATCTTCAAAATCCCCAAACCAACCCAAAAAGCCTACCAAACAGCCAAGGTGTTGACTGAAAGGCAGCTTCCCGACCCTGCCCAGGAACTGCAGGCAGGTGGGCACTGAGTCCAAGGGTAGGCCCCCAAAAATCCAACGAAGAATAAACTCCAGACTTCCTCCTAACTCCAAAACCAAACTGTACTGCCCCGAGAGCTGTCAGGAGCGAGCTGCTTGTATTATAAACCAGAGGGATGGACATCCCAACACCCTTAAAGGGAGGGGCTGTATTTGAATTGCACCCCCCC
This sequence comes from Rhinatrema bivittatum, assembly GCF_901001135.1. Lineage (NCBI taxonomy): Eukaryota > Metazoa > Chordata > Amphibia > Gymnophiona > Rhinatrematidae > Rhinatrema > Rhinatrema bivittatum. The sequence goes on from NC_042615.1 coordinate 309,546,037, forward strand.
CCCCTAATTATTACCCTAAACTGTCTAGCTGAAAAGGAGATAATACTAAGGGTACTATTAAGTAATGAACCCCAGTGGGTCATTACATATAGGAGCCTAATCAGTGAGGACTTATGAAGGCAGAGTTAGGACAGGGAAACAAAGTTATTCTAGCACTGATTTTCAGTACTAGGCACCTCATTTTGGAGCCTAAATCAAGGCAAATGATTAGGAGGCCTAAATGCAGGTCCCCAAGTTTTAGGATCCTATATTTAGGTGAATTTTCCCATTTTCAGCTGAAATTAGGTCCCTAACTTGGGTTCCTAAATTTAGATGCTCATTTTTTTAAGTATCAGTTTCCTAATACCTTCTAGGCTAGGATGCCCTGCACATCTGCTGTCACTGCTTTGAACAGGATACATGTCAAGAAAACCATTTTTTAACAAATGGACACAAATGAACATCAAAGAATGACTGTTGCCACTCATTCCTCTTACCCCTTCTCTAAAGCCTACTGCATATAATCACCAAAAATCACAGGATTGCTGTCTGCTGTGCCCAGAAAACATAAACAGAGGTCCTTTAAATGTTGGTAATGTGAGGGCCCTGCTGCAGTTGTTTTCTTTTATCTTATTTTATATTTTTATTTTGAACAGTTTATATTTTATTAGGTATTGTATCCTGTTTTGTCGGTTTTGATTAGTGGTGTGCATCTGTGTTAGTTTGTTGATTGTTGTTTAATTATGTATGTATTACTGTAAACCGCTTAGCATGGTTGCTCTTATAAGTGGTATATAAGAGCTGTTATTATTAATAATAATATTAATAATAATAATAATAATAATAATAAATAAATAAATAACTCTCCTGCCTGTAGGGGTCCTCAGTAGGTCATGCTCATGCTGTCTTAGTCCTCCAAGCTTCCATATTTTGGAGGTCATACTGGCAGCCATGTTTGCGGCATGACTCAGCAATTCTACTCCTTTATAAGCTGGCCTCCTGGTAAGCTCATTGCCTCAGCTTTCATTCCATGTTATGGCCATTCTGATTTTTGCCTTAGACCTTAGCTATTAATTGGCTTTCCGTTCTTTGTGTAGCCTTCTATTTTTATTTGTTGATCTTGTCCTTGTGTTCTTGTTTTATGGTGTACTCCCGTTTCCAGTTTGTGGGCTGCTTTCTATTCTCCCTTTGTTTCTGCAGGCCTGTACTGCTCTAGTGGGTTCCCTCCTATTCCCCTGTCCTCAAGTACACCTCCACTTGAAGTCTTGCTAGCCACCAGAACCCAAAGGCTCAACCTGAAGGGGAGGTGGCCTGTACAGGTGTAGATTCTATCCCAAGCCAATCCAGTCCTGCACACCTGTTCCTCCCTGAGTCCTGTGCTGTTCCTGTCCTGTTCACCCGACAGGTAATGCACCAGCCTAGCAATGACAATGCACAGAATATAAATAAGCAGACCTGGGATACATTTTCATAAGCTAAGTTGGGAGTTCCGTGCATAAGTTAGCCATTTGCACGTAAAGTGGATTTACAGTTATATGAAAACGCCTGCATAATTTCATAAAGAGTAATTTTCAAATGCCATTAGATGGGTAAATAGGCTGTCTGAAAATATCCCACCCTTTCCTGACGTAAGCGGGGATCAATAACATGTGAACCTGCTCTTCCCTGAGTCCTGCGTCACTCTTGTCCTGGGGGTTACCCTTATACCAGCACCTGTGCCCTGACATCATGCAGAGGCCAACAAACCCCGCTCCAGGAGTGGCAATATGGAGTTCAGCAAGCCCGGTGAATCAGGAGTAATTTTTTCTGATGCCATGATGAAACCTGCTAGCAATGTAGCTGCCTATTATTCTTTTAAAACCTGTTTTTCCTACCTGTGTACCTGGAGTCTGGATCTGCTGTATATGTTTTAAAAGGATATCGTTGATATTTGGGGGTCTTCCTGGGCTTCTGCATTTAAGACTCCAGTCCTGGCACCAAAGAAGGCAACCCTTGCTGCTTGCACGGTCCCGATGCCTGCCTCCTCTCTAGTGAAGTCAGCCCCAACAAAGCCAGCCTGAGCCAAGCCTGTCGCAGCTTCAGCCAGGGGGGTCTTAACTTCAGTTTCTGTGACTCTTACCTAGTTGGCTGCTTTCAGCTCTGCCCCAGTGACTCTGATTCAGCCAGCTGATTCCTGACAGGACTATAGACTCCAGTGCAGCCAGCTGATCCAAATCTTGCATTAATGAGACCTGCCCTAGGACCAGGAAAGACAGCCTGTGCTGTTTCCACAGCCTTTTTGTCTGACTCTTCCTTGGTTAAACCTGTCTCAGCCTTAGCTTCTTCTAAGCCTGCTACAATTCCTGCTTTAGTCAATTCTGCTCTAACTCTCTAGAAGCCAATATTTGCCAAACCAAATCCAGTTCCAAATTCCATGCTGGGTCTTACTTCAGTCTCTACAATAGAAGAATCTGCTCCTATGGAGGCCCTGGTATCCAAATTTCTAGTCCTGCATCTGTCTCTCAAAAGGGAGTCTGATTATGCTTCAGGCCATAAGCCTAATCCAGGCCCAGCTTCAAGGAATCTGGTCCAGCCAGCAGCAGCAGTTGTTTCACAGCCAGCTCCAGATCCCGTACCAGCACCAGCAGTTTCACAGCCAGCTCCGGATCCTGTACCAGCATCAACTGCTTCGCATTCCGCTTTGGATCCAGTTCCAGCTTTACAGATTGTTGAGAAATCGTTTCAGCCAGCAATTGTCTCCAACCTTGATTCAGGTGATCCACTCCAGTCAGGCTAGGGTTGCCAGCTGTCTGGATTTTCTCCAGACAGTATGGATATTAGAGTAACTGACCAGAATCCAGGAGAAGGGCTAAAATGTCTGGATTTTTGCCCTCCAGGTCCAGCTATAGTCATCTCCAATATATACTCTACCATGCTCGCTATCTCATTTTTCCACAGAGCTCTCTTCTTCTAGCTCAGCACTGCATAGTCTCAACTAAATGCTTCCCCACACATACGGTCTCTAATGCAGTGCACATTTCAAACGTCAGCTGTTTGAACTGTGTAGGGCTCCGTAGCCCACATGGTGCTATCAACTGACCTTTAAACTGAGCTCACAAGAGGAGCCAGAGCATGGAAGAAGCAGTGGCTGGGCCCTCCTGGCCGAAAACAAGGAGCATAGAAGCGAGGACCAGACTCTCCCGGCAGAAGAGAGAAGCCGTCTGAGCCCTCCGGGCCGAAGAGAGGAGGCAGTGAAGTGGGGGAGGCCAGGCCCTCCCCTTAGAAGAGAGAAGCCAGAGTAGTGTGTGGTGGCTGGGCCCTCCGATTGAAAAGGTGGTGGAATATCAACAGTGATGAGTCTGTGTGGCCAAAGAGAGGAGTGGTGTCAACTGCATAAATGGAGGAAAGGAGGCATCCTAATGCCACATGGGCTGATGGAGGAAGCTGCAGCTGCTCTACTTGCCTATTCTGGGGGAAGATAGTGAATGAGTGTATGTGGGGGAGGAGAAAGCAAGGCCTGGGCATCATGACCCAGCCTCCAGGTCGGGCCCCAGTGTCAGGCCTGGGTCTGGGCTGAGTCTCCGGCGTCAGGACCCAGTCTCTGGACTGGACCATGGCACTGGCCTAGGCCAAGGCTCAGGCACCAGGGCACGGCATCCAGATCAGGGCCCAGGTCATGTTCTAGGCCAAGGCCAAGGAATCAGGCTTGAGCCTGGACCGCGACGCTGGATCCCTGACATAGGTGGTTATGTTTTTTCAAGTTTTGGGGTGTTTGGGCCTGGACTTAGGCCAAGTCTTTGGTGTCACACTTCCCCTTTCCCCCTTCCCCACGCAGGAAACCCTGGAATGTAAGGAATTATTAGGAAGGGAATGGTGAATAAAACAGAAAATGTCATAATGCCTCTGTATCGCTCCATGGTGAGACCGCACCTTGAATACTGTGTACAATTCTGTCACCGCTTCTCAAAAAAGATATAATTGCACTGGAGAAGGTACAGAGAAAGGCAACCAAAATGATAAAAGGGATGGAAGAGCTCCCCTCTGAGGAAAGGCTGAAGAGGTTAAGGCTGTTCAGCTTGGAGAAGAGATGGCTGGGGGGGGGGGGGGGATATGATAGAGGTCTTTAAAAACATGAGAGGTCTAGAATGGGTAAATGTGAATCAGTTATTTACACTTTTGGACAACAGAAGGATTAGGGGGCACTCCATGAAGTTAGCAAGTAGCACATTTAAGACTAATCAGAGAAAATTCTTTTTCACTCAATGCACAATTAAGCTCTGGAATTTGTTGCCAGAGGATGTGATTAGAGCAGTTAGTGTAGCTGGGTTTAGAAAAGTTTGGATAAGTTCATGGAGGAGAAGTCCATAAACTGCTATTAATCAAGTTGCCTTAGAGAATAGCCACTGCTATTACTAGGATCAGTAGCATGGGTTATACTTAGTTTTTGGGTACTTGCCAGGTACTTGCAGCCTGGATTGGCCACTGTTGGAAACAGATGCTGAGCTTGATGGACCCTTGGTCCGACCCAGTATGGCAGTTTATTATGTTCTTATGAATTACATCTTTTGGCAAAATCACAGTGTTCCACTAAAAGTAGAAATTTGAGATATGGCCTCTGGAAGTGTTATTCAGGTTCAAACAATCCAGGGGTTACATATTATTTCCTGTTTCCTATTTTGCAGGAAAGGGAACATCAGGAGCTGAGAAGCAAGCAATTTTTGTGTCAGTGTCTTCTTGAACCACAATATACCCAGGGCCAGATTAAGACATGCTGAGGCCTTACACTATGCCTAGTTTAAGAGGCCCATAGCATTACCTAAATAAATAAATAAATAAATAAATAAATAAATAAATAAAAGGAAACTTTGAAATTTTATATATATTTTTTTAAATATTTAGAAGTCCCTCGTAATCTGAGTCTCTGAGTTACAGCTTAAGTAGTTTATGCAATAATCCAGCACTAGAATGTTGTGTAAACTGCAAGGCCTGGGAAAAACAGATATAAACTCAGATTTCTGGCACTGCAAAAGGAAGGCTATTGGGTGGACTTGATGGGGCTCACTATCCTAAATTGCTATCCTATTTCATGTTTCTGTAACTAACCCCTTAAGACAAGTGCTGTCATTGTCACAAGAATAACAATCATGTAAGAAACGTCTTAGAAATAAGGAGGCCAATATTCAGTCGGCTGTTTAGTGGACAAGTTATCCGGCTAGAGTTTGCCTGATACCTTGTCCTGGATATTCAGTGGGGTAACTGTCCCATTAAATATCCTTGATTAAAGTTAAACAGCTAAAGTAGCCAGATAACTTTAAACATAATGGATAACCAGCCATTTAACCAGATATCTTCAAAAGATATCTGATTACGTGGCAAACCTAGTTAAAAAAAATAACAAAAACGTGGGCCTACAGACCCTGACTAGAATCACACACACACACACCCCGTTCTTCCCTTAACCCAGACTCCATGGATAGACCCTGCTGTCTCCTCCCCAAAGAGGCCAAATCAGAATTTTTTTTTTTAAATATATGGGTCGGGGGTCCCCACTCCCCGCTCGACTTCCAGCTTTACTTTTTAAAATCTTTAAATCTGCGGGCCCCCCTCCTTCACCCCAACCAAACCCTTATCTTCCCTTTACCTTAAATGGTGGTTTCTCTTCAGCCTGGATCGTGGCAGCCTCCCACTGCAACCCAGGCCTGGCGCGTCTGGTGTCACTAAGGAGCTACATTAGAATTGTACGCTTCCAGCATTGCTCCTATGAGCACTACAGTGATAGCCTGTGCTTAGCCGGTTATAGTTTAAAATTGGCTAAGGTAACCAGATAACCTAACTCCTCCCCGAAATGCCCCCAGCATGGCTCTTTTTTTATCCAGCTGGATGTGAGTTGGAGAAGGGGCTGAATATACTAAACCTTGACATTTAGACGGATAACTTTAAGTTATTCGTCTAAATGGTTTTGGAATATATACCCCAAGGACAATAATTTGTCCTCACTGCATCCCTTGAAACACTGAAGTAATTTGCACTGCTCTTTTCAGCACATAACACGCACTTTTCCTTGGCAAGAAACAAATGAAGGGATCATTACCAAGGTTTGCCTTGGTAATGATCTACACTCAAATGGGATGAAACAAGTACGTTCAAGATTAGCCACTGCAGCACTGTGCACTCTGTCAGCACTTCTCTGCTCAACGACTGTGCAAAATAAAAAATTAATTTGATAGCACAGAAATGAGCAGCTGGAGTCTTTAAGTTCAAAGAAATCAGAACCTGCTCACCTTATTTCTGCTAGTTTAACTCTTCCTGCAGCTGTACCAAAATAAAAGGTTAACAAGTAAAAAAAAAAATATATATAAGTATAACGTGATACCTTTTCATTGGACTAACGTAACACATTTCAGTAGTATAAGCAGTCATTTGACTGCTTTACTTTTTCATTTTCCTCTGTTCATGCACTCTTAAGAGGCAGATTTTGAACGGGTACAAAACCTCCAAAATTATTAGTGAAAATGTGCAAAAGACTGGATAAAGAACCGGAACAATTTTTGCAGTGCAACGAAATTTTGTTAAATCACCTTTTCTCCTTTTTTTTATACCCCTGCCCATTCCCCCCAAAATAAATCTCACATCAGTGAGGTGAAATCTTTACATATGAGTTTAAATAGTCTTTAATAGAATCTTACGGATGCTAAACAAATCTATCTAGTGAACTATTACCCTGTGTATGTACCCTCTCTAAATGTCTTCCTTCCAGTATTCTTATTTTATTATTTCTCAGATTTCTTTCAGGAGATTCTTGCTTGACTCAAGATATTCCAGAGTTAACTTGGCTGCGTAAAGTGAAACTGTGTTCTTTTTGCAGCAGGTTATCAGGAAACAGAGGGAACGCTCAGTGCAAAGTACAAACAGCTGATGATTATATATTAAGGGCAGCAATCACTGGTTAGTTTACCCTCCGGGAGTTTTGGGGTAATCAAAACTAGATAAAAGATGCCCAAGCTAATACGAAATAACAAACACAACACAAGTGTAACCGTCTCTTTTTAGTCAGTAAGGAGGTCCAGACAACTGATCCGTAAAGATAGACTTTTATTGCCAGCAAGATGCAGCTAAGACAAAGGCTCAGTACAACTGCATGCCCCTCCCCTCCAGGAGCAGACTCTTATGCACTTTACAGTTCTTATCTTTTACACATGCGTTCTAAGCATTGCTGAGCAAGCATATTCCGGCTGAAGGGGCTACTGACCCCCTCCCTAGACACCCTGGAACTTTCGTGAAACTTCTCCCATGTTCTGCAGGAGAGGCTGCTGGGACTTGCAGTTCTGGAAAGGAATTCGCGGGTCTGCAGTAGTACAGCCCACCACATAATACATCCATTGTTCTAATCTAGGTTACAGCAGTGAAAGCTTATCAGAGAATAAGAACAGCGAAGCCAAAAAAATGAAAATGTGCAATGTGCTGACAGAGAGTTTCTCAATGTCCTAATTACAGCTGTATTGCAGACTGTAAGTAAACCCGTCATGAAGCAGGGAATTCTGGTACATGAAGTCCTTTGTCAGGTTGAAGCGTTCAGACCCCTTCATTCCCCCCTTTGATACTTATCATTCTTTATGAAAAGTATCACACCATCACAACGCAACTGTGGAGCTGAAAGAAACAGAAACAAGAAAAATTAGCAATTTGAGTTCTCAGGGGGCCCTAATTTCCCAAACAGTCCGATGGTTTCTTCACGGGTTTGAGACGGATGGGCCCTATTGGCTCCACCCCCCTTTGTAGCCCGAACTTGTCATGTATGGGAAGATGGCCCAGGATAAAACATGAGGATGGTTAAACAGGTTCTATAGGCTCAGAGGAATACATGTACAGTGACAGAAGCTGCGTGGCTGTTTTGCGTTCAGCAATGTCCTTCATCACCCGACGAAGGCGGTTTGAGCAAGAAAGGAATAATTCAGGGTCCTAAAAGACAAAACAGAATTAAACTGGCTGGGATAACAAACAAGCTCTTAAATCCACCGATCATGGAAAACCAACCACGGAATCCATTGGTCCAGTCCCAAGCACTATTCCATTGCTGGACAGGGACGTGTGCCATCTTGACCATGCGATCAGTGATGTCTTGGATAACCTTGTTTTGGTCATCTACCTGTAAACAACAATTGGAGAGGTTAAATGTTCCACAAACCCTCCTTCCTGGGCCAGAGGATAATCTAAAACCAATCTATTCTGGTACACTGCAGTCATAATTTTGGTATTTTGTTTTGCCCAGAGTTTAAGAGCGAAAGCAGTCGTTGGTGATGAGCTCCAGGACTGCCTGAAGCCTGATGATTCGATGCAATTAATACTGCTTGGAAGGGTTCCCGAGTTGCCCCTTTTTGCTGCTTCATCTGCTCTCTGATTTCCTTGACAATAGGGTTTGATTTCCTGGTGTGTGCTTTGCAATGCATTACAGCCACCTTGCGAGGTAGCCAAACTGCGTCTAGTAATTCACGTACTTCTGATGCATTGTTCAATTGTTTTCCCTCTATAATGCTCCATGCACTTGAATTGTAAGAAAGGCATATTTAGAGTCTGTATAGATATTTACAGTTTTCCTTCTGCCAACTGCAGAGCTCGAGTAAGGGCAATTAGTTCAGCTTTTTGTGCAGACGTTCCTGGGGGAAGAGGTTGAGCCTCAACGATTTCATCTTCGGATACAACAGCATATCCAGCAGAACGTATCTCATGAATGATTTGGCTGCTCCCATCAGTGAATAAAGTCCAAGCTCCTTGCCAGGGTTGATCCCTCAGGTCTGGTCTACTGGAATGTATTGTAGCCATGACTTCTTCACAATCATGGGCAACTGGTTCAGGTGCCGGCATAAGAGTGGCCGGGTTCAAGTTTTTGCTGTCTTGTATTTGAATTTCAGGTGTTTCACACAGTAAGGCTTAATACTTGACGAGACGTGAATTAGTCATTCATTTTGGTCCATGGGTCTCTAGCAGTCCTTGAATGGTGTGGGGAGTTGTTACGTTCAGAGTTTGACCAAAAGTTAATTTGACTGCTTCTGGAATTAGTAAGCATGCAGCCGCAATGCTTTGAAGGCAACCAGGCCATCCTTTTGCAACATTGTCCATTCCTTTTGAGAGATATGCAACAGGTCGCTCCCATGAGCCTAGAGTTTGAGTCAATACCCCAATGGCCATTCCTTTCTTTTCATCGACGAATAGATGGAATGGTTTCATCACATCTGGCAATCCTAAGGCAGGTGGTTCAATTAAGGCTTCTTTTAGTTGACGTAAGCTTGCCAGTTCGTTTCCTTCCCATTGGAAGGGTTGAGATTCTGCCTCTTTACCCCGCAGCTTGTCGTACAGGGGTTGGGCCATAACTGCATAGTTAGCAATCCACAGTCTACAGTATCCTGCAGCTCCAAGGAACGCCCGGAGCTCTTTCTTGCAAGTGGGTACAGGTTGATCTCTTATAGAACTGGTGCGAGAAATCCCCAGACATCGGGTTCCTCCACGTATTTGGAAGCCTAAATACTCTACTTCCAATTCACAGATTTGCGCTTTCTTTTTACTTGCACGATACCCTTTTGAGTACAACGTCTTTAGCAGCTGAAGAGTGGATACCGCACATTCGAGGTACGTCTCTCGAAACAACAGGTCATCCACGTATTGTATGACTGGCCCATACTTTACTTGATACATCTTTAAATCTTTTGCCAGTTGCTCACCGAACAGCGTAGGTGAGTGCCTAAACCCTTGAGGCAACCGAGTCCATGTGTACTGCTGCTTTACTCCAGTATCTGCATTTTCCCATGTGAAAGCAAAAATCTTTTGACATTCCTCCGCCACCGGGACGGAGAAGAAGGCATCTTTGAGATCAATGACACTGTACCACTTTGATGCAGGGGAAACTTGAGCCAAGATTGAATACGGATTTGGGACGAGGGCTACTAGATCTGCTACTTGACTATTCACTTTTCTTAAGTCTTGTACTGGTCGATAGTCATTAGAACCAGGTTTCTTTACGGGCAACAAAGGAGTGTTCCAAGCAGATCGGATTCGTCGGAGAATGCCCAAGTCGTACAGTCTCTGCAGATGTATCTCAATTCCTTGTCTGGCCATATATGGAATGGGGTATTGAGGTTGATTAATCACCTGTGCATTCTGTTTCATCTCTATCCATATGGGGGTAGCGTCGATAGCTATTCCTCCCGGGTTCTGTTCGAACCATACTTGGGGTACACTATCCATCAGTTGTCTTCGTTTTTGTTGAGGGGGGTGTTGTTTTCATATCGATGTTCGATGGTTCGTTCGACTATGGGAAGATGTAGTCTCCATTCTTCTTGGAGGGGACAGATGAGTATCACTGGATGGTCCCCGAAGGAGGCTTTAACTTCCCCTGTTGGTTGAAATCTCAATGTGGTCTGAGGCTTACACAGCAGGTTCCATCAGATAAGGGATACCATGGTCCCGCCTACTTGTATACTTCATTCTTTCTGCAGAGGGGCAGTGAGTACCTGACCTGAGGCGCCCACTATAGAAACAGTCTCTTTCGTCGGGGGGGCCGATTGGTGCAGTCATGACAGATCGTTGGCCTCTGAGTCCAACAGGCCCCTGATTTTTGTTGTGTTACCTCGTGGATCTCCACCAGAGGGTCAGTGGGGATTCTTCCCTCCCGGTCTCTTCAGGCTGTATGCTCCTTGTCGCCTCCCCCGCCATCTGCCAGTGGGGGTTGTCCGATCTCCTTCCTCCTCGGCCCCTTTGTGTCGGTGCAGGTCCATTTTTGTCGTTAGTATTCACTGCAGGGCTCCCGTATTTCTTTTGCCATTCTTCACAGTCTCTCTTCCAATGGCCTTCATTTTTGCAGTACGCACACTGATTCTTTCCCAAAGGGGGGGGTCTTGTTCCCCCTCCTCTTCGCGGTCTGCCATTGTCTTGGCTCCTTCCCGTCCGCGTGTCCTCGAGAGCGGCGGCTAACAGTCACTTTCTCCTTCATGTCTCTACTTGCTTCTCTCTTTTCTCTTCCACTTCTCTATTTCCACATACCTGGTCTGCTATAGCTTTTAACTGGCTGAGGCTCATGCCCTCAAAGCCTTCGGCCTTCTGCAGCTTCTTTCGGATGTCGGGTCTCTATTATTAAGTTCCTGGTTGCAGGGACGGGCCCTTTTCTTCTCTTCCTGATCCCTGTTCCCATACATCTCAAAATACGATGAGTCATTAGTGAGAAGTTCCAACACTGCTTGTAGTCGGATAATACGATTTAACATATAGATTGGAGTTCTATATCCATAAGAACCATCTTCAGCCCAAGTGGCAGGGCCAGAAGCTGCAAAACATTGCTTCCTTCATACTTGTAAGTTTGGCATTGGGTTAATTCAATAAAGTCAACCTGGATCTGCAGGCAAGGATCCAAGGGGGGCGCTTTAGGTGTGCAGGAGTGATGATCAAACCCTTGAAAGCCTTGTATCAATTACATTGCAAACACTAAGAACATATGGTAATAGCCAGAGCCCAGCCCCCACCAGTGGTCAAAGAACATAATTGCAATATATATATATATATATATGTGTGTGTGTGGGCCACTACTTTATCATTTGGGCCGACTCATATTTGCTCTTGTTCCTAATCTTGCATAGTGGCCCCTTCTCTTGCCCACAACTTCCAATAATCCTTATCTTGCGCCTGCCACTGAATCAAAATTTTTAATATTAAGTCTTTGTTTTCTCCGGTTTTTTTTTTTTTTTTTTTTTTACAAACGGCATCCTGTAATTCTCACAGTCAGCGCTGCACATGCTTGGCTGTCTTATCTTGCCAGTTCCTTAAAACAGGGAGTAGCTCTGCATATTTAACTACTGCTAGCCAAAGAAGCAACAAGAAAAACTTTAACAAAGAACCCATTCTTAATCATTTCTCTAAATTTCCCAGAGACAGCTTAAATAAACTGCGTCAGCAAAAGGGAGTTCATACTTTATCATGCGTTCCAATGTAACTTTTAAATAACAGATAATATATATGAGACAAGCATTGAAACGCACAGCCATATTGAATGCACTACGCACTGGCTCAACGTCTTTTTTTTTTTTTTTCCTCTGGCTCGATTCCCTCCTCTCTCCTGTAATTATCTCTGCCGTTAACCCTTAACTGCCATCAAGTTCTAAACTTCAACACCAGTAAATGCATTCTCCAGTAATCAAATCAGTATTTTAACTTAACACTGTACATTAATTTGTTGTATAGTAGTCTTGTGCAGCATCTGTAAACCAAAATCTCTTCTTATTAGGGTTTAAAACAATTAAAAACAAAGAATCCCTGGTACATGTGCTTGCAATTCACAGATAGCAGTTACATACATTACAATCCTTAATTAATAATGGGGACTTCCAGTTCCCCATTTTGTGCGCCTGAGCCACCATTACGAGGGCGGCTCCCTCCACTAACTTCTTTGCCCACGACGGAGGATTTTCAATAACTGCAATCCAAGCAGTTATGTACGGTATATCCTCAGGGCAACCCGGATTCCCTTCTTCACTAACTATTTTCTGGACCCTCGTGGCCGTTTGGAAATCGAAAGTTCCTACCGGAGGCCAATTTACACACAAACTGGGCCACCTATGGGTGCATCGTTGAATCATTCCAGGTTTAGTACATTTATGTCTATCGAACACTTCCCTATAGTGTTCCGTCATGACTTTTAATGGAGTCGAACCGCCCCCTCCCATCAGGATAGAATTCACAGACAAAGGAGGGAAGGGAAGACGGATAGGTAAGGGGTCCGTACCCGTCAGACACAAAAGGGTCACAATCGCCCCGACTAGGACGCGGTCAGCCCGGCCTAGAACTGCGAGGCCATTCACTCTCTTTCACACAACAAGAAACCTATTCCCACTATCGTATGCGTTACTTCTTTTTCCTCTTTTTATGCGCGTGGCTTTCGGAATGCAATTCCTACCAAACCACCGCTTGGGGTGTGATCAAAGCCCCCTCGGTCCCCTCACGGATGGACCGGTTATTTGCTACTCTTTTAGCTATTCTTCACTTTTCCCATCATTCCCATAATACTCGCCTGCAGGGTTCTTCCGAACGTCATGAAAGCCTTCTTCCCGGATCACCAGCCCAAAGGTCTCAGAGGATCTCCGTGGAATGACCCCCTCAGATACCTGATCACTGAACTCAGCGGTGGCCACTCACCAGGCAAGTCTGGGGGATCACTCCGCCACAAAATCCCCTGGACCAACTGGGGGGCTAAAATAGCGTCCCCGGTACCTCCTGGCTGAGGCTCGCCAAATGTAACCGTCTCTTTTTAGTCAGTAAGGAGGTCCAGACAACTGATCCGTAAAGATAGACTTTTATTGCCAGCAAGATGCAGCTAAGACAAAGGCTCAGTACAACTGCATGCCCCTCCCCTCCAGGAGCAGACTCTTATGCACTTTACAGTTCTTATCTTTTACACATGCGTTCTAAGCATTGCTGAGCAAGCATATTCCGGCTGAAGGGGCTACTGACCCCCTCCCTAGACACCCTGGAACTTTCGTGAAACTTCTCCCATGTTCTGCAGGAGAGGCTGCTGGGACTTGCAGTTCTGGAAAGGAATTCGCGGGTCTGCAGTAGTACAGCCCACCACATAATACATCCATTGTTCTAATCTAGGTTACAGCAGTGAAAGCTTATCAGAGAATAAGAACAGCGAAGCCAAAAAAATGAAAATGTGCAATGTGCTGACAGAGAGTTTCTCAATGTCCTAATTACAGCTGTATTGCAGACTGTAAGTAAACCCGTCATGAAGCAGGGAATTCTGGTACATGAAGTCCTTTGTCAGGTTGAAGCGTTCAGACCCCTTCACAAGGAACATATTTCTGCAGTACCGGGATCATACATTTACAGAGTCATTTATCTTCCCAGCTCTATGCATGAGTGTAAGCGTGTAGTACCAGTCATTTTTGTCTGTATTCCAGTGAATCAATTTACCTGCTAAGTTTGCGACAGCTACAAAGCAACCTAAGGCAGACTTGGGACCTGCAAACTTTTCAGATTGTGAGGCTGTTTAGTAAGGGAGATCAGAGCAGCACAAGCCGTCCAACCTCAAAACGACCAGAGAAAAACATGCTGAATTTGCATCCTGTTACTACCGTCAATTTCTACTAAAGAGACATTAACCGAAAAATAGCTGAGTTAGCACAAAGCAACCACCTGTGAATATTAACACCTCAATGAGTCTTCGACCTTCTGGGGACAGGCAAAAGAATTTGCAGTGATGGGAAGAAATGGAAATGTCACGTCTCGAGAGATGCCTGCTGTTTGTTCCTATGAAAAATTACTCATCATCCTCTCCTTTGGAAAAATTATAACTGCTGTTTGTGAAAGCCAATTAGGGTCTATTTAAGTACAGAACAGCAGCAAAACTTGTACGAACAGGAGATGTTCAATTAAAAAAATATATATCTGTCTATCTGATTCTAGAATAGGATCCCACACATCTTGAGGAAGGGCCCTGCCATTAAATAGCACTGCTGAGAGGTGGGCCAAAGGAGGCTGTGCTAGCTGCAGGGATTGCTTTTACCTTCTGGAAGTTTCTCACAATTTTACTTAACCTATTAGGTCAAACAAACAAGTTATAGGTGATGCCTTTTAATTGGCATCCTCTCCCTGCCTCGCACTTTCCCTCTACTAAGCTGGTTTGACATATGCAGGCAGCCTAAGACCTAGCTGGCTCTGAGCTATTAAACCCAATATAACTATGCTGTTTCTTCACTGACCCATCCCAGGCAGCCTCCCATATACACACACACACCCACCTATCACAGGCAGCTTCCTATTCACACACACCTACTCATCCCAGGAAGCCTCCCATTCAAATACACACCCATCACAGGCATCCCCCCACTTATGCGGTAGAAGCTGGATTTGCAAACGGACTTCCAGATATGGCTACGGGCTAAACAGTTGCACGGGGAAAGAGCCCCTGACTGATTCCCTCCAGACTTTGCAATTACCAACAACTATTCAAGAATCACTCTGTGGTGAGGTGTGACTAAGTGCAACACAAGTTATATAGAGGTTCCTCTGCTCTTTCGCAGGTAGAGAACTTTAAAATGCAGCAATTATGAGCTGAAAACCGCAACATAGCATCAAGGAGAAACTGTGAATGGGAGAAGCACAGCAATACCACTACAGAGCCCAGTGAAAAATCTACAGTGGTTATGTCGGAGGAGATGCTGCTGCAAATTACAAATGCTGTAAATGCGGCATTAGATGAGTGTCTCATTAAGTTACAGGCCAGTATGGATGAGATCAAAGGCAGCAGATATGGCATGGACATGGTGTGGCAGAGCAAACGGTATCTGACCTTAGTGACCAATTGGTGCAGATGGAATATCAGGTTGCTTTACTCCAGACACAGAATCAGCGTTTAACTGAGGGTGTGAGTGGGTTTGCTAATGAGAACTGTAACCCCGTGGCTATATGTTGGTACTTTAAGTGAGCAATATGGACATGGATTGGGCTTGCCTGGGTGCCAAGGCTGGGCGGTGTCTAGGTCTTTCCTGATTTTGATTTTCTGTTTAGGCAGAGTGGTTACCTATGTATGGCAACCCGCTGATTATGGCTAACTTAAATGTGTATTCCCTAAATGTTGATGAGATTCATTCCCCTATTAAGCCTAAAACGTTGTTGGATATGTTCAAAAGATGGAAAGCACAATCTGCAAGCTAAAAAGAAATTGGGTAGGACAATGTTATTTTGCATCGTATAAAGTAGACACCAAGGTATGGTTATACTTGTTCATAAACAGATGCAATTTCAGTTGGATCACCAAATTTCAGATGATGAAGGCAGATATGTCCTGATTTTCAGTACTTTTATGGGGCAAAAATTGGGTTTTTGTAATATTTATGCCCTAAACACCTGTTCTCACAATTACTTTCAAGAGGTCCTTTAAGTGAGCAATATGGTGGGGGTGTGGCACTTTATGTCCGGGAGGGTATAGAGTCCAACAGGATAAAGATCATACAAGAGACTAAATTCTAATAAGAATCTATATGGGTAGAAATCCCATGTGTGTTGGGTAAGAGTATAGTGAGAGGCGTATACTACCTTCTACCTGGACAAAATGGTCAGACAGATGATGAAATGCTAAGAGAAATCAGGGAAGCTAACCAATTTGGCAGTGCAATAATAATGGGAAATTTCAATTACCTCAATATTGACTGGGCAAATGTAAATCAGGACATGGTAGAGAAATAAAGTTCCTGGATGTAATAAATGACTGCTTCATGGAGCAATTGGTTCAGGAACCAACAAGAGAGGGAGCTATTTTAGGTTTAATTCTTAGTGGAACGCAGGATTTGGAGACAGAGGTAACGGTGGTGGGGCCACTTGACAACAGTGATCAACAGTGATCAAATTTAAACTAATAACTAGAAGGGGGACAATAAGTAAATCTGCAGCTCTAACACTAAACTTTCAAAAGGGAAACTTTGATAAAATGAGGAAAATAGTTAGAAAAAAACTGAAAGGTGCAGCTGCAAAAGTTAAAAGTGTTCAACAGGCATGGACATTGTTTAAAAATACAATCCTAGAGGCGCAGTCCATATGTATTCCACACATTAAGAAAGGTGGAAGGAAGGCAAAATGATTACAGTCATGGTTAAAAGGTGAGGTGAAAGAGGCTATTTTAGCCAAAAAATCATCCTTCAAAAATTGGAAGAAGGATCCATCTGAAGAAAATAGGATAAAACATAAGCATTGTCAAGTTAAGTGTAAAACATTGATATGATGGATGAAGAGAGAATTTGAAATGAAGTTGGCCATAGAGGCAAAAACTCATAATAAAACTTTTTAAAATATATCCGAAGCAAGAAACCTGTAAGGGAATTGATTGGACCATTAGATGACCGAGGGGTTAAAGGGGCTCTTAGGGAAGATAAGGCCATTGCAGAAAGACTAAATGAATTCTTTGCTAATGAGGATGTTGGGGAGATACCAGTTCTGGAGATGGTTTTCAGGGGTGATGAGTCAGACGAACTGAACAAAATCACTGTGAACCTGGAAGATGTAGTAGGTTAGATTGACAAACTAAAGAGTAGCAAATCACCTGGACCGGATGGTATGCATCCTAGGGTACTGAAAGAACTAAAAAATGAAATTTCTGATCTATTAGTTAAAATTTGTAACCTATCATTAAAATCATCCATTGTACCTGAAGATTGGAGGGTGGGCAATGTAACCCCAATATTTAAAAAAGGCTCCAGAGGTAATCCAGGTAACTATAGACCAGTGAGCATGACTTCAGTGCCAGGAAAAATAGTGGAAACTATTATCAGGATCAAAATCATAGAGCATATAGAAAGACATGGTTTAATGGAGCACAGTCGACATGGATTTATCCAAGGGAAGTCTTGCCTAACAAATCTGCTTCATTTTTTTGAAGGGGTTAATAAACATGTGGATAAAGGTGAACCGGTAGATGTAGTGTATTTGGATTTTCAGAAGGCGTTTGACAAAGTCCCTCATGAGAGGCTTCTAAGAAAACAAAAAGTCATGGGATAGGAGGCGATGTCCTTTCGTGGATTACAAACTGGTTAAAAGACAGGAAAAGAAGAGTAGGATTAAATGGTCAATTTTCTCAGTGGAAAAGGGTAAACAGTGGAGTGCCTCAGAGATCTGTAAGACCGGTGCTTTTCAATATATATATAAATGATCTGGAAAGGAATACGATGAGTGAGGTTATCAAATTTGCGGATGATACAAAATTATTCAGAGTAGTTAAATCACAAGCGGATTGTGATACATTACAGGAGAACCTTACAAGACTGGAAGATTGGGCATCCAAATGGCAGATAAAATTTAATGTGGACATGTGCAAGGTGTTGCATATAAGGAAAAATATCCCTTGCTGTAGTTACACGATGTTAAGTTCCATATTAGGAGCTACCACCCTGGAAAAAGATCTAGGCATCATAGTGGATAATACTTTAAAATCATCGGCTCAGTGTGCTGTAGCAGTCAAAAACGTAAACAGAATGTTAGGAATTATTAGGAAGGGAATGGTTAATAAAACGGAAAATGTCATAATGCCTCTGAATCGCTCCATGGTGAGACCACACCTTGAATACTCTGTACAATTCTGGTCGCCACATCACAAAAAAGATATAGTTGTGATGGAGAAGGTACAGAGAAGGGTAACAAAAATGATAAAGGGGATGGAACAGCTCCCCTATGAGGAAAGGCTGAAGAGGTTAGGGCTGTTCAGCTTGGAGAAGAGACGGCTGAGGGGGTATATGATAGAGGTCTTTAAGATCATGAGAGGTCTTCAACAAGTAGATGTGAATCAGTTATTTACACTTTCGAATAATAGGACTAGGAGGCATTCCATTAAGTTAGTAAGTAGCACATTTAAGAGTAATTGGAGAAAATTCTTTTTCACTCAATGCACACTAAAACTCTGGAATTTGTTGCCAGAGGATGTGGTTAGTGCAGTTAGTGTAGCTGGGTTCAAAAAAGGTTTAGATAAGTTCTTGGAGGAGAAGTCCATTAACTGCTAGTAATCAAGTTGACTTAGGGAATAGCCACTGCTATTAATTGCATCAGTAGAATGGCATCTGCTTAGTGTTTAGGTAATTGCCAGGTTCTTGTGGCCTGGTTTGGCCTCTATTGGAAACAGGATGCTGGGCTTGATGGACCTTTTGTCTGACCCAGCATGGCAACTTCTTATGTTCTTATGAGATGGTGTCTGCGCTGCTACACTTCTCTTGGTATAAATTAATTGTGGGAAGGGACTTCAGTGTAGTAGTAGGTACCAGGATAGATTGCAAGACCCCAAGGGAATATAAATTGGCTCATGACATACTGGGAATTAACTTCGCCTCTGCTGAACTCGGGCAGGTGGATATTTGGCCAGTGCTACATCACGGGGAATATGATTAAATGTTTTTTTATAACCCCCATAAATGTTTCTCTTGCCTGGATTATATATTATTGTCCAAAGAGCTCTTCTCTGTGATGGGGGAATTCAAAATTGAGGCCATTGGTATATCCAACCATGCACTAGTGATGGTGAGCTTGAAATTAGGAAATACAGGGCAAAAAGCAATGACTTGGAGGATGTGCCCTAGCTTATATTAAGATCAAAGATTCTATGAATATTTACACGCCAAATAGGCAGACTATGTAGGTTTCAATGACAATGGTCAGACTGGCGCAGTGACCATGTGGGACATTAGAAAGGCAGTCCTTAGAGGTCACACCATAGCTTATGTTTCCAAGAAAAACAAAATTAGAGATGCAGAATAGTTTGCTTATCATGATTGGTTAAAATAGCTGAAAGTAAATATGCTAAGTCAGCTCACATAGATGATACACGGGAATGGAAAGAGATTAAAGCCTCATTGAACGGGCTATTGTTCCAGAGAGCGAGGATATCACTTACTTTTTTTAAACACAAACTTTAAAATACAGCAATAAAGCAGGAAAACCTCTTGCAAATTTAGTAAAAATTAAGTCAAAGATCAGTTATAGCAGATGTAAAAGTTGAGCATCATCAGTGGAAGTGTGCTGCTAAGGACATTGAACAATGCTTTTTAGCTTTTTATCAGACAGTATACAATAAGCAAGAAGTTGACCATCAAACTAGGGAAGTGTTTTTTGAGACCTTTGAGTGGTTAGTTCTGTCTCAAGCTCATTTGGAGGCCTTGAATATGCCAATAACAGACATGGAGGTGGTGGGGGCAATTAGCAAGTTAAAATTTGGGAAAGCCCCAGTCCTGGATGGCCTGGGCTTAGAATATTATAAAATTCTGATATTTGTCTTGTTAAAATATGTGATCAGATACTACAACTCATTAACTGAATCAGAGTCGATTGCGGCTGTCATGAATAGTAACTGATAGTTGTCTTGCCAAGACCCCTTTGAGTTTAAATCTTAAAGACCAATTTCATTGATAAATGTAGACCTTAAGCTTTTGGCTGTAATGTTTGCAGATGACATTTTGCTGTTTGTCAATGATGTCCATAAAAGTATTCCTAGGA
The DNA here is from genome assembly GCF_901001135.1 of Rhinatrema bivittatum. Taxonomy (NCBI): domain Eukaryota; kingdom Metazoa; phylum Chordata; class Amphibia; order Gymnophiona; family Rhinatrematidae; genus Rhinatrema; species Rhinatrema bivittatum. The sequence continues at coordinate 309,566,005 of NC_042615.1, forward strand.
TCCACTAGCTGTTTACTCAGATCCAAAATGCTGCTGGGCTAAAAATTAATTGTGAAAAATCTGAAGCCCTGGCTTTGGATGACTCAATAGAACATGAATGACCAAGTACTTTTCCCTTCCAATGGGCATCGCCCAAAATTAAGTTCTTGAGGGTCTGGATTGTGAAAGATTTAACTAGTTTGTACTCAATGAACATAACTGAGGGTGTTCTGGCAGCGCAGACCCAACTACAGACTTGGAAGAATCTTCTTATTTCATTTATGGGAAGAGTGGTACTCCTAAAGATGATAATCTTGCAAAACGTTTATATCACCTGCACATATTGCCTTGTTGGCTTCTTCCAAAAGATCCGGATATCCTTAAATCGGCAGTTCTCTGCTTTATATGGCAAGGGAAAAGACCCAGAATAAGCTTTCAAAAACTAATGAACAACAAGGAGAATAGAGGACTTGATCTCCCTAACTTCCAACTTTATAATGCAGCATGCCAGTTGCACTTTGTAGGGGAATGGCTTACAACCAAGAACAAGTTCTGTGAAAAGGATATGGTTGGTCTCCTTTATATATTTTACATTACAAGATGTAATCAATGATATAGTTGAAAATCAATGATGTGTTACTCTGGGCAGTTGTTAAAGCGTGGTGGTGGCTTAGGAAAAAAGGGGACAGATCAAATTTGTTTTCCCTACTACTGCTTTTTTTGGGGGATAAATCTTTCCAACCAGGAATAGAATATGTCTAGTTTAAAAAGTTGGGCAAAAAACAATTGTGTTTTGGCCCACATGACTGATGAGACTGTTGGTATGCAGCTTCTTTCAGGACTTACAATCTCAATTCAGAATTCCATATGCTCAGTTTTTTGCCTTTTTGCAAGCTAGGTACTACTGGCAATCTCACAAATGGTCGACAGAGGATGTAAGGTATGAAATATCTTTGGCAGATTTGATACAAGCTATTGGAGAATCTAAAAATTCAATTTCTCAATGGGTTGTGCTTTGTAAACATGAACACAATGGGGTAGATTTTCAAAAACGGCGCGTTGGCATACTTTTGTTGGCGCTCCAGGCGCCAACAAAAGTACGCGGGATTTTAGTAGATACGCGCGTGGCCGCTAAAATCCTGGATCGGCGCGCACAAGGCTACCGATTCCGTGTAGCCAGCGCGCGCCGAGCCGAGCAGCCTACCTCCGTTCCCTCCGAGGCCGCTCCGAAATCGGAGCGGCCTCGGAGGGAATTCGCTAATGCCCTCCCCTCACCTTCCCCTCCCTTCCTCTACCTAACCCACCCCCCCGGCCCTGTCTAAAAACCCCCCCTACCTTTGTTGGGGGATTTACGCCTCCCAGAGGGAGAAGTAAATCCCTGCGCGCCAGCGGGCCGCTGGCGCGCCTAGACGCAACCCGGGGGCGGTTCCGGAGGGCGCGGCCACGCCCCTGGACCGCCCCGGGCAGAAACCACGCCCCCGGGCCCGCCCCCGAAACGCCGCATCCCGCCCCGAAGACGGCGCACCGCTCGGCCCCGCCCCAACACGCCCCCGACACGCCCCCCTCGGAAAACCCCGGGACTTACACGAGTCCCGGGGCTCTGCGCGCGCCGGTAGGCCTATTGAACATAGGCGCACCGGTGCGCAGGGCTCTTAAAATCTGCCCCAATATGTTCATGTTTACAAAGCCCAATCCGGGTTGAACAATTTGTGGCGCTATGCTTGTACACAGTTATTATACCTAGGGAGCTGGGGAAAATGTGTTTGGACATTCAAAGGGGTAGATTTTCAAAAACGGTGCGTTGGCGTACTTTTGTTGGCGCTCTAGGCGCCAACAAAAGTACGCGGGATTTTAGTAGATACACGCGTAGCCGCGCGTATCCGCTAAAATCCTGGATCGGCGCGTGCGCGGCTACCGATTTCGTGTAGCCGGCGCGCGCCGAGCCGCACAGCCTGCCTCCATTCCTACGAGGCCGCTCCGAAATCTCCCTCCGGGAGGCGTAAATCCCCCGGGAGGCGTAAATCCCCCGACAAAGGTAGGGGGGAGGTTTAGACAGGGCCGGGGGGGTGGGTTAGGTAGAGGAAGGGAGGGGAAGGTGAGGGGAGGGCGAAAGCGAATTCCCTCCGAGGCCACTCCGATTTCGGAGCGGCTTCGGAGGGAACGGAGGTAGGCTGCGCGGCTCGGCGCGCACCGGCTACACGAAATCGGCAGCCTTGCGCGCGCCAATCCAGGATTTTAGCAGATACGCGCGGCTACGCGCGTATCTACTAAAATCCAGCGTACTTTTGTTTGCGCCTGATGCGCCTACAAAAGTACGCGAAGGTGCCCTTTTTTAAAATCTACCCCAAAGGATTTTGGAGAACATTTCTTGATTATTTGCCTAAAAGTTGAAAGCTTCTCTACTGGCACAAGGATATATCACGGATTGGTAGTATAGGGTTACAGTTAAGACACGGAAAGGTGGTTGGATGTGATTCTGGAAGGCAGAGATGACTGGATGGTGTGAATGGTTTTGACTGAAGGGAGGATTATATATATGTATTTATGAATGTATGATGGCGGAATAGTGGGTGTCCACAGTGGTAGAGGAGGTGGGAGGCTGGAAGGCATAGCAGAAACAAGGAGGGTGTGATTAAGGTGATGGAGATGCCCACGTTTGAAATCACATACATGGAAAAATATCAGGACACAATTAGAGCCGCAAAGATGTCCGAAACATTTACAATACTCAAACTGTATGTTTTAACCTCTGATGATGAAATATTTACGTTATCTTTCTTTATTTGGAAAGAATGTTCCAGTTTTGAATTGGTATTGTTTCCTTTTTATTACATTACTGTTTTGGGTATGTACATGTCTTGATGAATAAAACTGATAAAAAAAAAAGCGGGATGTGCATGCATAGGCATGCCACCCTTGAGTGCACATGTGCGCACAGCCAGTGACGCAGCTATTTTATAACATAGGAACATGTTATAAAATAGCTGCGTCCCTAGGTGTTGGCTGACGAATACGCACACATGTGCACCCACGTGCCACTTTGAAAGTTACTGTCCCTGCCAGCCCCCAGATCACAGGCTCACCAGACTTCTGGCAAGCCTAGGCCCACCTGTGGTAGCTCTTGGCTTACCTTAGCCTTCCTTTCACTGGCCCTTGTTCCTTTGGCTGCTCTGTCCCTCTGTGGTAGTCCCTTGCACCAGCAGGCATCTTGCCACCTCTCTCCCATACAGTTTCCATTGGAGATTTTTTTTTTTCCTGTCCCAAATTCACATCCTGATTAGGATCGCCTGTTTCCTCAGATCCTGTCCCTCTGGAACAACATTAGCCAGTAGCCTTTTCTTTAAAGTAGTATTTTTTTCTCTTTCTTGTAATGAGCCCCCTACCCCTCTGAAGTTCCCTTTGCTGCTCCAGGGCGCCAAAGGCTCTATGTCACTTAGGAAGGTTGACTGCTCTGTATAACCGGGTTGTTTCTGAGTTTGGGGAGTCCCTAGTCCAGCACACTGGGTCAAGTCTATTTATACCTGCACAACAGGCAACTAAGCTTTAAAGAATGTACCCCTGCATGACCTACATAGGAAGATCAGTTTCCTGAAAGCCTGCAGCCATCGCTTCTGAGCACATTTACTTGCAAATTACGAGACCTGCACTTTTGATTTATGACTCCTTTCATCAGTCCACTGTATGCTCAATAGCAATCAAGAAATGTGGTATTTGTTTAACACTGAACGACAATGGGATGAAGAGTTGTCTCTCGTTTTCTGTCTGTGGGAATAATGCTCAGGACAGCTGGCTTTACGCTAGTATAATGGAAATGCCTCTTGCATAAAGAATATAGAAATAAGTACAACAGCATGCTGAAACAGGACAGATTCCTTATTTTATCAGCAGTAGGCAGATATGCTTCCATTGTGATGACTTTATTTTAACAAGGTCTATTAAGTGCGAGAGCAAAATATACATGTAGGCACAGATTTTAAACTATATATACCGGTATATGTCTCTCTCCCAAAATAGCTATTGCCCAGTCCTTGTTCCATGTCTTTTTTTCCCTATGTTGCCAAAGAACTTCTGATCCAACTTTAGTTACTCAGATTGGCTCACTTCTTAACTTTCAAACCATTTATTTTAGTACAATGAATAAACAAACATACACATTCTCTGGATTGTTACAGCTTTGGTGACTTCCCCTGGAATATTTTTAGTAATGTAACCCCTCTTGGGCACAGGAGCACACAGTGAGGATCACAGACCATGCAAGGCCTCATGACCTCCCAGGGTTCCAGCACATAGGGTAAAGATGGACTTTTCAAGGTCCTTAGAGTTTTCTTGCATTATGGGGCTCTTCTGCACACCAGTTCAGTCACAGTAAAAAAAAATTAAAAAAAAAAATCATTCCAAATCTTTTGTTCACCAGTAAGGTTGTAGAAAATAAAATTCAAAACAGTACACCACTTGATAGTGCACTCTGGCAAACAAAGTCCCAAAACAGCGCAATCTCTTATGACACGCTCCAAAACACCTTCCCACAAAGGTAAGCTCTTAGGAACAGGCGCACTTCCTCCCTGGGCTCTCCCAGTACCTTTTGGGTGGCAGTGCTTCTCTTCTGTTCCTTTGACTCTCACACTCAGAAAAGCCTCTGCCCAAGTTACTTGGTCAATCAGTAACTGTGGATTTTCCCAGGCAAGCTTACTCTGTCTGAACCCTTCCAGCACACTCATCCATAGCTTCTGTAGAATACTTTGCTTAGTAGGACTCCTTAGACTCTACTTTTCTCAGGAACACTTCTTTCTACACTCTCTGAAATCCCAGAACTTCTTCTTCCTGGTCTCCTCTCATCAGGCCTGGCGCACCTCTCCTTCAGGTTCCAGGCACCTTCACTGAGAAGGAACTGAGGTTTTTCTTTCACTTCTTCCTCAGTCTTTCCCTGTAGAGGTATAGGCCCAAGTGACCTCCACAAGGAGAGACACACCCACACTCAGCCCTGTGGTAAGGCTAATTCTTAACTCCCCCTGGGCACAAGAATTTTGTCAGAACCCAAACCCCTCCCAGTGCGGATTGGTACACTTCACCACCTGACATCACATTAAAGGATAAGGTCTAGTGATCTTCTGGGTCACTGTTGCCATAAAGGTAAAGGGTACCTCTACAAGTAAAGGGCAGATTTTGGCACCCCTTACAATAGAATGCAGCTGAACCAAAATTGTTAAAAAGACAAAGCCAATGGTTCTTAAGGTCTTAGAACGAGAAAGAGAAGGTGTTGCAGGCTTAACTCACAGTCTTTGCCGAAAATGGAGAATTCCCTGTCCAAGAATTCCCACGGTGCCTTGGGACCTCTAGGGGACCAATTGGGAAAAAGACCTGCACTCTGAGTAAGGAAATGTAAAACTGGGAATGCCCAATCAGAAGGATCACAGCAATCACAGTGCAGGTCTAATGATCTATTATTACCGTCACCCCAGTAGTGCGACGAAATTAATCAATACAATCACAGGTCACAGGGTGGCAGTGTAACAAAGTAAAAACATACAAGATCTAAATTATGCATACAGAATGCACAGCATATATTCACTGAAATCTGTTGACTGAGGCTTTACCTCTTCCTATTTGTACCCCGCTACTTTGGGGCAATAACTCTCCCCCTATGGTGGCTAAGGTGGCTATTAGAGAATGGGGTTTTTGATGATATTCTGGTTGCCACTAGGTCCACAAAAGGTCTGTGGAGCCAATGTCAGTAACTGCAGTGGAAAAGATATCCCGGTGCTTTTGTAACAACTGCTGTAGCACTAAACCTCTGAACTGGGGTTAAATTATCCCACTGTACCTTAACTAGGATGTCACAAGTAGACAACTCAGGTTGTGCATCTCTGGTCACGCCGGCACACTGTCATATTCGGACTTCGTCACTGTCTAGCTGGAATGAGATAGGAGCCGCTGTGTAAATTTCAGTGAGTCGAATCACCTCTGCAATTCTGGCCCAAGGAGCCAATTGAATCAGTCGCGGCCCAGCATTAATTAAGCGTTTCAGTAGTTTATCTCTTTGAGGTTCCATGAGTGTGTTTGCCATGAGCACTGTCAATGGAAGCGGTGACTGCCACTTTCTCAGCTGTTGTTTATTGTACTTGAGCGCATGCTCCAGTTAATGTAATTTCTGCCAGCAGTGAAAGCTTGATCTTTTTAGGCCCTAATCTCACAAAACCAATTCTCTCGGCTTCTTGATGTTGCAGGGTTTTACAGAGTTTAGCCAACTTGGTCCCTTGTGGTAGTTCAGCAGTGATTTTTGACAGATTCAAATCTTGCAGCACATTCATGCCAAGGATACCAGGCACCTCAGCAGGAGAACAATCTGGCACAATGAATATACATTTTTGCTTCATACACTAACCCAGGCATTTGGCTTCAGCCTCAATACAGCCCAGCACAGCCAAAGCTAGTCCATTGGCAGCTATAAGCATCACCCAAATTGTGTCTTCCAGTCGATTTGTCTTTTCAAAATAATCCCTAAAATGAGAGAAAGGGAAGGTAGAACACAAAGGTAAAGATAAGCAACCTGTTTTTTTCTTATTATAATATTAAACTTCAATTGCATCAGTAGCATGGGATCTTCTTGGTGTTTGGGTAATTGCCAGGTTCTTGTGGCCTGGTTTGGCCTCTGTTGGAAACAGGATGCTGGGCTTGATGGACCCTTGGTCTGACCCAGCAGGGCAATTTCTTATGTTCTTATGTTCTTATCTGAGCCAATGTCAACAAAGCATATGGTCTTAAATAAGTCTATCAAAATAGCTAATACTGGACTCTTTCCAAATGCCCTTTTCTTCTTTTTTTCTCCAGCGCTACATCTTCATCAGTGCATCCTGATTGTAGCTGAACTAAGTGGTGGTAGGCATGTCTTTCTTTTTTGCTGGGGCATGCTTCGAGTCTCATATGCTGGCTGGCTCCCCCTTCTGGAATGTATTGTCCTCCCCCTCTCGCAATCCTGAGCAATAAGTCCTGGTTCCTTGCAGCGGTAATAGAGAATTTCCTCTCATTCATTTCTGGAAGCTGGGTTTCTCCTCTGGGTATATCTCGATTGCTGACCATATGGCTCTTGGTACCTACTGGGTGGGTACACTTCACTGGGCTGGTATTCTGGCCTGTTACTGTAGTCCATTCATACTGTTCTGGTAGCTTGCTTTGGATGATGTTGGCTCTGTTGCTGCTGCTGCTCTAGCTCTCCTGTCTCTGGAGGATTTCACCCTATCTCTGGCAATAGCTTAACATCATTCTGCTTTTGCATGTCAGGCAACATCTCAGTTTCGGCAGCTGTTGCCTAGATTACCTCTTCAGTCCTGCCCCTATCTAGGAGCCAAGGAGCTCTCTCCTCAACCTGATGTGTGGCTTCATCTTGTTCGGATCAGACTAGGGCCAGTTGCATCAGCTCAGGAAAAGTGTTCTCCGGATGCTTAAATAAGTTCTTTCTCATCTCACATCACAGGCTATCATCTCTGAGACTGATAACAAATCTTTCAAGCATTTGCTGTGGTCAGACAGGCAAGTCAGGCTTCTAGTCAAGCTCTGTTTAACTTTTCCTGTAGGCTATAGGCATAGGTCCTCAGCTCTTCCCCAGATGCCTGTGTTCAATCATGGACAATCTAGTGCTCACTGGCACTTTGTCCCCATATACTAGTTGCATTTGTTGGAAAATCTCTTCAGTATTCTTGAAGTGAGGTGCAGCATATTTCACCTTATCATTTGCTTGTCCATACAAGTAGTCTTTCGTTATTTCCAGCTGATCCACCTCTGGAATGTGTAAAACCTGCAAGGTTGCTCGAGTCAGTTTTATCCAGCCTTCCACTGTTAAGTCTCCATGTTTCTTTGGCATTCCTGTGAAATCTGGAATCTTATTTTCCTTTCGGATGTGCATAGTAGTCATCTGCGGCACTTCCACAGATTCTTCAGCTACTGCTCCACATCTGCCTTCTTGATTCCGGCGAATGTTTGTGGATCCTCTCTTCCTGCTCATCCGATTTAGCTTGCAGTGCCTGCAATGCAGTTTGCATAACTTCACTCATCTTGACTTCTTAAACTGTAAGCAAAAAGTACTAGAAAACCTTTAAACAGATTAATCCTGAGACTTAACACCAATCTCTGTACCCTGCTACTTTTGGGCAGTGACTCTCCCACTACATTGGTTAAGGTGACTATTAGGATATGGGGTTTCTGATATTACTCTGGGTGCCACTAGATCCACAAAAGAGGGGCTACAGGAAGAAAATTTGCCCTCCTTCCTGTTGGGTCTTCAAATAACAGGAACCAAGGGGACTGAAACCCACCCAACCAGTCCCCAGGGGTAGAGAGGGAAGGCAGGGTCTTTAAAAGTACAATCCTCATATAAATTCAACGTTAAATTAAAGAAAACAGTTTAATAATTTTGTTCATCAAACAAGTAGCGTAAATCAGCAATTCAAATTCTTGTGAACTTTTGAAAATAACATTCAATGTAGAAAGTACTGTTTACAATAGGGAATAACATTAAAGAACCTTTTTTCTCTATCTCTTTTCCTCCTAGTATTCTTATTCCTTGGCTGGTACCAGTACTTGCTAATATGGAACTCTCATCAGAGAAGTATATGTATTTATATATATCTATCTTTCTCTCTGAGTAGCAAAGTTTGTTCTCTAAAAAACTTCTTAAAAACCCCTTGACTAAGGAAAACATCCTCAAAAAGAATTTTCAGTAAGCTCAAAGCATTCTTTTTAGGTAATTTATTTCTTAAATCTTCCTATGCTTTGTCTTAATTTAGTATCACTTAACAGCTTTGCATAAACACTGATATGGTGTAGCATTGCTATAGTATTGCCATGGCATTGCCTAGGGCAGCGGTTCTCAACCGGTGTGTCGCGACACACCAGTGTGTCGCCAAGCACGGGCTGGTGTGTCACGTGCTCCCGGTCTCTCCCGCTGCTCTTTCTTCCCTGCTGCCGTTGCCACCGGGCTATCAGTACGTTCAAGCCCAGTGGGAACGGCAGCAGTTCTAAAAGAAGCTGTGGCACCCGTGGCTGGCCTTTTCTTCTTCCCGCGCCTGCCCCCCCCCCCCCTTGACCCGGAACAGGAAGTGATAAGCGGTGCGCGGGAAGGAGAAAGAGCAGTGCCGCGTGATAAAGTAGCAGCGGCCGCTGCAGCATCGGCCCCCGAGCAATTGAAGCAGCCGGTAATCGAGAAAGGAGACAGCAGCATGAGCCTCCCGCGGTCGATGGAATTCTTCCTTCTTGGCCTGCGGGGGCTGGAGGAGGAGGCTGCTGCAGCTACCATTTGTGCTCGGGGGGGGGGGGGGGGGAGAGAGAGAGAGGAAGTGAGTGAGAGAAAGAGAGAGAAGCAGCCAGCCAGTGTGTAAGTGAGAGAATGTATTTGATCGAGAGCATGTGTGTGATTAAGAGAAACTGGTCAGAGAGCTGATGTATGTGTATATGTGAGAGACAATGAAAGTGACTGCTCAATGAGATGACTGATGTGTATGTGAGAGTGTGAGACAGTCAGGGATGTGACTGGTGTGTGTGTGTGTGTGTGTGTGTGTGTGAGAGAAAGAGAGAAAAAGCATGGAAGTGAGAAATCTGGGTATGTGAGAAAGCATGGGAGTAAGAAGCTCTGGTGTTGTGGGGGTGTATGTGAAAGAAAGCATGGGAGTGAGAAGCCTGATTATGTGAGAGAGAGCATGGGAGTGGGAAGCCTGTGTGTGTGTGCATGTATGAGAGAGAGACTGGTTGGTAAGGTGACGGTGTGACTGGTGTGTATGTGAATGTGAGAGAGAGAGAATGTGATTCAGGGAATGAGAAGCCTGTGCACGTGGAGAGCGAGCATGGAAATGAGAGAGAGACTGGTGTGTGTGTGTGTAACAGAGAGAAAGTGATTATGGGAATGAGAAGCCTGTGCATGTGAAGAGAGTGAGCATGGGAGTGAGAACCTGGGTGTGTGTGAGACACAGCATGGGAGGGAGAAGCCTGTATATGTAAGGCAGAACATGGAAGTGGGAAGCCTGTGTGTGTGTGTGTGTGTGTGTATGCATGAGAGAGATCAGGTGACTGGTGTGTGTGTGTGTGTGTGAGAGAGAGAGAGAGAGAGAAAGTGATTATGGGAATGAGAAGCCTGTGCATGTGAAGAGTGAGCATGGGAGTGAGAAACCTGTGTGTATGTGAGACACAGCATGGGAGTGAGAAGCCTGTATATCTGAAAGAGAACATGAGAGTGGGAAGCCTGTGTGTATGTATATGCATGAGAGAGATCAGGTGACTGGTGTGTGTTTGTGTGTATGCGAGAAAGAAAGTGATTATGGGAATGAGAAGCCTGTGCATGTGAAGAGTGAGCATGGGAGTGAGAAAGCTGGGAGTGTGTGAGATACAGCATGGGAGTGAGAAGCCTGTATATCTGAAAGAGAACATGGGAGTGGGAAGCCTGTGTGTGTATGCATGAGAGAGATCAGGTGACTGGTGTGTGTGTTTGTGTATGGGTGTGAGAGAAAGAAAGTGATTATGGGAATGAGAAGCCTGTCCAAATAGAGAGAACAAGCATGGGAGTGAGAGACTGGTGAGTGTGTGTGAGACAGAGAAAGTGATTATGAGAGTGAGAAGCCCATATATGTAAGTGGAACACGGTAGTGGGAAGCCTGTGTGTGTGTATGGCATGAGAGAAACTGTTCAGAAGGTGACTGGTGTGTTTGTCAAAGACTGTTTGGGAGATGATTGGTGTGTGAGAGACAGAAACTGGTCATGGGGGCATGACTGGTATGGTGTGTGTGTGAGAGACATGGGCCCTAAGGAAGAGGACCATGAGTATAGAGCTTAGCCACTACTGCTGCTTCTGGTGTGTGCTACAGCCTGATGGAAGAGGAGTAGGAGAGCTGCTGGAGGGGGTAAGTAAAGGTGGCTTTTTAAGTTTATTTTTCTTGATTGACTGCCATTTTAATTATTTAATATTATGTGATGTGTCTGCTTTGTTTGAAATATTTTATTGGTGTTTGGAGAATTTTTAATAGTTTTTATGAGTTTTTAATTGTTGGATGTTATTCTGTTCATAGATGTTGTGAAACATTTATTCTGCTTATCAGTATAGTTTTATAATTATTTCTGTGTGGGGATCTATAGCTGCTTGCTAGTTCTGTTTTCCTAATAAGAGGTTTATTGGTTTTTAGGGCTTGATTTAATATTTGTAGTGTTGCCTTTTCATAGATAGGGTTGCTCCTGTTTGAGTATATTCCATAATACAGGTGTAACTGTGTGCGGATTAGTTTATGTGCATTACTACAGATCCTGGGAGTATGTTAGGTCGGTTCTGTGTCTGTTACCGAGATGAGATATTTTACTAGCATGTAAGCGTTTTATCAGTCTTATTTGTTGTGTTTTCTCAAGAGGACATGAATTGGTGGTAAACTGCTGTCTTTTCATAAGTAGGGCTATTGAGCCTGGAAGTAGAAGGAGTTTGAGTTGCTGTTACTGAGATGACACCAGAACATCTTTTTTGTAGGGTGAGTTGTATGGGGAATGTCATAATTCTGCTTTACATCCATTATTGTGGGTCAGGGGGGTTCCCGTGGATGCAAACTGTACTTTTACATCTAGCCCTGTGACGATCATGGGTCAGTGTGTCACGCATGTGAGAACCATCTGTCAGGTGTGTCCCGACAGAAAAAAGGTTGAGAACCACTGGCCTAGGGGATGGCTTAAGGAGTTTTGTTTTTTGCCTTTCTGAGAACTGAAGGGATCTTATTTTTGACCACTTTTTAAATTGCCCATTAAAATGAATAGGGAAAATTAGTTGAATTAAACCAACAAAAACTCGACTCACATGGTTTTAAACCACATCAAAGTTTCAGGTTAGCTTCTCAATAAATGTAACAATTGTGCTGTGTCTTTTCATGACCATATTAGTCACTGTAAGCTCTCTTAGAGCTAATTATATTTATAACTTGAGAATAAAATATTTTTTTCCCAAACCAAAGGTCAAAACAATGTTTTTATAATCCCATCTGGGTGACCACCAAACCCCAGTTTCTGAAATGTTTTGATCACTTTAAAATCTCAGGGACCCCCGTGGGGAAAACAGGTATGATAGCTCAATTAAAATTAACTATTGACCCCAAATTCTTATTGTAGTCAGGTCACAAGAACCCCTAAAGCAGGCCAACACAGTCAAAATAATTATTCTGGGTTCGCCAGAGTACGTCCTGTGGGCTAAAACTTAGGTGGGAGCCTCTCTTAATGCTCCCCCACCAAAATCGCCACATTTTTACATTTTTTTTAAATTGTTGGTTTCGTTTTTTTATCATTTTTAAAACTTAAAATTTTTGGCTTAGGCATTCTCTAGGGCAGCCTCTCGCTGATGTCATTTGCCAATGTCAGCAAGGACCCCTGGGCCTGCACTGGTAACATGCCAGGGCTTTGATTATAGCCCCAATGCTATCTGTCCCTTTTAGTTTCACAGTGGCAGCATCCCCAGCGATGTCGCTGCACCTGGGCCTCAACTGCACTCAGTGACTCTTTTATACAGCCCTCAAGAGCTCCCCAGGCTCCTGCTGGGCACTGCCTCTCTTCAAGCTGACGGGAGCATCCTAGGTTCCTGTGACCCCCTTCAGCCAGCACTTGCAGCTGACTGCCACATCGGGAATTTCCCAATGTGCCTCCGGCCTCCCTGTCATTGCGGCTTCAGCACCGCAGGCAGCAGGAGGCTGCCTCTCCTTTTGGGCCACTCCAAAACTCCCCAGGGAGCTTCTCAAACTCCCAGGGCACCTTTCCACTATAGCAGCTCTCAGTCGCTTTCATTTTTAATTGCAGCCTCGTGCTGCCAGCAGCAAGAACCAAGCTGCACTCTCTACATGCCCCACATTACAAAAAAAATTGGGGCACTTTCCCATGGGCCTCTAAGCTCCAACCACACATTGGACCCCCACAGCCTCCCAGGACCTCAGCCATGCCAGGTTAGGGCAGGTATTTATTTATTATTTCTACCCTTATTTACACTAACACACTTTTCTGCAACTCCTCCTGGGAACCCTGATCCTTGCCTACCCCTTCCCCAGCATTTCAAATTATGAAAAGGGCTAGGCTCCAACAGAGGGATTCTTCCCCCCCCCCCCCTTTTTTTTTTTTCTCACTTGCTGATTTGACCTTCTCTGTGCCTTGGGGGGTATGGTATGTGCAATCTTCTTCCTCGCCTTAGGCAGCAGATTGATTGCCTTGAGCTGCCCCTTTTTGTAGATGTCATTGTCCATAATGCTCTGCGTGAGTCCTCCATTTTTTTTGTAGGAGACCACCATTATTGGAGCGAAAGGCATAATGAAGCTAATGCATATTTTAATGAGGCTGATAATGCATTCTGTGCTTGGGAGCCAGTCAGACCCAAAGATAACCCATTATACATTCATTATCATCTGATTCACTGCTAGTGGGCCTCCTAAGGCCAACTTTTCTAAAGTTAGAATTCCATTTTCACAATGTGTCTGACCCTCCCAAATAGCATTTTTCTGGCTTTTGAAGAAGCAAGCCTATGTTATGTCATCAATAAAGTTAGAAAACCCAAGCCTGTCTGCCATAATTTGTGAGGACACTTGGAGGCTTATATACTAATGGGGTCAATTTTCAAATGGTTTAGGTGCCATCGCGGAAAGATTAAATGACTTCTTTGCTTCGGTGTTTACTGAAGAGGATGTTGGGGAGGTACCCGTAATGGAGAAGGCTTTCATGGGTAATGATTCAGATGGACTGAATCAAATCACGGTGAACCTAGAAGATGTGGTAGACCTGATTGACAAACTGAAGAGTAGTAAATCACCTGGACCAGATGGTATACACCCCAGAGTTCTGAAGGAACTAAAAAATGAAATTTCAGACCTATTAGTAAAAATGTGGGTACTTGCCAGATTCTTATGGCCTGGATTGGCCACTGTTGGAAACAGGATGCTGGGCTTGATGGACCCTTGGTCTGACCCAGGATGGCATTTTCTTATGTTCTTAATTTTGGGAGTTAGACATCTAAATCAGCAGCTTTGAAAATTTAGTATTCCTAAAAACTGGGTGGCTACAGGGGCAGAGTAGGGAAGAGAAAGAGTGAAGCACTTAACATAGATTTCTAGCAATAGGTGCCTAACAGAAATCTAGAGCTAATCATATGAATTGCAGTTTTGGGAACCAAAATTTAGCTGAATTTTCACCTGACAATTTAGACTCCTAAATTTTACTTCAAAATTTTTTACCTAAATTTAGGGACCTCATTTAGACACAGAGAGGTAGATATTCAGCTGTGGTGTGGCTAGTTAAGTTATCCAGATATAGCTATCCAGCTAACTTACCGGGGATATTCAGTTGTGCAGCTGAATATCCAGGGATATCTTAAAGTTAGCAGGTTAGGTATATATGGCCAACTTTAGGACAGCTGTATAGCGTGACAAGAGTTAGCCACATAAGTTATGTGGCTAACTTTGGCTCGCCCAGAAACGACTCCCACACACACCTGGAATGCCCATGACTTATGCAGGTAGAATTTAACCACATACAACTTTAAAAATAGCCAGAAGTATTTTTTTAGAAAATTGAACCCCATAGGTTTTTTCCAATTTGTGTCTATGACAAAAATGTTTACAGCATATGACCTTAGGTGTTATGTGACTGATACAGCATCTTGCCATTTCACTTTTTCTTTCTCACGCCACAAAATTTGGACAACTATATAAGTGTCCTAAAAGCTATAATCAACCCCACACAGAAGTTATCTGCCTCTGCCTATATTAGGCTATGTATATTGTATTTCTTTGTTTAACCCCATATATTCATTTCCAAGTTATTCTTCCTGTTCTCTGTAAGACATTTGCTTGTCACTGTTATTGTTCAAAATGTAAACCGAATTGATCAATAATTCTGTTATTGGAAAGTCGGTATAGAAAAAACTTTAAATAAATAAATAAATAAGTGTCAAATAGAACACTACTGTGCCACATTATTTCTATTGGAAAGGAATGGAGAATAAAACAGAGACTATCATAATTCTTCTGCATCGATGCATCATGCGACCGCATCTTGAGTACTGTGTGCAGTTCTGATATCCCCATCTCAAAAAAAGACATAGCAGAACCAGAAAAAGTACAGAGAAGGACAGCCAAATGTAGGGCGACTTAAAGTAGATGGAACGGCTTCCTTAGGAAGAAGGGTTATACAGGTTAGAGCTGTTCAGCTTGGAGATGACTGAAAAGAGGTAGAACAGGTAAAAAGGGGACTGTTATTTACCCTTTCAAATAATACTAAGACCAGGGGACATGCCATGCATCTAGCAGCATATTTAAAACAAATTGAGGAAAATATTTTTCCACTAAAAGCACAATCAAGAAGCAGTGGTCAAGATATCTAGCATAGCTGGGTTTGGACAAGATCTGAAGAAAAAGTCCATAAACAATTACTAGCCAGGTAGATTTGGAAGAGCTGCCATTTATACCTGGGATTGAAAAATAAGGAAAGGTTCTATTCTTCGGGATCTGCCAAATATTTGTGACCTGGATTGGTCACTGCCAGAGACAGGATACTGGGTTTGATGGCTTTGGTCTGACTCAACAAGACATCTTATGTTTTTACTGTGTTCAAAATCCTTACTGCATCCTTCCTTCTTTTTGATTACTTTTGGGGAAGAAGATATACAGAACTCTGTTTAGAGCAAACAGGTTGGGACAATGACTTTGTCATGGCTTCTAATGTATGTTTTTATAGGAAATGGGAAATATATATGCATGAACACATGGTCCTTAGTAACTTTTGATAGATAACTGAAAAGGTTCTAAGTGACCCTACATTCTACAGAGTGGGTTTTCTGTAACTCGATTCAGCTCTGAAGAATGGGAGAAAACATGGAGGTTGCAAGTTTTTGGCAGTCTTCATTCATGGGAAAGATAAGGAGTTAAGGATCCTCCTGTCCTGTCTTCAGAACACCCTATAGAATGGGCATGTGAATAAGCTTTGATTATTAACAGTGGGTTTTTTTAAATTAAATTAATTTCTGGCAAAGAGATTTCCAGTTAATGCTAAAGCTGATGTTAAAGCTAAGTGAGCAAAACAAAATTCACATTCAGTGACTTTTGGAACTAGCCATTCTTATCTAAGCTTTTGGATGAAATCCAGGCCCAAGCATGTGAAATCTGAGGTAAGGTTGAGATAGGTCACTTCCGCTTTGGCCATCTTCTGGAAACAGCAACATTATATTCTGCTTGGGTTGATATAACGTTCAATTCTTTCTTGTACAAAAGAGACCCAGGATTGAATAATCCAGAATAGTAGTGTGGTGAAACTCAGTACTGTATCACATCTATCACTTGGTTATTTAGATTAGAGTTCTACTATGCAATTAGTGTTTTATGAGAGATGGTTTATTTTTTAATTTATATTTATAGAACTGTACAAATATATTCAAGAAAAAACTTGAAACAGATATAGTAAAACAGAAAACCTGGAAGGAAAAAGCAAAAATTGTAACAAGTTAGCTGACAATCCACCATAAAAAGGAATATATAGGAAAATTGGTTCTTACCTGCTAATTTTTGTTTCTAAAGTACCACAGAGCAGTCCAGACAAATGGGTCTTGCAACCCTACCAGCAGATGAAGGCAGAGAACAAAACCTCTGAAGCACTGCTACATATCTGAGAATGCCACCTGCAGTCCCTCAGTATTGACCTGTACCCAAGCAAAACTAGATTAAAAACTCAAACTTTTCCCGTCTTTATCAGGGTGAACAACAAAACCAGGGTTGGAGCCCCCTGAACTGGAGCCCCACATCAACACCAAGGAAACCAGCCAAAACCTGGTCCTCCTATAGACTCTAAATATATACACACAGAAAATGTCATCCAATCTCGCCATTTGCAATCAGAACTGTCTTTCAAAAATAAGGGATTGGGCCTCTAGACTGATCTGTGATACTTCAGGAATGAAAATTAGCAGGTAAGAACCAATTTTCCTTTCCTGTTCATCCCCCAGATCAGTCTAAACAAGTGGAATGTACCCAAGCACCCCTACATGGGTGGGCATTTGAAAGACCCGCTCTCAACACACTCTTGCCAAACATCGACTCACCCAGTGCTCGAACATCCAACTGGTAATGTCAGGAGAAAGTATGTTGCTGCCCTACAGATCTCCTGAGACGACACCAGCTGACACTCAGCCCAGGAGACTGCCTGCACCCTAGTAAAGTGCGCTCACAATCCCTCTGGAACCTTCTGACCCTTGCAAAGATAGGCCAAAAAAATAGCTTCCTTCAACTAATGAGCAATCGTTCCCTTAGAAGCTTTACTTCCCTTCTTCACTCCCCCAAACAAGACAAATAGTTGATCTGACTACCGAAAGCTGTTGATGAACTTCAGATACTGTAACAGAACCCACTGAACATCCAACAAATGTAGCTCATTTGCATCTGGAGTTTCTGAAGACCAATTCAGAAATGCAGGAAGCTCCTCCATCTTGTAGGTAGGAGGAAACAACCTTTGGGAACCGTACGCAAAGATAACCCATCATCCATAATCCTCAGAAATGGCTCCCTACAGGACAAAGCCTGTAACTCTGAAATCTGTCTGGCCGCGCAAATCGCCACCAGAAAGACCACTTTTAGAGTGAGGTCCTTTAATGATGCCTTTCTGCAATGGCTCAAATAGGAGGCCCACTCAGAACTCAAAGAACTAAGTTCAAACTCCATGCAGGACACTTCCTGTAAACCAGCGGTCGCACATGCTTGACCCCCTTTAAAAACCGAACCTCGTCTGGATGGTGACGCCAAAGGTCTCCCTTCCATCCTTCCTCTGAGACCCCACATAGCCACCACTTGCACATGAAGGGAATTGTATGCCAGACCCTTAGTCAAGCCCTGCTGTAAAAAGGGCTTCCTCCACACACCAGGCCTCAAAAACTATCCATACCCTAACATACACCATAGATGTAGATGACTTCCTGGCTTGAAGAAAAGTGGCAATAACTGGCTCCAAGTAACCCTTCAACCTTAAAACATCTCCTCTCAAAAGCCAAGCCATTAGACAAAAGCTATCCGCTCAGTCTGAGAAGTTAGGTCCTTGCCATAGCAGCCCCAGCAGATGAGCTAATCTGAGGAGCCCGTCTACTGCAAGATGAATCAGAGAGCTTCTCTATACACCACAATATTCAGCCTATTAACGGCCACGGAGGAAAGATGAACAGCAGAATCCCTGTTGACCTCGAAAAAACTAGAGGGTCTATTCCCTTGGCTCCAACCCCTCTCCTGTGACTGAAAATCCACGCCACCTTGGCATTGTTTCGTGACGCAATTAGATCCAGCTGGAGGCTGCCCTAGAGGGATCAAATAAGGTCGAAAGCCTCTACTGACAATTCCCATTCCCCTGGGTCCATCTGTTGCCTGCTGAAAAAATCCTCCTGAACATTGTCCACTCCGGCCACATGCGATGCCGCTATCCCCTCCAGATGCCTCTCCACCCAGACAAAAAGCTCCTGAGCTTCCAGAACAATGGTGCAGATCTTCATCCCACCCTGACTATTGATATATGCCACCGTTGTTGAATTGTCCAAGAACACTCTCACCACTCGTCCCTGGACCTGAAGGAGAAAAAACTTCAATACTGCTCAAGTTTCCAAATGATTGATCAACCAGGCCATTTCCACAGGTGATCACTGACCTTGGGCCCTCTGCCCCTGACAACCACCCAACCACTGAGGCTGACATCTGTGGTGACCAACACCCAGTCCAGAATCTCCAGATCCACCCCCGTCTCCAAATTGCGGTGAGATAGCCACCACAAGAGACTGGATTTGGATAACTCCTGCGCGGTAAAGGCCACTGATACTCCTTCAACGGATTCCAACAGGACAACAATGCCACCTGAAGAAGCTGTATATGGGCAAAGGCCCACAGCATCAAATCTAGTGTAGATGCCATAGAACCTAGAACCTGTAAATAATCCCATGCCCTGGGAACTGGCAGATGCAGGAAATGAACTGACTGTATCTTTGTCACTCTCTCTGGGGTAAGAAAAACTCTGCCAGTCCAGGTATTGAGGCGTGCTCCCATATATTCCAATGACTGGGTCTGCACTAGATGACTCTCAGACAAGTTTATTACTCAGCCAAGCGATGCAACATTTCCATCACCCAGCGCACCATCTGACAACATTCCCCTGCAGACTTCACCCAAATAAGCCATTTATTTGGCTTATCCAGATAAGGGTGGACAAGAATCCCCTTCTTTCTCAGGGACGCCACCACCACTACCATCACCTTCATGAATATTCATGGTGTTGTCACTAACCTGACGGGCTGGGCCTGAAATTGGAAATGCAGCCCTGGACCATGCTCCTCCTGGATGGCTATATGCAGATAGGTTTCAGTCAGATCCAAGGAAGCCAGAAACTCTCCTCTCAGGACCACTGCAATTACTGTACACAGCATCGCTATCTGAAAATACGGCACTCGAGATCCAGAATGGGCAGAAATGTGCCATCCTTCTTGGGAACCACAAAGTAAATCAAGTACTTTCCTTGCCCTCTTTCCTGTGGTGGAACAGGTACAATCACGTTCAGCCTTTGCAAGCTGTGCAATGTATCCCATACTGCCTCTCATTTGGCTCAGGACACGCAATGGGATACCATGAAAACCTCTCTCATTGGACAAGTGCAAGGTAATGCCTATAGGGAAAAGTAACCCATGTTGTAGTTACACAATGTTAGGTTCCATATTAGGAGTTACCACTCAGGAAGGAGATCTAGGCGTCATAGTGGATAATATATTGAAATTGTCGGCTCAGTGAGCTGCAGCAGTCAAAAAAAAAAACCAGAATGTTAGGAATTATTAGGAAGGGAATGTTGAATAAAATGGATAATTCATAATGCCTCTGTATCGCTCCATGTAAGACTGCACCTCGAGTACCTTGTACAATTTGGGTCATCTCAAAAAAGATATAGTTGCACTGGAGAAGGTGAAAAGAAGGGCGACCAAAATGATAAAGGGGATGGAACAGCTCCCCTATGAGGAAAGGCTAAAATGTTTAGGGCTGTTCAGCTTGGAGAACAGACGGCTAAGGGGGATATGCTAGAGGTCTAGAAAATCATGAAAGGTCTAGAATGGGTAAATGTGAATCGGTTATTTACTTTTTCAGATAATAGAAAGACTAGGGGGCACCCTATGAAGTTAGCAAGTAGCACATTTAAAACTAATCAGAGAAAATTCTTTTTCACTCATCTCACACATAAGCTCTGGAATTTGTTGCCAGAGGATGTGGTTAGTGCAGTTAGTGTAGCTGGGTTTAAAAAAGGTTTGGAGACATCAATTAACTGCTATTAGTCAAGTTGACTTAAGAAATGGCCTCTGCTACTACTGGTATCAGTAGCATGGGATCTTCTTAGTGTTTGGGTACTTGCCAGGTTCTTGTAGCCTGGTTTGGCCACAGTTGGAAACAGGATGCGGGGTTTGATGGACCATTGGTCTGACCTAGTATGGCAATTTCTTATATTCTTATATTCTAAAGCATGTGGGTGTGACAGTTAGTGTGAGAGAGAGTATGTGGGAGTGGAAGCCTGCATGCGGGAGAGAGCATATAAGACAGCCCATGTGCGTGAGGGAGTAGAAACCCCTGCGTGAGAGTGGGAACCCATACGTGCAAGTTGGAGCCTGGGTAAAAGAGAGTGTATGAGAGTGGGAACCTGTGTGTGCAAGTTGGAGCCTGGGTAAAAGAGAGTGTGTGGGAGTGGGAACCTGCAAGTGAGAGCCTACATGTGACAGAAAGCATATGAGAGTGGGAGCATGAGTGGGAGCCTGTGTGTATGTAAGAGAGAGCATGCAAGAGTGGAAGCCTGTGTGAGAGAAAGCATGTAATTGAGAAAGTGATGTGTGAATCTGTGTGTGTGTATGAAGGAGGAAGTAAAGAAGACAAGAGGAGAGAGAAGAAACAGAAAGAATAAAAGAGACCCTGAAAAAGGAATTAGGAAGACAGACAAAGGAAACAAAGAGACTGGGACCAATCAATTAGAAAAATAAGATCAGACAACAAAGGTAAAAAAAAATTATTTTGAATTTCAGTAATTGGAATATGCCATCTTTGGGAATATGCATTTCTTATATATTTGTATTTTGCTGTTTCTTCAGTATTCCAGTGTTCACAGAGGCTGAGGCTGGTTTCTCAGACTTTCCATTTCAGTTTTGTCTGTATGTTTATTTCTAATTTGTAGTCCCTTATTCTGTATTAGGTAAGGCTCTGTCTGTGTTGCACATGTATGACAGAAGTGCAGTATTTTGGGTAGTGTATAGTTTCTCAATCAGGATTTGTAGCAGTCCGGTTTGTTCTGTTTGCCCACTACGTAGTGTATTAGTGTTCTAGGGCTTGGTGTAATGTTTGCCTTTGCTGCCTTTTTTTAGATAAGGTTGCTGCTGTGAGTCCTGAGAGTTACTGCTGTTATGGTAGGCATGGGAAGGTTCTAGGTGTTGCTGTTGTTTTTGTTTTTTTTAATAGGAATTTGTCTTATTTCACAAAGTGTTTGGCATTGGAAGGAGTCTGTTTTGCTGTCACTGAGGTGGCACCAGCATTTGAATTTTTTTTTTTGCATGTCCTAGTTCTATTCTGCACCTGTTTGCAAATCTTAAGTTCTTATGATTATTATGATTATTGCTGTTTTATTGTAGTTATGATATTCTCTGCATTTTTGGAAAGAGGATTCATAAAAGAATACTTTGATATTTGCTTTATTATATAATTGGATATGATGTTTTACATGTGTATTTATAAACTACAATAAATATAAAATAAATTAATACAGATTAATAAGGTATTTTTAATGCTGGTAAGTGCTTGAAATAATAGAATTAAAATATTTTAAAGCATCACTCATGATGAAACTACTTAGAAATCCTTTGTCAGATGCACGCTAAGGCATTATTGATAAGAGTACAAATAGGGCCTAGACTTGTATGTCAACTGCCTATCCATGTTAACCTTGCCCCCCCAAAAAAATAATTTCTGACTACGCCACTGCTAGGGGCGCCAAAACCCTAAATCCCTCACTGTTCACGGTGTCCAGAGTACTGTAGTGGGGGCTTGGGAGTCGTTGTCTCAACCTTTCTCAGGTTTGCGAACCGAATAATTTGTTTTTTCTTCGATAGTAACTTCCCCTCCCTTGGCCCTGAGCGAAATAAAATATCTCAAAGGAAGGGGGGGGAGGGCCCACTATCGTGAAAAGGGCAGAAGTTTTCTCAAACACTTTTTTTTTCCTTTTCCAGAGTTGAAAGCTCGAACCATCTTACTGCTTCCGTGCCGCATGGCAAGCCGTCATGCTGCCAACTATACATTTTTTGGAAAAGGAGAGAAATACAAAAAAACCCCCCAACAGATCGTAGAGAAACAGCACAAGACTAAGAGAAACAAAACTGATTTTGCACTCCACCGGAGTTTCGTAGCCACAGACTTGTCTGTATCACACGTGCCCTGCTAAAGCGTCAAGGAAAAGTTAAAACGTTTATCTCCGAAAGCCTGAAATTACAAGAAAAAAAAAAAAAAAGGCAGGTAAGACATCGATCCAAGCTCCTTTCTCCTCCTCGTCCCTCCGAGGGCCCCTTTAGTCCCTCCAGACCGGCGGGGAAGGGGGGGGGGCGGAGAGCACTAGGAGAGGCAGCTGATTGGCTAGGAATCCCCACCTCACCCCCGCCTCTGAGATTAGTTTTCCTTGTTGAACAATCAACAGCCTCCTTCAATGGGCGGGAACGCAAGAAACCCAAACGGAGGAACAGACAGGGGGGGGGGTAAGACGCAGCCTATAAAAGCAGCTGCTGGCAGGATGAGCGGACCTGTCCGTGCGCAGGCTGGTGGGGGGGGTGTGAGGGTCTGTGAGTGATTGTGTCTGTATGTCTGTCGCAGGGTCATTGTTGTGTGTGAATGTTTTTTTGGTTTGTTGTTTCCGCGTAAAGAAACACATCTGAAGCCCTGTACACTTACTTTAAAGGAACAAAAGTTTTCTATTACTTCTGTGAAGTAAAGGCACGGCTAGTGTTAAGTTTGTCATACAGTGGCTTATTGCGGTTCGCGAGTACACTGTAAGGTAAGCTGCGTGGCCAGATCAGCAGACAAGGGGGTATAATCTATCTATGCCCTTGTTCAGGTCTTTGAATAAAGGGCTAAAGTGGAAAAAAAAAAAAAGTTTTTAGGTGGATGTTTTTAATTGAATTTTTTTGCCAGCACGTTCTCTATTTGTTTATGTGATTTAAATAAGGGATCTGATGCTGATGAGTCGTTAGCAACTTGAATGTAATCCACTTTCATTTACAGTAGACAATGTTGAAATTTAACGCGTGGGTTTATAGTTTTCTGCTTTTTTTTTTTTTTCTTAGAAAGCCAGAAAGGCAACTTGTGTTGAAAGCAGAGCTTTGATTTATAATGGTGGCAACCAGCACTCTACGCATTACAAATTCTGAATGCTTCTCAAAACCGGTAAACTTCGATGTGCACTCTGCAGGCAACCATGGTGAGTGTGCAGTCCTGTGTTGAATAAAACTAGCCCGTTCAGGGACTGTGCTTGCAGAAGTCACTTTTTGGTACCAGACCCTAATGCTTCTTCTTGCAGTAGTCTGCAAAACTTGTGACTGTCCAGCAGGGAGAGTAAGACACATGTATTTCATGTATCTTGTGTCTGCAAAATGCACGCCTCATACAACTAAAAAAAAGTCCACATGGTGTTCCACAACATTTTAGCCACTGAAAGGGGTCGTACCTGGTTTGTGTTTAGATTAGGGGAGAAAACGTATATGTGTAGATTGCATTTTTATAATTTCATATAGTTTGGGTAGATTTTTAAATCCTCTTTAACTTATTGCTCATGAATGGTGCTGGAAAATTAAGACACTCTTTCCATTTATCCACACCAGAGGCTGCAGTGCAGTCTTTCTAACATGGTCCTGTTAATGTGCCTTGCCTTTGCTTTCTAGGGACAACCTGTAGAGAGGATAAAGGTAAATCGGCTTTCATGTCTGATCTGAAACAGACTTGTATCAACCCATTAAACCTTCAACAGTACATCTGAGGGGATTGGATATAAATGTTTGTAAATGTAGACTCTCAGATCTTAACATAGTTATCCCCTATCCAAAACTTGCATTCATAGATGCATACATTAACTATAAGATAATAAAAGCCTGTTTGAGGATGCTAGTTGGCTACTGTCATCTTACACTGCTTCTCTTGTTGTCCATATACTTTCCACAGACCTTCCATATTGGGATCCAGTTTCTTCTGATGTAAATGTTAAAGAGGCAGTGTCTGAAGAAAAAAGCTGCCATAATTTAGTTAAAATGTTGGAGAACTGCCTCGCCAAATCCAAACAGACTAAACTTAACTGCTCCAAAGTTCTCGTCCCAGCAAAACTGACCAAACGAATAGCTCAAGAAGTGGTGCGCCTCTCCTCCACCGAGCCCTGCGGCCTGCGCGGCTGTGTTATCTTTGTGAACCTGGAAATCAATAATACGTGTGAGAAACTGGATAGGATTGTGTACGACTCGAGTGTTGTCCCTACTTTTGAGCTGACCCTTGTATTAAAACAGGAGGGTCATTCCTGGCCCACATTCAGGGACTTTTTCATTGGGACTTGTTTTGCTTCCGGCTTCCGACGTGTCCTAAAGTTGAGTCCTGCTTTTTGGCTCCTCAAGAGAAAACTCTACTCTTCAGCGGAAGCAGGAGCAGTCACTGAAGAGGGTTTCGGGCACTAACTTTGCACAGTGGCTGAGTTTAGAATTGCACTTCGCTCTATGGTGCTCCATAGTTTGCCCAAAGGTGTTAATACATGCATGCTGAAGGAAGGCCAGAGATTTAGCAAGCTTGACTTCTAGTTTCAGTTATGCAGGACGCTATCATTGTAACATCGACTGATAAATCTTCCACTGGATCACGGTTACCCCTTTGTGCAAGGTGTGGGCAGCAAGATCATGCAGTTGATAGCGCAAGCCATACCTGCTTCATCTTCTGCTTCTACTTGCTGTATGTGGTGCAGCCTAGACTGGGTAAAGGGAGAGCTTCACTGATTTCCCTAAGACAGATAGGGCCTGATTTTACTATGATTTTCCCCATTCCCAGGCCAATGCAGTACCAGCGCACGGCTCAAGGCGTGTTTTGGAAGCGCGTCCTTAACCCCTGATGCAAAATGGGGGTTAGCGCGTCCAAAATGCGTGTCCAGTCCCACGTGTAGGTAGTAGCGCTCATCACATGTAAATGCATATTGATGAGGCTATTATCTATTCCCCCCCCATGCAAAACAGTGCGCCTGACGTGCACAATTTTTACTCACCAAGCAGACATTAATTTTGGAGAAGCTCAAAAAGTGTACAGAAAAGCAGAAAATAAATACTGCTTGCTGTACTTCCTCCCATATAATATTGTGGCGATATTAAGTTGGAAGAAATGCCCCCCAAAAAACATCTTTTTAAGTGCCGGGGTCAGGTTAGAAAAAGGGTCGCTGAATTAACAAACGTCTATTTTTCTTCATCTGTGACTGTGCACAGGAGGTGCTAGGGGCGTGCAATTTCCCCTAACGCCTCCATTTTTACCACAGCACTGTGCGCTGATCCACCCGGGAGAGGTGGATCAGCGCACACTAGGGGCGTGGGCGCTCAGTCACGAGCACTCATTTAACGTGTGCTGATATTGCATCGGCCTATCTGTGTCTACAGGAAAAATGATTAATCAATCGGGCCCTAAGTGTACTTGCTGCCTTATTCAGAAATAAATACCATTTGTGTTTTTAATGGTGGTTTTCCTAGTCAAGTGGTGGGATTCAGTTTTGAGTAAATGTGTATACATCATTGTTTTTTAAGTGAATGGCAAGGGGGGAAGAGTTGTTTTTGGTAGGGTATCTCCTTTATGCATAATGCTTTTGCTATTTCTGCTGCTGCTCTATGGGGACAATCAAAACTGCTCGGTATTATGCAAGTAAAGCAACCCAATAGAATATTTTTATTCTTGGCTAATGCTGTGTGAGGCTTAGTGTGAATACTTCCAGCCCTGGCACCCTGCTGTGCCCCTCGCCCAACCAACCTACAGATTAGAATAGTCCCTGCTCTTGTGAAACAGGCAAACATTTACAGCCAGCTGTTCAGACACCCCCATTCGCCGGAGGAATACGGGTTTATAAATAAACAGCATTCCTTTGCCTGAAAACAAGTGGAGGTGCTTCATGGTTGGCTCTGGAGCAGGCTGGTAGGGGCAGGGCTTGTTTAATTTTAGCTCCTGTGCTAAGAAAACGCTATTGCTGTAAAGCTTGTAGGTTCGAGCTGTTGAACTTAAAATTTTCAACAAAGCTAAGACATTATCAGAGATCTAAGTTGTGTGTAGACACTTAGATTTTGTGGTTCAGATTATCAGTATCTGAATTCAAGCATGAGATAAATACAGGGGCTCTCTAAGGAAGTGATGGGAATTAAGCTAAATTGGTCGGATGGGCACATTAGATGGTCATTTTCTGCCATCATGTTTCTGTTTCTAGATTTAAAAAAATAATTATGGTGTATGTTCAGTGTAGAGGGCCAGGTAGAAAAGGAAAACACTATTCCTGGCATTCATTCAGGTACCCACAAATATCTATTTTTTCAATTCAAGCAGTTCACAAGGGTTGTCCACCGACTCGTTGGTAACTTTTAATTTTTTATTTTCTACTGAGGCTCTACCACTAACACTTATATTGTCTGCGTCATTGTCGGACACAATTTTCTCCTTCACAGAGCAAATATAACCCATTTTTTGGCTTTTACACAAATTGATGACATCTGAGGCTTTTTGTTTACTGCTGTTTTACTACTCCTACAGTTGTGCTCATATGTTTACACACCTCTGGCAGAATTTGTAAGATGTGTAGCATTTTAAGAAAACACGAGTGATCAGATAAAACATGGTCTGTTTTTAATGTTTCAAATTGTGCTATTCTGTGATGCATAATAGTTAATCATTAAACAAACCATAGCAATAAGAGAAATAATGAAATGGTCCTGTTCAAAAGTTTGCATATCCTTTGTTCTTAATATCATGTATTGCCCCCTTTTGCAGACTTTTGTGATAGTTGTGAATGAGGCTCTTTATTTTCTCATATGGTAAAGCTTCCCATTTGTCTTGGCAAAAAGCCTCCAAATCCTGTACATTTTGGTTGTCTAGCATGAATTGCATGTTTGGGGAGAACTCAAAGTGGCTCAATGATGTTGAAGTCAGGAGACTGGCCACCAGGGCCGGAGAGAGCAGGAATTAGGCCCGTGCCAGCTAAGAAAAGTAGGCCCCCTATGTAAGGTTCTGATGTGATACTTAATAGAGATGTGAATCGTGTCCTCGATCGTCTTAACGATCGATTTCGGCTGGGAGGGGGAGGGAATCGTATTGTTGCCGTTTGGGGGGGTAAAATATCGTGAAAAATCGTGAAAAATCGTGAAAAATGTAAAATCGCAAAACCGGCACATTAAAACCCACCCCCGACCCTTTAAATTAAATCCCCCACCCTCCCGAACCCCCCCCCCAAATGACTTAAATAACCTGCGGGTCCAGCGGCGGTCCAGAACGGCAGCGGTCCGGAACGGGCTCCTGCTACTGAATCTTGTTGTCTTCAGCCGGCGCCATTTTCCAAAATGGCGCCGAAAAATGGCGGCGGCCATAGACGAACACGATTGGACGGCAGGAGGTCCTTCCGGACCCCCACTGGACTTTTGGCAAGTCTTGTGGGGGTCAGGAGGCCCCCCCCAAGCTGGCCAAAAGTTCCTGGAGGTCCAGCGGGGGTCAGGGAGCGATTTCCCGCCGCGAATCGTTTTCGTACGGAAAATGGCGCCGGCAGGAGATCGACTGCAGGAGGTCGTTCAGCGAGGCGCCGGAACCCTCGCTGAACGACCTCCTGCAGTCGATCTCCTGCCGGCGCCATTTTCCGTACGAAAACGATTCGCGGCGGGAAATCGCTCCCTGACCCCCGCTGGACCTCCAGGAACTTTTGGCCAGCTTGGGGGGGGCCTCCTGACCCCCACAAGACTTGCCAAAAGTCCAGTGGGGGTCCGGAAGGACCTCCTGCCGTCCAATCGTGTTCGTCTATGGCCGCCGCCATTTTTCGGCGCCATTTTGGAAAATGGCGCCGGCTGAAGACAACAAGATTCAGTAGCAGGAGCCCGTTCCGGACCGCTGCAGTTCCGGACCGCCGCTGGACCCGCAGGTTATTTAAGTCATTTGGGGGGGGGGTTCGGGAGGGTGGGGGATTTAATTTAAAGGGTCGGGGGTGGGTTTTAGGGGGTTTTAGTGTGCCGGCTCACGATTCTAACGATTTATAACGATAAATCGTTAGAATCTCTATTGTATTGTGTTCCATAACGGTTTAAGACGATATTAAAATTATCGGACGATAATTTTAATCGTCCTAAAACGATTCACATCCCTAATACTTAATAAGAGAAATCGTTTTCTAAATTTCCCAAATAATTTGTATTTATTTAAGAAGGCTTTACGAGCTTTTTTTGTTAGCAAATTCTTCAATTACAATTGAAATTTTTATTTATACATGTTAGAAATAGATGTATTTAGCTTTTTTTTTTTTTTTTTAAATTTTGCCCAACAAGTAGGTGCCTTGAACATTGTAGGCCCTAGCCAAATGGCCAAGCTGGCACCCCCTCTCTCCTGGAGTGCTGGCCACTACAGAACCTTCACTTTCTTCTGCTGCAGCCACTGAAGGGTCAACTTGGCCTTATTTTTCAGATCATTGTCATTTTTGGAAAATCCCAAGTGCACCCCATGCGCAGCTTCCTGGTCGATGAATGCAAATTCTCCTTCAGTATTTTCTGATAAGATGCATTCATTATGCCATCAATTTTGACTAAATTTCCTGATTCAGTGTACCTCACATACCCCCAAAACAGAGATCCACCTCCATGCTTCATGGTAGGGATGGCATGCTTCTCTTCGTAGAATTTATAGTTGTGATCTTAAAGCTCAATTTTGGTCTCATCATAAGAACACTCCAAATTATTTTGTTCCAGAAGTCTTGAGGCTTCTCTAGGTGCTGTTTGTGGGGTTTTTTTCTGGCAACTCTACCATGCAGCTCATTTTTGTTAAAGTATCTTCTTAATGTGCATGCTGAAACACCCATACCACTTTGTTTTGGAGAAACCTGTATTTCAATAGAACTTGCTTGTGGGTTTTTCTTTGCATCCTGACAACATTTCCTGGCAGTTGTTTGAAATCTTTCTTGGTCTACCTTTTGGTATTAACAGAACCCATAATTTTCCACTTCTTGATCAGTTAGAACAGTACTGACTGGCATCTTATATCCTTTTCCTAATTTATAAAGTTGAACTACTTTTGCTCAGTTCCTTTGACAGTTATTTTTCTTTCCCCATGCTTCAGTAACCATCAAAGTCACGGCAACCCTGGATGAAATGCACAAGGGTTTCTCAAGAGCTAAGAAACTCATTGACTATGTATACACAGGCCCTAATTACAATCTAACAAGGCACAGGTATGGATACCTTGCCTTCATTGCCATTTCAACCTGTGAGTGTAAACTTGAGTGTATGTAAACTTCTGAACAGGACCATTTTTATTTCCCTTATTGCTATGGCTTGTTTAATGATTGTGCTAATCTGATGCATCATATTTTTAATGTTTCAAATTAAAACTAATAGACTTCTTTTGTCTGATCACTCATGTTTTCTTAAAATGCTAAACATCTTACAATTTCTGCCAGAGGTATGTAAACTTATGAGCACAAATGTATTTCTTTTGGAAGATGCCATTCTCGTTTTGTGTTAACACATACTTGCTGGAATTGTGTTAAAAACAGTAAGATTGTTCTGTTAAAATATGAGCTCTTGTCTATTGTGACAAATATTCTATAATAGCTGTCTTTCATTCTTTAAGCAACATGGGTCTATCCTGTCATAGAACTTTGTGTGCGATAGGGATGAAAACATGTAAAGAGTAATATTCAGTCACTGGCTGGCTTGTAAAGTTAGACAAACTTATCCAGCTAATATCAATGGCATAGCTGTAACATTCAGTATACACAACTAGCTTAAAGGTAGCCAGGTAACTCTGTCCACCTAACTTTAGGACTATTATATAGCACGACCAGCATTAGATGTAGAAGTTAGCCGGCTAACTCTGAATATTGGAGTTAGCCAGATAAGTTAGCGGGGCAAGTTAATTATGCCTTGCATTGCTTCTGTTATCTGGCTAAATCTTAGCAGGATAAGTAGCTGAAATATTCAAAAGTCAGCATTTAGTAGTATAACTCACAAGTTATCTGGTTAAATGCTATGACTATGGACCCCATAGTGTTCTAGAAGTCCATTACCATGTTGCTTCATGTTAGTAGGTGGCCTTCTGCTGTACTTACAGTAAGTTTGTGTTCTCTAGAGAAGGGATCCAGGCCCCCTGTGCTCTCGGGAGCAGTTGGGTGGTGGGAGCATGGTCTTGATGGGAAGTCAGGTTTGTAGCACCACTGTACACCTCCAGTGATTTTACAGCTGTCTTTTTGCAGTTGATTCTGCTGTTGAATGGGATTGCAAAACATTACTAAAAAAAAAACCCCAAAATTGCCCCTTGCTCTTTCATGTAGCAGGGTAATGTTAATTGGTCCTCTTTCCCTTACTTTGTAAAACTGGAGCTGAAGAATAGGTAGGGCCAGTTTTTATTGCACAAAATCTATGCAGTAGATTTGATTTTAGCATTTATAAAAGGAGACTGAGTTTTATAATATCCTGAAGAAAATAACTTCATTTTATAGTTTGGAACAGGAATCCTTAATCTACGGCCTGTGGCTGAATTACTTTATCCCCCATGGCAGTAGGAATAGGAACATGCTGCCACAGCCGCAGGCATTGATGCTGTGGGAGCATGTTCAGCCACAGCCTCCCTCTGATACTGACTACCCATACAGCTGAGCTGTCACAATGTGGTACTTCCTTTTGTTGCTTATGTCATAATGCATGAAATTAGCAGGAGCCAATGTGAGCTGCAGCTTTTTTTTTTTTTTTGCACATGCTCAAAGGGGCTTCTCTAGGTAGCTGGTATCAGAGCAGGCAGAAGTGCTAGAGGGGACTCTAGTCCCTACCAGCAGAAGAAAATGCTTGGGTAAGTAAAGGTGGAAGGTAGTGGTGGTGAGAGGAAGAGAGTGGGGGAAAAATGGGGGGGGGGGCGTGAGTGTGTATGTAGGGGGTATGAGTGGTAGAGAATATACCACAAAATCCCTCTTCCTCTACCCCCCCAGGGCTCCAGTGCAGATGCTGAAGGAGGGGAGATACAGGTGCTAAGGTTTCTGGGAGTGTGACAGGTTTGCCAACTTCTTGGAAGTATTCTTACTGATGACACCTTAAATGCCATACCCGTGAGGGAACCCTGCTGCTGGCCTCTCCCCTTTCTCAGCATTTCAAAGACTGAAAGGACCAGAATTCAAGGAGCACCCCTGCCCTGCCAAGTGACTTGAAATGTTGCATCTGGTCTTTTGCTCAAAAAGTCTGGGAGATCGCTGGCCCAGTGGATAATTTTCCACCTCTTGTATTCCTAGTTTAAAAAAAATCACATGACATTGTGAAGAGGAGGTAAAATGTGACCATACAGTACCATATCTAATTTAATGTTGAAGACTTCTTGTATGGGAGAGTTGTAACTGATTAATAGAAGAATTAACAGGGCCGTTTTTGTTTTTTTTTATGGGGGGAGGGGGGGGGTTCTAAGGGGGCAACCATCCTAAAACCCCGCATTGCCATACTCACCCCATCTCTAACACTAATTTTTCTATCAGGCAGCATTTCAGGGCCTCATTGCAATTGGCTTGTCCTGGGCCCTGCATCCTCCTAAGGTTAGCACGGTAGAGAATTGTTCTTCAAAGCAACCATCACTTTTTTTTTTCCAAACAGCCTGAAAGGAGTAGAAAAAAGTGATCATTGTTGGATTCTCTCACATCCTATAGCAGACAGTTGTACTCTTTCTAATTTAATGGCTAAGCAGTTGGAAAGTATAGACCAGACCTATGCAAATAAGAATTCAGCTGTTCGCCAGAGAGAAATAATCACTAGCAAGCTGCTTGCCTGTATTAAAAGGAAATGTGCATATGTGGTGAGAAACACAATATTTACTCTTCGTTTTAGATGTGGCAATAACTAGACCGGTATAGGAGCCATTTAGGTTTTAGTTCTGTAAAAGTATGGTGGACAGTGGTACTGGGTGTCTGAACCATTCTCTGGCAGCTCTACAGCTGATCTTTTTTGTCTTCACTTATAAACACTCCCTTTCCCTCCCTCAAATTTGCAGTCTGGGGATTTCCATCCCTCTTCCCTGATGCTGTTGTGCACATGTGGAAAAGGGGTAGAAGTCTACTGCTGCTTTTAATATGATGTGTGTTGACAGGAAGTTGTTACAAATATTTGGCAGTACTTCTGGTTTCTCTAGCTCAGATAAGCTTGAGTATCACTCTTACTCTCTTTTTGGCTAGACTACAGTGGTAGGATTGGAGCTGGGAGTGGAGCACTGACCCTTCTTTGCTCTGGGGCGGAGAATGAGAACCTGTACCTCTAACCCCTCCCTCCCCCCCCCCCCCCACCAGCCACAAGGTGGGCCGTGATGATGAGACAGTGAGTGCCCAAAGAGGATCAAAACTGCAAGAATACATTTTAAACAAGCACTGTAGTTAAAACACCAGCTGACAAATTTCATATACGAAAAAACGTTTGCAAAGATACAGACTGGGTGCCTGATGTAGACAAGTTTGTTAAGATACATGCACCTCTCTGCCTGTACGTCAATGCACATTTTTTTTGCGGCAAGACATACAGCCACTGCAGCAAGGAGTTTTGCATACAAAGTATGTGTTCCTAAACAGGAGTACTGCTTAGTATCCTCACATACCATGCAAATGAAGCCGTTAAGTAGTACTCTCTGATGCAGAGAGGTGCATTGGTTAAACTCAAATTTTCTTAGAGCTGATCTTAACTCCAGATCAGAGAAAGAATTAAGTTTCCAGCACAAGGGTGCTGCCATTTAAAGTGTAAAAATAAAAAAAAGATAAGTCAGGAACACTTAGCCAGCTACTACTGACTTATCTAACCATCTAGCCACAATTCTGCTACTTAAAACGGATAAGTTTTAAGTTATCTATTTGCCTGCAAGCTACTTAAGTGGATAAGGCAGTACTTTTGCTGCTAAGTAGCGGCAAAACCGTGGCCAGAGAGCTGGATAAGTCAGTACCGATCCAGCTAAGTTGTGGCAACTGCCAGTGCCGGATCAGTACACTCTCCTGTCAGCAAAACGCTCCACCCCATTCCTGAGTTAAAATGTGCATTTAATACAGACCAAATGCACATTTTCTATGGGGATGATGTAAGAAGACCTGCGCCAGAACAGGCAGTAGTTATGAGTGTGGGTTTTCTTCACCGCATGGCTAAAGCTGCCGCTTCCATGGGAGGTAAAAAAATTAATTTATGCAAATGATTTGCATGCAGAAATCTGCGCACTCACGAAGAAATTCGCAGAAAGGCCCTATGTAATAAGCGGTCGCATCCACGCTGAAAAGCCACTCCGATACTCCATGCATAAAAGCGAACGTGAATTTTCAGATGTGGGTGATAACCTCGTGGCAGTGAGACAGGTGCTCAGCTGGGCACCAATCTGGATGCCTGGGCGCCTTGAAAGGCACCTATCATATCCTATCTCGGCACCCAATGGCCCTGAATGGCACCTAGCTGAGCGCCTTTCGCAGCGCCAGAGCGGCTAGCTTAGCTAGGCGCTCAGCCGGGCAAGATTCAGAACACTAGGGCAACCATAAAGGAGCCAAGCTAAGCAGAAATCTGGCACCTTATCCTCCCCCTCTCCCACTACTAACCCTCTTCCACGTGTTAGTTCTACCCACGCCTGTCCAACCACCTTTTCCCATTCTCCTTCCCCAGCAACAGCCTGCTCCTCACGATCCCTCCTCCCCACCTGCTCCCTCCGGATCCTCTCTCTCCTACCATGACCTCTGTCACCTGCAAAACCTGCTGCTGTCATCCCTTGGCGAACCCGCAGGATATACCACAGCATCAGGAACAGCTGGACATAATCTGAAATCTCCATCATATAAATCACACCAGAGCCGCACGGACACACAACCAAGCCACACCAAGGCAAGCAGTGGAATAAAATGGCCCCCAAGTTAGTGCTGACACTCAACTCGTGCCCTGACCATGGTGATAAAAAGCCTGCCTTAAAAAATCCCACACTAGCATTAGCGCGGCTCTCTGCATTGCCTATGATTAGGTAATCACCTCCTTTGTATGCCATTAGCATACATTCGCGCAGGAAATACCGTGAGTCAGAAAGCGCGTTCGTATGCCCTTTTTTTCCCATGCACAAAACCCTTATTACATCCCTGTATAGGGTTTTGCATGGGAAATCGAGCGTATGTACACACAGGCGCACTAAAACCCGCGGCAGTTCAGCGCACTTTATTGTATTGGCCCCAATGTACTAAAAAAAAGCCTGATGTATTAGCTCACTGCAGCCGAGACTTAAAAAAAAATTGTAATCTATATATTGAAACCATGTGCTGAAATCCAGCACACAAGTTCTTATGGTACAGATGACTTCCTGCAGACCAAGGTAGAAATGAAGAGAAAAAGACTTGCAACAGATTGACTGTGATATAGTAAGAAAGCACCCATGTAAACCTATGCTTTCAAGTGCTATAAGCACCCATTTCACCAGAAGCTAGAGTACTTATATTTCTCCAATCCCAAGACCACCAGCCACTGCAGTTAATGTGAATATATCTTTTATCCATTGCACACACTATAATAAAAAACATGAAGTTTGTATATGCATATAAAAATATATATAGAGAGAGAGAGAGAGCGTGTGCTTAAGCTTCTTTTTTTAAAGCTTACTGTTTCCAGAACAGCAGCCCCCGATTCTGCAGCCAATGACAGAGGCTCCAGGCACAGCGGCCATTTGCCACTGTGCCAAGGATTGCGCGCCGGCAGTTGGCCGGCGTGCGCAACTTACTTCAGCCCCAGGGCTGAAGTAACAGGCCGATAAGGTACCGACGCGTAAAAAAAAGTGCGGCAGTGCTGGGCGCCCGCGCGTTTGACGCGCGCACATTTTGGTTCGCAAGCCACTTGATTCAGTATTCAAATTAGACGCAAATCCAAGCGGCGGCAAAGGAGCGTTAAAAGCGCGCCTATGAAGCAGTAGGCGTTCGCAATCCATTTTACTGTATAGAGCGGTATACAGTGCCTATACAGTATCCAGGGTGCGCTGGCGCGCCATACATGTCATTTCAAATGTCATTTCAGCAGGGAAGTGGATGGTTCTTTTCTACAGACCCCGCATGGACCCTGGGGCTGCCTCCCTGAGCATCCAGACGTCCTTGATCGGAGGCCACCCCCAACCTTCCACGTCCGGGTGCTTAAGGACGTGCAAGGATGTCCGGGCGTCTGTGAAGGTCAAGGCCTCCGAGCATGGACGCCCGGAAAGAGACGGCAACGCTGCCTTCCTACGTCCATGGCCGCTGCCTTGAGCACCCGCCTGGACGTCCAAGCTCGGGGCTTCCGTTCATGGACGTTCCCGCCTCTTTCCGGACATCCATGACTGAAAGGCCCCCCTGCCTTTCCGGACGTCCCAGTACATACATGGATATACTACACTGTGGATTCTCTGGTGTACATAGTTTTACTAGCAGGACATATAAATAGTTTAACAGTACATACATGGATATGCAACACTGTGAATTCTCAAGTTTGTATTCTTAAATGAGCTATGCGTTCTTATCTAAGCTTTTACTATTCTTAAATGAGCTATGCGTTGTTATTTAAGCTTTTACTACAATCAGCAGCCTCAGGGATGCCTAATTCTAGATGCCGGAGGAAGGCATCCGTATAGGCATCCGCTGCCCCCCCCCCCCCCCCCCCCCCCCCCAGAGCCTCAGGACGCCTAGCAGACGCCAGAAGGCCTGGCACGACTCCCATCTCTCCGGCGTCCGTAGAGGCGTCCATGTCTCCGCTGGACCCCCGGAGCCTCAGAGACGCCCAGAGATGGATGGTACCATTGAACACATACCTCCTCCGGTCTTGCTGCAGGGTTCTCCTGTTGGCTGGGTTGGCTGGGTTCTCCTTGCTGCTGGACTCCCTTGTTGGCCTCTCCAATCTGCCTTCAAGAATTCACTTGCCGAGCATTTCTTATTCTGCTTCTCAACCGAATGAAAGATCGCCAGAGCCAATATATACAAGTTGTCCATGACGCTGTCCGGTCCGAAGCTGACTGAACACCACACTAACACCAGGGTCAGGGTAGGCGGTAAATGTAGAGGTTAAAGACGCGGTAAATAAGCTGGTTAAAGACGCGATAATTTGGGTGCGCGTTACTGTATCGGGGGGAATAGCTAATCCGATCATTAACATACCATATACATGTGGCGGGCGGAAATGGATACACGTCTTTTTCGGCAAGCGCTAAGGACGCATAAAAGCCGATACTGAATTGCGCGTCCGTCTTACACGCTCAAAACGTGCGTCCAAAGCGGGTTAAAAACCGTGCAACCACGGCCGCGCTTTACTGTATCGGCCCGTAAGTTTGGAAACAAAAACAAGAAATCAAAAAAGATAGGGGGTAAAGGGCGGGGGAGGTAAGGGAAGGGAAGGTGGGGTGGGGTGTGGGGAAGGGAATGGGGGAAGGCAGCACTGCTTGGCAATTTTGCACCCCCTTGCGCGCAGCGACCCACGATTTTATAACTTGCGCACGCCTGCGCGTGCAAGTTATAAAATCGGGCGTATATATGTGCGCGCCGGGTAGCACATGTATGCCTGCGAGCACCCTTTTAAAATCTACCCCTTAGGCTCTCACAAAGACACACACACACACACACATGCTCACACAGACACATAGGCTCTCACACAGACACACACAAATACATAGACTCATACAGACACACAAACACACACACAGGTTCTCTCACACACACACACATGCTCATACAAACACAGATGCTGTCACACAGACATACACATACAGAAACACAAAGGCTCTCATACAGAGACACAAAACACACAGGCTCTCATATACACACAGGCTCTCACACACACATACAAGCTCACACATATGAATATAGGGCGTCCTATTGTCATCAGGCCGTGATGGGATGTGCTCCATCACGGCCCAATGGCCTTCTTTCTTGGAGGCAGGAGTGGAAGTTGTGAGCAGGTGCACGTGCACACAAACACAGGCTTCTCCTTCAGCCACCGGCAGCCTCTCTCCTTCTTCAGCCGCTGGGAGCCTGCAGCCTCTCTCTTTCCTCGCCACCGGCGGATTAAGCTCCGGCGGCCTCTGGCTTCTCTCCTTCAGCCGCCAGCAGGTTGAGCTCTGCCAGAGGCCTGCAGCCACGTCTGCTGCCGCCGGCCTGCCGCCCCGTACAAATGCACTGTATACACACCTAGTCGTGCCGGGCCTGAACTCATGTAGTACCCAGCCTCAACATTCATCCAAGATCAATGATGGCTCAAATGCAGATATGAGTAAAAACTGAAGAAACCTACTTTTCTTTGGAGGATAGATAACTTAGTCTAGTAAGTGACCACATACTGTATTTCCAACAATATGGAACATGATCTTAAGCCATGAATGGTGCTCAAATGCAGATAAATAAAAAATTAGGGATGTGCATTCGTTTAAAACAAATGTGTAAAATGTAATGAATGAGGCCATTTTTTGGTTTGTGTTGAATGGAATGAACTGAAACTAGCCTCCTACAAAAGTACCCCAAACCTCTTGGGTATTTTTGTGTTTGAGCCTTTAAAAAGAAATGGGCCTTTGGCAGGACCAGACCTTGGCCTTGCCTGGTGCTGTTGCTGAGGCCTGATCCAAGGCCTGGTCCCATTACCAAAGCCTAGGCTGGAGCCTGGCCTAGAGGTCTGATCCCATCATCAAGGCCTAATTGTGTAGGTGGGGTTCATCTGGAAGCCCCGGTCTTATCACCAGGGTCCAGCCCAAAGCCTGGTTCTATTGCCTAGGCCTGGCTTGAAGCCAAGTCCTGTCACTGAGACCTAGGCTTAGGCTCATCCTGGAGACCCACAATCAGGCCTCCTGACATCATCTTCTATCTACGATGTACCAAAAATGACACTGTCTGCTTAAAGGGTATGTTGGAGTATTTTCACTGTTGTGTCTTCCTCCAGAATGGATTGTGCCATTTTGATGCATGGCCATACATTTCATCAGCCATACACCACAATGGTGCTGTATACACCAGAGGAAGGAGGCATAATGACATCAGTGCAGTGCGGCCTTCAAGCGGAAGGGGTTATTTTTGTAATATTGTGCATTGAAGAAGACAGCAGGAGGCCTGGTCCATGTTTAGGCAAAACCTTAGCAATATATACAGGTCCCAGCAACAGGACAGGACTTCTGGCCAGGTCTGGCTACAGGATTGGGCCAGAGGCTTTTTTCCCCCCCTTAATTCAGTTCTTTGTTTTGGGGGTTTTTCTTATCTTTTTTTTTTCAGTTTGGTGACAAACTGAAAAAACCAAACCAAAACAAAAATGAATCAATTTTTGATGGGAAAAAATGATCAAAATGAAAAAAATCTAATTTAACCAAAAATTTTGGGACTGTATATCCATAATAAAAATCTAAAATGCTGTTGACGGCATTGGAG
This sequence comes from Rhinatrema bivittatum, assembly GCF_901001135.1. Taxonomy (NCBI): domain Eukaryota; kingdom Metazoa; phylum Chordata; class Amphibia; order Gymnophiona; family Rhinatrematidae; genus Rhinatrema; species Rhinatrema bivittatum. The sequence continues at coordinate 309,604,627 of NC_042615.1, forward strand.
TAACCAACAGGAGCTGGATGATTTTAAACATAAATGGATTAATTTAGAGTTAGTGATGAACCAAAGTGTCACCAAAAGTCAGCAAAATAACACAGTGGACCCATCTGTAGTCCTTGTGGAGGAGGCGGATGGCAAAGAGATTGACGCCCACATCAGAAGCTGTCAGCTGCATGGAAGTTTGAGGCTTTGAGGCCCAGACAGCAGACATTCCCGAGAATAGGCCTACAGAAGTCCTGGGGACTGAATTTCAGATGCTCTGGGGGCTGAGCCTATAGTGAGTCCTGGGGCCAGTCTGCCGAGCTAAAAACAAATAAACTTGGGCAGAGAGATGCCTGACAAATTGTGCTATACCACTGACTAACAGCAAAGCATCTCCTGAGTTCGCCAGCCTCACCTCCTAGAAGAATTTGTTGTGGAACTCGCCCAACCTCCCCTCTTACTTGAGTAGCCTACTGGTCAGAGCAGCAGGTTGCAAACCATGGAAGCCAGGGCTCAAATCCTGTTGCCACTATTTGTGATGTTGGCCAAGTCACTTCATCCTCCAACTGCAGTTGCAATGTCTGGTTTGGTCACTGTTGAGAGGCACAGTAGCTTACTGATTTGCCTTTTGGTAGTGGTTTTGTCTGACAAATTATATGTTCTTTTCCAAAGGGGGTCCATATTCATTTTGCTTTCCCCAATCTGAATTTGGTCAGCATATCACTGATCTTATTGCTTTTGTTGGCCAGGAAACTTCATCATCTTCTATCTTAACGTGCATCCTAAGGAAGTGTGTGACATTTCTGAGATCCATGACTTTGAATTCTCATGGAGTCTCCTCATAATCCCCTTCTTCCTCATAGCATACTAGAATATTATCCACAAAGATTAGGATGTAGGTCCATCTATTGTTTTGTTCTTTGGATAAGAGGCAAGGATCTTCCTTATTTCTCAAAAATGTTTCATGGGTGAGGACTTTGTTGACTTTTCTCTTCCAGGCCTATTACAGTTCTGCCTGCTGTGCGGTCTCCCCTCTTCAGCAAGCACCATTCACACTTGCGCAAGTTACCTCCTTGCTGATCACCTGATGCCTCTACTCCAGCCCTATTTGACCCATCCTGTCAATTACCTTGGTGCTTCTTCATTGAGCCACCTTAGCTCTCTGACCTGGCCAGCCTTGCTATGCCTTGCTATTCTACTTTGTCTTGCGGCCTAGCCGGCCCTTCTGCCTTGCCTTGTGGTCTATCCAGGCCTCCTGCCTTCTCTATAACCTACCTTGGCCTCCTGCCTTGCTGTATAGGCCACAGAACAAGGTAGGCTATCTTGGCCTCCTGCCTTGCGCAGTTGCCTTCTAGACTTCCTTACCTTGCTCTGCAGCCTTCTAGGTCTCCTGCATTGCTCAATGGTCTTCTGGGCCTACTTGTCCTAGCGTGCGGCCTTCGGGCCTACTAGGATTTCCTAGCCCTGTTTCATGCCCTGTCAGGCTTTCTTGTTTACTGTTGCAAGTCCTAATTCTGTCCTTGTCGAGTCCTTGTCCAGTCCTATACTTGTCTCCAGTCCTTGCCTAGTCCAGTTCAGTCCCTTGTTTATTTCCCAGGCCTTGCACTTGTCCTTGGTTCAAGTCCTGCCTATGTCCACTTAGTATGCAGGTTTGCTATTAGTGGGATATAAATGTTTTAAAGTAAATAAATAATCACTCTCTCCGCTAATAGTAGGGACTATTGTAACAATTCCCAAAAACTCATATATTCCCCACCTTTATTATACTTTATTAAGTTCACCTCAAAAAAATATTGAAAGTAGGGAAAGGAAGGTTTCATACACCCATCGCTACTTGCTACTCTGTAGCCTTGTATGCAGTGATTTCTAATTGTTGTAATCATAAACCTGCCTTCCTCCTACCCAATTTTATTAAATTTTTTTCTTAAAATCAAAAAATAATTTTTTAATATTTTTCAAAAAAATTTTTTTAATTATTTTTCAGAAAAATTGTGTGCACAAACCCTTCCCAAAGTCGACCATCTATTTGTTAATAACACCCCCGATCTTGATGATAATATTAATATTCGACATTACTTCATTCATCTGCCACAGTACCCAAGGATCCACCCAAACACCGCTTAACCATAACATTGGGTTCTGGGGGCCAGAATGACTTTCCTCCTGGAAGTTGGATACAAGCTTAAAGCTGGAGACAGGCCTTGGCTAGGAGCTGGATCCATGCACTGACTGGGAGTTGGAACCAGGCAGGACTGTAGGTAAGGCCAGTACTAAGGACAGACAGGGGCTGGATACAGGCATGGTTAATGCAAGGCTGGTAATGAGGCAGGCAGGGGATGAAGTTATTTATTTTAAAAACTCATATATTCCCCACCTCTATTATACTTTATTAAGTTCACCTCAAAAAAATATTGAAAGTAGGGAAAGGAAGGTTTTTTCTTAAAATCAAAAAATCATTTTTTAATATTTTTCAAAAACATTTTTTAAATTATTTTTCAGAAAAATTGTGTGCACAAACCCTTCCCACTTGCTCCAGGCACCTACATCATCTGTGTATACATTTCTGGTGTGGGGGTTGCTTTCATTTAAAACAAATGTGTAAAATGTAATGAATGAGGCCATTTCTGGTTCGTTTTGAATAGAATAAACTGAAACTAGCCATCTACAAAAATGTTTGGTTATTTTTGTGTTTGTGCATTTAAAAAGAAATGGGCCTTGGCGGGCCTAGTCTGAAGGCAAGGTGCTGTTGCTGGAGCCTGACCGAAGGCCTTGTCCTATCGCTGAAGTCTAGGTTGGAGCCCAGCCTGGTCTCGCCATCAAGGCCTTGTCCTATCGCTGAAGTCTAGGTTGGAGCCCAGCCTGGTCTCGTCATCAAGGCCTAGTCCTGTAGCCAAGGCCCAGCCAAAAGCCCTGGTCTTGTCTCTGGAAATGCTGCTGTACAGGTTGCTATCTGGAACCCCTTCTATACAGGTTGCTATGTTTGTCCCCTTCTTAATCATGCATGCATTCTTGGAGAAGAGAATGGTGAATCCCTTGTTTGTCAGAGCCTCATTGATAGTGAGGCCTGGTACATACAGCCCATCTTTAATGAACATTCCGTGCCTGCATCCAGCAGTGGTAGCATAAGTAAGCCAGCCTTTCCTTTTCCTTTCCCCATCACAGAAATGAAGTTCCCATCTTCTTGATATACTTTCTCTTTTACACTGTAGTCAATGGCTGTGAAAAAAATATGTATTAATTGTCAAGTGGCTGGCTGCACCCAAATTGATATACCAATCTCCAACGTTACTCCCCTCAGGGAGTTTAAAACTGCAGCTCCAAAGCAATTCAAACTTTCTTTCAACTTTGAAAGACTTCCTTTGTCTCTGTGAATTGCTGGACCTCAGATTTCCAGGCTCGGCAGTTCCTCTCCAAATGCCCCATCTCTCTGTAATGATAACATAGCTTGGGTTGTGACTGCCTAGAGGCTATTCTCCTTTCTGTCTACAATGTCTTTTCTAGCCTGTATCCTGTCCACAAGCTTTATCCTCCTCTGTGGGAGGAAATTTTGCTCTTCGGGGCTGTGTTTGTTCACAGCACTTCCCCCTGCAGCAAGGGCAGTTTGAAAGTCCTCTTTATGATATCGCCAAGGCTTAAAGGCACCATCTCCATTCTACACCATCTACCACTGCAAACCATTGATCTACATGGGTGGAGTTTAAGCACATACCATACAGACCTAACAGGCATAGATTTTAGACCAGGGTCACATAGAGATATATAAAGCATAGTAAGGTATATGGCTATATTTCCATGCATATTAGAGGAGGAACATTCTTTGATTGTGTTTATATGCAACATTAAAAATAAGTATGGGAATTGTATAATACATTTCATATAAACAGGAACCTAGTGTGCTCAGAAACATGTCTCTTCGCTCAGTAATTTGACAACACATTTTTGGCATCTAGAATAAGGTGAGAAGGAACACTGTTATTTGTATTATGACTCACAGATGAATAAACTGTGGCACAGTAAGATAAAGAGATTGGATGAGGTCTCATATGGAAAGCAGTGATAGAGGGGAATTGAGCACATGCCCTAGGGTTCCTTCTGACTTATAGCTCAATGTTCTCACTACAAACTACCGTGACACCACCTTGTCTCTCTCCTGCCCCTCAAGATAGACATCAAGTAGCCTCCAGTCTGGGGAAGGAGAGACTCCCTCATCTGAAGTTGAAAACAAGCTATCGCCACTGAAGCAGCACCAGCTTTTGTGTTTGGATGTTCAAAATTATCACTGCAAGAAATAGCAATGAATCCACGAGAATAAGCCAGCTGGCTGACTCAGAAATGTTTCATATTTCCAGCGCAGGTGTATAAATGCACATATTATAAAGAGAAACAGAACATAGGATACATTTTGATTTTTACACTGTATGCTACCAGCAGGCTGATTTGTAATTGTAAACATCTGTATTTTTTTTTTTATAAACCGGTGTGTGTATATATATATATATATATATATCCAGTATTATTCATTCTGCAACCAGCCGACCGTCTGTTTGAAAGTGATTAAAATACCCCCAAGAAACCCAAGGGGCTGCTGTGCTGTAATCATAGCTTAGGCTGCTGAGTTCTCTACCCTGGATCAGAGCCAAACCATTCACAAACGCTGGCTCCAGCCCCATTCAGTATCTCCCTTCAGTCCCATGGAGAAAGTAGTAAACAATCTCATCAATCACTAGGAAAGGCTGGAGCGCTGAGAGGCATGAGTTTAAACCACAAGCCCAGAAAGAAAATGATAAATTGTACTTCTCTGATTAAGCCTCCCCCCGCCCCCGCCGCCTCACATGCACAAAACATAAGCACTGTTTATGGCAAAAGTTTGTAGCAGTCTGTAGCCAGAATGTACTATGAACTTAAGGCTGCTTTTTAAAGAAGAATGCAGGATTCCTTACAAAGGTAAATGTTCTGTATTAAAACTCCAGTTGTCAAGAGGACAATCAAGTCTGTTCTACCTGCCCATACAAGCAGTTATCTGTCCATGTCTGCGTGGCTCAGGGAAGTGCTGGTTTCCGTGCCTGTGTAGCAAAAGATGCTGGCCAACGGGTCCAGAACTAAGCTGGGGTTAATATTATGAATATAAGAAGTTGCCATGCTGGGTCAGAGCAAAGTCCCATCAAGCCCAGCATCCTGTCTCCACTGGCCTGTCCGGATCACAAGTACCCTGCAGCTCCCCAAAGTTTGATCTATTTCTTGTTTCTCACTCCCAGGGATAAGCACTGGCTTTCCCAAGTCTACCTGGCTAATATAACTGTTTATGGACTTTTCCTTCAGGAACTTGTCCAACCCTCTTCTGAATCCCACTATGGGGGCGATGCAATACAGTGCACCGATGCATGTTAATGAGGCTATTAGGGAATCACCCGCAATGCAAAAAAAAATGTGTGTTTAAAAAACACACATTTTTAGGCTCAAAAATTAACACCTGCCTAGAACAGGCACACCCAAAAGTTGTACAGAAAAGCAGAAAATACTGCTTTTCTGTGCATCCTCCTACTTAAGATCATTGCAATATTAAATAGGAGGAACAAAAACTTTGAAAAAGTTAAAAAAAAGAAAAGTTAAAAAAAAGTGCCGGCAGTCAGGTTCGGGAAATGGATGCTCAGTTAACAAGCATCTGTTTCCCAAACCCCTGGCTGTGCATCGATTAGGAAAACGGACGCCAATAAATTCTATGTCCATTTTCTAAACTGGCAGACAGCCGACCACTCGGGGGCTCCCGCTGTCAAGGAGGCACTAGGGGCGCACAATCGACCCTAGCGCCTCCTTGACAACGCGACCCCTAATTTAAATATTGCATGGCGCTCCCCAGGAGGGGTGCCTGGGGGCACGTTAGAAAAACGGGCCCTGAACACTCAGCAACCGCTTTCAGCGCATTTTAATTGCATCGGCCCCTATGTTAGTTGCTTTGACCACCTCCTCCAGGAGCAGATTCCATTGCTTGATTTTGCACCAAGTGAAAAAATAATTCCTACGATTTGTTTTAAATCTGCCAGTGCTAGTTGCATGGTCAGTACCCTAGACCTAGTATTGTTTGAAATGGTAAATAACCATTCCCTACCTGTTCCACCTTACTCATAGTATTTCCGCTGCCTATCCCCAATCACGCTGAATGATCACACAAGGGATTTGTCCCCCAGCCTGCTTGTGAAATGGAGAGGAAAATAACTGAAAATCAACCAGACAAATAACTTTGTGTTAAGATGAGTGGGTCTCTGTCTGAGAAGCACCTCAATCTGATCAAGATAAACTGTAGGAGTGGCATGATTTTAATGGTAAATCCATGAGGCATCTTGTCAGTCAAATTGATAATTCTAAATTTCTTTTTATGGCAATACTGGGTAAGACTGAAGAGTCTGATTCATCAACCTTGGCATCGTTACATGTGTAGACTGAACATCTTTGTTTCTGTACCACTGAGTATTTTATTTACATATATTTACACATTCTTATATTCTGCAGCTTCCAAATGGTTGTCCAAATGGACACTTCTGCCATGTAGCTCAGTCTTCAATTGACTAGCACAAGTAACAATAGAAAATGTATAGATTAATTAAAGTTGTAAACTAAGGTTTGATATCCAGTTGATGGGATTGGGTTGGCTTAGTGAAATACTTCAGTGCTGCTATGATACACAGCTCCAGGACAGCAGCTTGTTACGTAGCTCATTGACTGCTGATCAGAGAGTCCTTGATGCCCCAGTAACACAGGCAGCCTTGACTATCCTCAACCCCCTCCTCCAATTCCTCCTGTGATCTCATGATCCCAAATCACTTCAGAATACACTTCAGTGGCACCAACATATGGAATGAACAAATAATTGCAGCTTTACGCAGTTGTCATGAATTGGGCTTGGGGTATACCATCTGGGGAGGGGTACAGGATGGCAGCCCAGGGCATGGTCCAGTCTTTTGCCTAGGCAGCCCTCTCACCCACAGGTTGGGCCCTTGGGATTGGGGGCCAGTAAGGATTGGCTGCAGTGGCAGTACATCATGGTGAGTACAGATAAAGTCTGGAGCTTGAACTGGAACAGAGTACAGGTAAGGACAGGAGCTTGAACTGGAACACTGAAGTTTGAGTGCAGGCAAGGACCAAAACTGGAGCTTAAATGCAGGCAAGGACTGGAATTGAGGCTTGAGTACAGGCAAGGACTAGAACTGGGGCTTGAGTGCAGGCAAGGATTAGAACTGGACAAAGAAAGACAGGACAGGGCCAGGCAAGGACAACACAGAACAAGGAACATAAAGGCCCAAAGCCTGTAGAGTACTAGGCAAGAATAAGGCCCAGAGGGGCAAGGCAAGGACAGGCTTAGCAAGGCCACAGAGCAAGGTAAGGCCTAGCTAGGCCAGAAGTCAGGAAAAGGCCCAAGTAGGCAACAGGGCAAGGCAAACAGCAAGAGGCCCAAAAACCACAAGGCAAATTTTGGCCTGGATGGGTTGCAAGGCAAGGAATAAGACCTGAAGGGCCCAAGGCAAGGGTAAGCCTAGGTAGGCTACAAGGCAAGGAAAGGCTAGGGCAAGGAGCTAAGGGCAATTCCATGCAAAAGCAAAGAGGGTTTGGCCAGGCTAGATTATGTAGGACTGGAATTTGGGTGTGGTGCAGGCAGAAAGGAGGAGTTTGGCAAGGCTGAAGACTAAGTTCACTGAGGACTCCTGGTGGATAGGAGGCTGCACCACAGGCTGAGTTGGATGCCCTGTGAGAAGACAGCTTAGGTGGCCTCTGCAGGTGGGGAGGTGTCATAGTCATTCAAGTAAGAGTATGATGAGGTTGCACAGCAGACAAAATCATAGCATCAGTAATACCAATTTCCAACATTATGCCTGACCCATGGTGAACTTCTATGAGATCCAAGGATGCTCTGCCCACCCCCACCAACATTTTCCAGAAGTAGGACCATCCATCATAGGACCAGTAAGATCGTCTGTATCTTTTTTTTTTTTTAATTTATAGCCATTTTACAATACAATCCAAGGATAGTGCTTGAATCAGAAAGCATCAATTTTCACCAAAAGAACTACAGGAAAATGCTTAAGTTTAGGAAACAAAATTACAATTTCTATCATTTGTTATAGTCCTCCAAGTTCGGGAAGATACATACAACCTGAGGTAAATAGAAATTGCTTTCACAAAGAAAGAAAATACAGTGTATAAATCAATGAATAGGACATAGACTAATTTTATGAGCGTATCACCAAGGAGCTATTACACTTCCCCTTCTGATGGCACCATAAACATGTACGTAATATCTCTAAACTTGATAACACATTTATAATTGAACTTCAATATGAACGTTGCTCCCAAATTTAAAACTCGGGGTCTCAATTGTAAAAATTGTTTTCTCCTAATTTGTGTGGACCTAGCAAGGTCAGGAAATGCAGAAAGTACCCACAAAGTACCTTATGCAAAATCCCTGTCTGTTTCTAATAGGAAAACTACTATCAAACTAGCAGGACATATCTGCTCCTTCTGCGAGGACTCTAATATATTTGTTAGATCCATTTCAGGTTCTGGTGTAGTGGGAATTAGAACCTGAAATCCCTCCTTATTAGTATCTATTCTTTTCTTATATTGTTGTGAGAAAGGTGTTTTAGTGGACCCTTGGGCCGGCCTGCGGGAGACTGGAGAAAGACGGACTATGGTCTCTCCTAGGGACAGGTCGGGAGGCGGATACCAGGCAGGAGGTGGACGACGAGCTTCACCCTGGAAGCTGGTACTCCCCCGGGAGGAGCCCATAGGAGCCCAGCCGCTGGGACTTAGGAGGTTCACCCTGGAAGCCGGTACTCCCCCGGGAGGAGCCCGTAGGAGCCCGGCCGCTGGGACTTAGGAGGTTCACCCTGGAAGCCGGTACTCCCCCGGGAGGAGCCCGTAGGAGCCCGGCCGCTGGGACTTAGGAGGTTCACCCTGGAAGCTGGTACTCCTCCGGGAGTACTGGAACCGGACTGGAGCTGAAGCAAGACGGGTACTGGAACCGGACTGGAACTGAAGCAAGACAGGTTACTGGAAGCAAGCAGGAACAGAGGCAAGACTCAAGAGCCAGAGCGCAGCGAGTCTCAGGCAGGAACGGAGTTGCTTGGGCAAGCACACTCTGGGGCTCGGAGCAACTGAGAACCACAAGGAACCCTGTTGCAAGGCAAAGTTCTGGGATCCATGGCAGCCTATGACGTCAGGCGTGAGGCGGAGTCTTCGGTGGCGGGAAAAGGCCTTCATAAGCGCGGCTCTTGCGCACACGCGTGCCTAGGAAGGAGGCGTCCTGGAGGGGTTTCTCAGCGGCGTCCCTCCCGTGGGAACGCCGCGGAACAGGCCATTGGCTCCCCACTGCGGAACGGGACCATGGAGGTAAGGGCCGGGTCGCACACTCGCGACCGGGACCGTAACATATATGGTGGGATATAGTAATTCCTCGAGAGTGGGGAAAGGTTTTCAGGGGTAACTTTAATATTTGGACCAAATATTTTGTCCACATATCACGTGGTGTAGTTGAGGGGTCCCTTGGAAAATTTATAAATCTCAAGTTTTTCCCCCTTACTTGATTCTCAAATTGCTCCATTTGATTTGTCAAATATTGGTTTTCCTTAATTAATTTCCCCTGGACTTCCAAAGATTTTTTTAAATTTTTCATCTAAACATGATATTTTATTTGCATTCCCTGAGACTTCTACCTGAATTTTTTCAATTCTATTATCCACCCCCTTAGTATAAATTGCAAAATTATTAAACTGCTGGGATAGATTGTCATTAACTCTTTGAACCGCATCCCATATTTCATTTAATGTAACAGTTTCAGGTTTCACTAATTCTTTCACTCTAGGAAAAACAGCAAAATCAAGAGTTTTTACTTCCCTCCCAAACAGTGGGGGTACCTGTGCTGTCCTTAGGATCTCCTATTCCGTCTGACTCCAGGGCATTACGTGGATCTTCTCTGGTATCTCCCTCTCTCGAGGGTCCCAAAGCTGCCTAATGCGATTCTGCTCTATATTCCAATGTCTCCAACAGCGAAAGGTTATAATTTTCAGCTGGATTTACAGGAGGTCTCCGATCAATCGGGGACAAAGTTGTTAACAGCTCTTGAGGGGAGCCGGTTTCTACTTCCTCCCGGTCTCCCCTCGGCAAGCCCACTCCTGATCCCTGCATGTCCCTTGTTACGTGTAAGTCCATTGGGCAGATTAACTGGACTGGAGAGGAGGTAGAAGCAGTGAAGACTTCCCGCTCCTTAGCCCTCCTTTTCCTAGCCGAATGAGGCATACTACTAAAATAGAATTACTATTATCAACCATCCGACTGCACGCTAACACATCGATGCTGCACCAATTTAAAGCACCTCCCTGAACAGTGGAGGCTTTAGAAGAGAAAGAATAGGCATCAAACTTATAACATACCAGAGGTGGAGGAGTTGTAGCAAAGTTCCAGGTTGCAGGGAAGTCAAAACAAAGCCACACACCCCTTTGGCGTGAGTGGCTTCGGCGTCGCACCGACGGTGGCTGTGCGCCACAGGAGGGCCGATTTTGAAGGCCCCTCACAAGTCCCTCCCTGATGACGTCAAACCAGGAAGCACCAGCTGTAGCCTCGTCGGGTCAGGAACTCCTCTTCACCCCCGGAATGGCTGCCGATGCAGGTACCTCTCTCCTTCTCTCCTCCACCTCCAGATCGTCTGTATCTTTTGTTACCTGCCATGGAGAGATTTTCTTCTCTGTCGACCAGGGCCTGTCATGAAACCAGGTTGCCCCAGTCCAGCAAGCACCCCCTGAAGATTCTCAGGGTCACTTGGCACCACAACTGCCACCATCCGCCCGCACTCCCCCACTTTCCAGCCCCCAAGCAGCTGTCTACACTTTCTGTGGAAGGGGGGAAAGAATCCTGTTTCCCAGCTCTTAATAATATTTGAATTTTCAGTCTGCTTTTACAAATAACGCTCAAGGCAGTTTACAGCCTTACTAGAGTTTGGCCACAATAAATCCCTGCCCAAAGGGGTTTACAATCTAAGTGGGGATCTGAGGCAACAGGAGATAAAGTGACTTGCTCAAGGTTGCAAGGAATATCAGTGGGGTAAATGGGATTTCAGCATTGGTTCTTAGTCCATTGCTCCAACCGCTAGGCCATTCCTTGCTACTTAATCTGAGCTTTCCCTTTTTGGCTCAGGTACTCCTGCCCAAAACTATAGCATATCACAATGTATAAACACATCACATGAAATAAATATAAAAGCCTGAAAAGAAACTTCAACAGACAAACACTCTAATTCAATAGTTATCAGAGTGAGAGAAGGGAAAGGTTGGTCAGGGAAACAAAAGCATGATGACAGCTTTCCTCTTCCCCCCAGTATTTAATGCCCCCCTTAGCCCCTTCTGGTATCCTATCCTCTCCTGTGTTCCCAAGAGACACACCCAGGTTTTACCATTGTAGCATGCTAAACCAGGGCCATGAGGAAGGGGTCAGCCAGAAGTGTGGTACCATTTTATGCGCTGCCCCCACATCTCCCAAAGTTAGGCCCCTAAGCCCTTTGAAAACTGGCCCTTTTAGTGTGCAGTCCAAAATGGCTCTCAATAGATGATGCACTATTTTGTGTGCTTGCTAAAATGCTGTCACTACAGGAAGTGTGCAAAAATAGCATGCACACATTCCAGAAAAAAAGTGTACGCTAGATTTAGGCTGAAATCTCCCATGCTGACTGGCCCAAAGTGAAAAGACCAGTTAGCACAGATTTCCCTTGCCCCGATACCAAGTAGAAAACGCCCCAAGGCTTAATGTCCCCTCACCTCCTTTACTTTCCTCATACCAAGTCCTCCACCCTCACCCCTTCCAACACCACGAAAAAAGAAAATGGCCACAGTGCCAAATATTTCCCCCCCCCCCCCTAATCTCCACCCCCAACTCAAAATTCACCCAGTACCTCGCGGTATTTCACTGCATCTTGGAGACAGCTAGATGATATTCAAAAGACTTGCTCGTTCTGAATCTTAGTAGAGCTAATTGCCTTGAAACTCTGCAATAAGCACAAAGCCAAACATTTGATCCTTTGGAAAAAGCAAATAACTTGGCTGGAAGCCATAATCATATATACAGTAGCTGGTTCCAGTAAATGTGATACCTGGGATTACATTAAACATGCAGTGTTCATACTAGACTAGAGGTCTTATTTGAAACACACACACACACACAGATCAGTTTTAACCTTTTTCACAGCTGTGTTCATGTCCTGGGCATTAGCCAATCAGATTAATTTAACCTTCATATTGGCTGTGTAAAAGGTTTAACCTTGCCTAAAAATGCTTAGTAAACATGTTTATTTTGAGAATCATGTAAGGATCAAGTTATGGCTTGTTGCCAAGAACCACTGCAACCAAACAAACCAGTGGCACTCAAGGGGAATAACTGATGCAAATGCCAAATGCATGAGCTGTGCTTCCGGTTTTCCCTCATATACATGGGGGGCAGCCATTGCCAAATTACTCCAAGATCTGTTTCCCAGAGGAAGTGACATCACAAAACAATCGATGGGTTGTTTTGGTGGGGGGGTTGTGATTTAATGTACAGAGCTTTTGCTTTCAAAAACGTGAAAGTAATCCATATCTGATATAGTGAGTCCCACCGACCTAATATTGCAAACTGTAAATTTCCAGGACATAAAGATATTTTGAACACTATAAAAAGAAAGAGCACAATATTGCCTTTAGCTAGTTAGAAGTTCTAAACGTTCTTTGACCAGACACCACAAAGGAAAAGCTAGATGTAACCCTACTAAGGGCACATAAAATGAGTTCTGATGCTGGGTTTTTATGGTGCTGGCACCAGCTCGTGGATTCAAAAAACAACGGTCAAATAAGATTTTACCACCACCCTTCCCGCCCAAAAGTGGGGAAAGAAAGGAGTTTTTCCCACTGAGTAGGGAATTATTGGAAGTGTTTCTTCTGAGAAGATCTTATGTTGCCATCTTGTGAGGAAAAGTAAGAGTAGGAGTCCTTTTTCATCTGGAGATCCCACTTCACCTTGAGATGAGAGAGGAAGATTGGGAGTTGTGAAGTGTTGGAAAATCTTTGGACCTCGGATATTGGTAAGGCAGGGACTTCCACTCATATCTAGGATGCCCTAGCCCACCTGGGATTTTCACTTTAACATTCCCTGGAGGGTGAGATAATTTCAGGGCCACAAAAACTGAGGGATGGTTATTTGGTATTTATCTCCATCCATACCACACATACTGAGAGTGACATCCATAGAAGAAGATCACCTCCTGCTCCTTGGGCCCTAGAGGTCTATCCTCGCTTTCAAAGAATCTACACCTCTGGGCCATCAGGACTGTGACGGGATAAATACCAGAAAAGGGGCTACACTTATCACAGCCTTTATTCTTCTGAGGTACCAGCAGTCAATCAGCAATAGAATATAGGGATGTGAATCGTGTCCTCGATCGTCTTAACGATCGATTTCGGCTGGGAGGGGGAGGGAATCGTATTGTTGCCGTTTGGTGGGGTAAAATATCGTGAAAAATCGTTAAAAATCGTTAAAAATCGAAAAATCGAAAAACCGGCACATTAAAACCCCCTAAAACCCACCCCCGACCCTTTAAATTAAATCCCCCACCCTCCCGAACCCCCCCCCCAAATAACTTAAATAACCTGCGGGTCCAGCGGCGGTCCGGAACGGCAGCGGTCCGGAACGGGCTCCTGCTCTGAATCTTGTCGTCTTCAGCCGGCGCCATTTTGGAAAATGGCGCCGAAAAATGGCGGCGGCCATAGACGAAAAAGATTGGACGGCAGGAGGTCCTTCCGGACCCCCGCTGGACTTTTGGCAAGTCTCGTGGGGGTCAGGAGGCCCCCCACAAGCTGGCCAAAAGTTCCTGGAGGTCCAGCGGGGGTCAGGGAGCGATTTCCCGCCGCGAATCGTTTTCGTACGGAAAATGGCGCCGGCAGGAGATCGACTGCAGGAGGTCGTTCAGCGAGGCGCCGGAACCCTCGCTGAACGACCTCCTGCAGTCGATCTCCTGCCGGCGCCATTTTCCGTACGAAAACGATTCGCGGCGGGAAATTGCTCCCTGACCCCCGCTGGACCTCCAGGAACTTTTGGCCAGCTTGTGGGGGGCCTCCTGACCCCCACGAGACTTGCCAAAAGTCCAGCGGGGGTCCGGAAGGACCTCCTGCCGTCCAATCTTTTTCGTCTATGGCCGCCGCCATTTTTCGGCGCCATTTTGGAAAATGGCGCCGGCTGAAGACGACAAGATTCAGAGCAGGAGCCCGTTCCGGACCGCTGCCGTTCCGGACCGCCGCTGGACCCGCAGGTTATTTAAGTTATTTGGGGGGGGGTTCGGGAGGGTGGGGGATTTAATTTAAAGGGTCGGGGGTGGGTTTTAGGGGGTTTTAGTGTGCCGGCTCACGATTCTAACGATTTATAACGATAAATCGTTAGAATCTGTATTGTATTGTGTTCCATAACGGTTTAAGACGATATTAAAATTATCGGACGATAATTTTAATCGTCCTAAAACGATTCACATCCCTAATAGAATATACATTCGTGTCCATGCGTCTCCCAGGTGCCACTAGGTAAATGCCTAGGAGTATTCCTTTGGCACACCAGCATCTATGGTAAAAGAGGGGCCCGCTGGAAAGGATTAACCAGCTGGCAATATGAATATACCCAGAACCCCTGCTGGAAAGGACTAGCCAGCTGGCAATATGAATATACCCAGAACCCTGGAGAGGTCCCGTCACTCTGGACTCCAAACTCCTAGAATCACAGTTTCCCCACTCAGAACTCCGGCTTATATTTATACAGGGCACACTCATCCTAGAGTCATCTCTCCACCTATTTACTTAAAGGCACAGGCAAATGGAAGAAGGTTAAGTGAGAAATTTTAGGAAAAGTTTAAAGATGCCATTATTAGTGGCTCGTGGACCAAAATTTAGGACCTGGGCCACACAGAGATGGACAAAACAACTGTGATCATCAAATGGTAAATCATAAACTTCACATCTAATCCAGGTATTCACCCGCGGGCAGGATTTATAGGGTCCTGATCACCAATCACAATAATAAATAAATCAGGATAAAAATGACCCAAACCCTGGGATGATCAGAGTTTGTATCATTATCATTCCATTTATCATTATTACAGACTGCATTTTGGGACAGGAGTGTGTTCTATGATCGGAGTTATTTTAACACGTCTCTAGAAAAAAAAAAAGCAACAAACCTAGGGCCAAATCTAAGATGCGCTCCCTGACAATCAGGATCAGATTAAGTTGTAGGTGATACCTTTTCACCAGACCAGCTTAATGAAAAGGTACCCGCTCCACGGTTTCCTTTATTTCTTCAGTATTATGGAAAAAGCCATGTGATCTCACTACTAATTGGAAAATGCTAAACCATGAACGCTCCGTTCTAGCCTTGGTACCAGCTGCAGGGAGGTGCCTTTAACATTTTGCAATACAACTGAGTGGAATCTGAACAGTTCGGCACTGGGCGGTGAGCTATAGTTAGATAAGCTGTTGATGGCAGGGATGGGAATCTTAATGTTCCCCTGCCAAAATTTTGCAACCTACAATGCTCCATTGAACTGTGGGATATTTGAGAACGTGTGTATTTTTAGCACATTCTAAATAGAATCAAGAGATCGCATGACCAGATAGCCACATGAGCTTCGCACCCATAAAAGCCCTTGTTGTGCGGCATTTAATGACATATGGCTTGTCTAGGTGTAAACGAAGGAAGGTCAAGTTAGTGTGGCTTAAATATGTTGTTACAACACAACATCCTTTGGATCACAGATATGGCCAACATCCCTGGCAGTGAAATGGTCCGGCGCAAGAGCAGGGTCTGAATCAGGCCCCAGTTAATTCCATAAAGAAAGGCACAGGGATGACTCTGGATGGGAAAACTGACCAAGGAAAAAAACAGAACCTCATATACACAAAAAAAAATTGTTTTATTGTAAAGCTATATTAATTTGTTCTAACCCATAAGTAGAGTAGGTTTATATGTGACCCTGGCTCAGTCTTAAGCATGAGATAGGTACAGGGGGAGACTGATATTCTAAAAAAGCAGAGCTCCTAAATTAGGTGCCCAAGTTAGGATCCTATTTTCAGTCACACTTAGGTGCTGGAAGATTCTCTACATTTAAGGAAGATCCTAAATGTTAGGCTCCAAAATTTAGACCTTTTCATTTGCCTAGATTTAGGCTCCTAAATTAGGTGTTAGTTCTGAAAATCAGTGCTAAGCTTCTAACTTTGTTTCTCTGCTCTAACTCCAACCCCATATCCTCCCACTTTTTAGGAACCTAAATTTAAGAGCCTAATGAAACTAGGAGCCAAAATTTAGGAACTCAGTCCTAGCAAATGTTAATAAAAGCAAATTTAGAAGCCTAACTCCAAAAGTTAGGACCCTGAAAATTGGCCCTAGGGTTTCCTGTTCATAAGGCTGAGGGGAAGAATAATCTTCAGAACCCACGTCCTTAAAGATAAATATTTCTGGATATTTACAGTAGAATAAACATCCATTTACATTTCTAACACTTATAATTTAGAGGGCATATTGTCCAATAAATTGGAATATGAAACAGCTGGCACTAATTAAATAGGAAAATGGCCCCCACTCTCCAGCACCCTTTCCAATGATGTTCTCTCCTGTGGGTTTTCTCATTCAATAGGCATTTCCTTCCAACACTGAAAAACTCAAGGATTCTCCTTTGCATCCTACAAAATATCACAACAGGGTCTCTGTAAATACACTTCCCCCCTCATGGAACTTACAGTCCTGTGTTGGGGAGGAGTCATGATTTTATTTAGTTCTACCTATAGACTGGTTTCAGCACCTCCAGATTCTCCAACCCATGCTCCCTTCTCTATTATCTCAAGACACAGCTCTTTAGACCCTCTCTCTAGATATTCTTCTTGATATCGTCCAGGAGAAGAACAATTTCTCTTGATCTTTTTCCCTCTTCAGTTCACTAGGGCAGCACTCTGCTGCTCTCCTGAAAAGATCTGCCTTTCCCTGGCTTGAAACTGCATCATTTCTCTTCCATGTCCTAGACCACTGTTTCTCAACCTTCTCCTGGAGGCACATCTAACCAGTTGGGGTTTCAAGATATCTATGATGAATATGCATGAGATGGATTTGCATACATTAAAGATGCAGGGTCTGCAAATCTATCTCGTGCATATTCATTGTGGTAATCCTGAAAACCCAACTGGAGGTACACCTTCAGGAGAGGGTTCGGAAATGCTGTCCTAGACAGGAACTAACGCTTACCCACATTGATCTCCACATGCCCTCTGCAAGGGTTCACCACTTATTGCACTCCTAGCAGGATGCACGGGACTGTACCACCTTCTGTATTAGAGAATGACTTGGGCTTTGCTAAGGCAAAGGATCCATACATATAAGCAACCTATTCACATCCAAAAGTGAAAGCTGTGTTCACCATACAAGTCTCTGTAAATGGTTCTCTTGTTATGAGTTTTCAGCTGCGGGCCCACCCAGTTAAGTTACCTGGATAATCAGGTAATTTAAACTGCATAATCAGCTGTGCAGCCACACTGATAAATATCCCTGGACAAACCCAAAGTAATCCGGGTAAGTTTGCCTGACAGCCCTGCGGCATGACCAGATGTACCCATGAAAAGAACCCAGATAGCTCTGAATATCAATTGCTATTGCTCTTAACAGAAGACTTGGGTGTAGCCTGCATGGAGCAGCAGCTGCTACTACTCTAAAAACCTTGCTGGGCAGACTGGAAGGACTATTTTTTGTTTTTATATGCCATAATTCACTATGAGGTCAATATTCAATGCTACACAGCAGGATAAATAGCGACTTATCCAGATAAGTGGTGGCTGCTGGATATCCGGCTAAATTCAGCGGCTGTTACTTAGCCTGATAAGTCACTTATCTGGCTAAATATTTAGCTAGATATCTACTGGGCAGGCAGTGAGTGATTTGGTGGTGCTATTGATCCGGCTAACTTAGCTGGATAAGTTGCATGAGCAGGTCTAACTTAGCTGGATAAGTTGCATGAGCAGGTCTAACTTAGCTGGATAAGTTGCATGAGCAGGTCTAACTTAGCTGGATAAGTTGCATGAGCAGGTCTAACTTAGCTGGATAAGTTGCATGAGCAGGTCTAACTTAGCTGGATAAGTTGCATGAGCAGGTCTAACTTAGCTGGATAAGTTGCATGAGCAGGTCTAACTTAGCTGGATAAGTTGCATGAGCAGGTCTAACTTAGCTGGATATTAACTTATCCAGATAACTGCACCTTATGCTGAAACGCCCCCAATATATCTGTCAGGATTTTACCAGGGTAATGAATTACCCAGGTAAAATTTAACCATTTAAAAGAAAGGTGAATTTAAACCTTGGCGTTTGTCTAGATAAATCTAAAGTTCTGGACAAACCCCTTGAATATCGACCTCTATGTTTTTTGTTTGCTCTAGAAATGTGAGAGGCTGCAGTACCAGAAGTGGCCACAAGGTGCTAGTATCATCTATTAGGGATTGCAGTACAAGCAGCGACCAGAAGGTGCTAATGTTTACTGGACAGACACCGAGTGTTATCATAAAGAATAGTAATGAATGCGATAGTACTATAAAAATATAACGTGGGAAAGAAATATAGGGGCAGATTTTAAAAGGTGTGCACACACGTCCACGTGTGCGCAGTTCCTGGCATGCGTGCATGGACGAGCGGATTTTATAACATGCATGTTGTAAAGTCCGTGGGCCGAGCGCACATGCTCGCCAGACTTTAAATCCACACGCGCATGTGCGGGCGGCACGCGCAGGGCGAGGATCTTAGTAGATTGCGCGCGGCAACGCAATCGGGCCTTCCCCCGTTCCCTCCCAGTCTCCTCCAATTAAGGAGTGGACTGGGAGGGAACTTCACTACCCCCCTACCTAACTCCTTCCCTCTTCCCCTCTCCTCCCCACCCCCTTAACCCATCCCAGAAACTTACATTTTTGTTTGTTTTACTACTTTCTGATCCCCTGGAGCAGAAGTAGTTTGCACGAGTTGGCCAACTGCCAGCGTGCGCCTCCTCGGGACAGCGGCTAATGGCCGTCCCACGTCCCTCCCCTCCCCGCCCAGACCACGCCCCTGGCCCATGCCCCCGGCCCACGCCCTTTGGCACTCATTCACCTCCCTCTCATCCAGTGTGCTCCCTTTTTCTTTTTTGAAACATTAAATTCCAGCAAATGTCAATAATAAGAACTAACCGTCACAGCATTACAAAATGATTCCTTAATTTCCTTCCAGTTATGCCCCCTTCCCCCCCCCCTCCTAATTGTAAAGGAAAAAGGAAAATTTCTGTTGTGTCTCAAAAAGCATTCCACAGCGCAATAAGGGCCTGCTTTTCAAAAGTATTTATGCGCTTAAAAATGGGTTTTCACATGTAAATGCACTGTAACCATGTAAGTGGGCTTTTGAAGGTTGCTACAATATCTGCCATTGAATTGTCCATAGGATTTATCCGCGTTGTGTACACTTTACGTGGATAAATGGCTTTTGAAAATGACTTCGATAGTAAGTTACAATTTACACATGTAAATCCTTTTGAAGATTACCCAAAAGCAGGCTGAAAACAGTTTCAACAGGGTGAGCATGTTATTTTGGAGGCTTAAATTGAAACTTTTGTTGCATCTCCACAGCCAAAGTGTTTATGAAGAGTCCCCATATACCTCGAAAATCTAAATGTGCTTTAGGTTTCATCTTCTTGGCAGTCTTAAAGTCCATACGAAGCATTTCCAACATACAGGATCTCCACATCGCCAGTCTGGGGGGAGTAGCTTATAGCCATTGAAACAAGTGTAATGCCCCCCTTGACCGCTTACCTTGTAGGGCGTTCCTGGGTTTGGGACCGACCTGGCGGGAGCACCCCTAGGGCAGACTCCATCCTCACGTTCTTGGCACCTGGTGCCTCCACCTGAGGAAGAAGGTGTTAGTGGGTGGGATTTTCCTCCCTTCACCCCAGGAAAAATAAATGGGACTGTGAACAAGGGTGGCAGTATGTACAAGTATATGCAAGTTTGTTAGACTATACAAGCACATACATTTCTACAAGACTATGTACATTGCTAATAGGAGGTCAAACAGCACACTTATAAACTCGTGGTTAGTAGTCTCGGTCTTCACAAATATATACATTTCTACAAGGTAGCAAGAACATCTAATATTTGGCAATTTGGGATTGTATACCACAGAGTATACCACCCTATAGAATAGAGAGGGGACCCCGTGTGTTCCCACTTAACTCAAGCATTGTTATTATCCTCCTTTTCCCCCTGCAACTGGGCTGGTGGGTAGTATAGGCCTGGGGGAATCCTCTTAATGTCGCAGGACTGCTGCTGGGATCCCCAGCTTACAGCTTTCCTAGATTCATGGCTGTCTTGTATTCAGAGAGTTTGGCCCTTTAGAAATCACTAATTTCAGTTCATGACCAATCATATGCTGTTAGCCAGCCAAGAAGAGTCTAGCTTCTGCTTTATCTATTATGTGACCCTTCATGGGTGGGTTACTTCTCCAAAAGAGCTGAGAATCAGGCAGGCCTACAGAGAGAAAACAACATACATACATACATACATATATACATACCAGGGTTACCAGGTTTTCATGAAAGAACAAGGACTTTTTTCCAAAAAAACAAGCCCAAGAAAAGCCCAAAACATTTGAAATTGAAACACCAATGTCTGTGAGTCGCATAGATGAAAGGTGCTTAGCTTTTTGCATGTTTCTCTGTTTTAGAATGTTGCAGAAGGTCTGCATGATGTGCACGAATGTCACACTTACAAAATTTGCACATAGCCTTACTCTCATTGCTGAAAACAGGCTGAATCCATGATTTTAGTTCACGTTCCTCTTCCCATGCTTTGCAGTACTTTTTACAGTACTTAGCCCAGTTCTTTACTTTAGCCATAGTAGATCAAAACCATTTAGTAGTGTAGCAGCCAAGGACAGAAACAGTAGGCATGGACAGGCTTTCTTACAGAGGTGATCTTCTGCAGGGAGAAGAAATGAAAGAAGAAAAAAAAAAAGGAAAAGTGGTGTAGAACAAATAAAAAAAATAGCATTACAAGTTTCTATGTCACATTTTTAACTTGTAGTCAGCAGGTATGGACAAACTTTCTTTTTGTCAAAATAAGGATTTTTTATAAAGGTGATCTGCTGCAGGGAGAAGAAATGAGAAAAAAAAATAGATGAAATCAAGTGGAGTAGAACAAATTAAAAAACACCAGCCCCTCACACTCATTCCCTCCTCTGAGAACATCCCTGGCCCCCACACATGCATTCTCCTCTCCCCACCCCCGTCCAAGCACATCCCTGGCCCCCCACACACTCATTCCCCCCTCCCTACCACCTCCAAGCACATCTGTGGCCCCCACATTCTCATTCCCCCCTCCCAACATACTAATTCCTCCCCTACCGATACCTGGCTGTAGCTGCACACTCAGAATATTCCTTCTCTGTTGCTTGCTGCAATGCCGTGCTGGCCTTCCAGGTCTGCCCACGTGCGATGCTTGTGCATGCCATGCTGGGTCTGCCCACAAATGTGTCCTGTGAAGGTTTGCAGCTCTGATTGGCTTACTGCTGCAATAATTTAGGGTGCGCCTGCAGCAGCAGTCAATCACTGCAACATCAGATCACAAGTCCCGCCCAACAAGCTCCAAAAAACACAACTGGCAGGAAAAATAGCCCAATTAAAAAGCAACCCACAAATCAGAACCCCCCCCCCCCCCCCCCCCCAAATGATTAGGAAAAGAAGCCCAATCTCGCAGTAAATAAGCAAGGTTGGCAACATTGATTGATTGATTGATTGATTGATTGATTCCTTCCTTCCTTCCTTCCTTCCTATCTATCCTGCATCTTTTTTTCAAGCTGTCTGTGAACTTCACACCCAATGTGTCTGAATACCCCTGCTATTCGGGGTGAAATTCTGTCTGCCTCCCACTACTGTCTTCCAGCACATTTCTCTCACAAATCCCTTCCCCAGTCATAGTTCTGTAATTTAGAAGTTTAAATCCTCTGAATTTTTTGTTAGTGATATTTCCTATAAAATTACCCAGAGGTCCAGGGGACTATGACATACAAATCCCCTACCTGAATATCTGACTAATCCATTCAATGGTCTGGCAACCTTTTCAGTCACCTGAGCTTGTGATTCAGGTTACATAGTTGTATTGTTCTGTTCTCTTCTCTCCTGAGCTCACTCAAACCTCAGTCTCTTGGATGGGGGGGGGGGGGGGGTCCACAACAAACATCATTTAGCATTTATAAAATATTTAATTAACATTGTCTTGTAGAAGCATGGAAGCAACCTAAAAAGAGGCCCTTTCACACATCCCCTAAAATACAAAGGGTAACATTCATAGGTTCTGATTTCTTAGTCCTTAACAGTAGTCCTTGAACCAAAACTTCCCAGAACTTCAAAATGTGTGGGCATTCCCAAAGACAATGAATTAAGGAGGCATCAGAGGCCTGACATTTGACACATTTATTAGAAGAAACAAATCCCATTTTATAGACTATTACTTCTTCCCTTTTTAATGGCGCATGCATGCATTATTCCACAAGTGAGAGAAAAAGAGGAATTTGTAGACAACATGTCTTTGGTGCGACTGCCCTTTAAAAAGTTTTCGTTTTCATTTTCGTTTTTTAAAGCCCTAAAAGGTGATGGCCCCTCATCTTTCTCAGGTGTTACATTGTTACATGCCCTTCTGCAGTAAAATGTTATTGGCTCTACCTTCAGTACAATCTGTGTGCCTGATGCAAAGCCTGCAGTGGACTTTCTTCTTCACTGGTCCATCCTTATGGAATCGCTTGCCTAATGCCTTGTTGGAGGTGGGGTGGGGTGGGAGGAAGAGGAAGAGGAGGATATTACAAGGTTCCGTAAATGCTTGAAGGCTCTTTCATTTCAAGAAGCCTATAGCAGATCTTGATTTGTACCATTGCTTTTTATAAATTCTAGTTTTCCTGTTCATGCTTATTTTAACTTAATATTTGTTTTATTGTATTATGTGTTTTAATTGTTTTATTTGTAAACTGCTGTTTTATGTTTCATTCTTGTTATGCACCTAGTACGTTTGTTTGTTATAGGCAAACATAAATATTTCTAATTACATAAATAATAGATACCACAGACCAGTAGTTAGGGATGTGCAGACAAAAAGTTTATGTTCATAAATCCATAAGTCGAAGGGGGGGTCAATTTCGGTCAATATGGACATATGTAGAATTCCATAAGTTGAGTCTATGTCCATACGTGCACCGATTCCCTAAATAAAAATTTAAACCCCTCACCCTCCTTAATCCCCCCCAAGACTTACCAAAACTCCCTGGTGGTCCTTAATCCCCCCCAAGCTGGCCAAAAGTTCCGGTTGTGTCCAACGAGGGTCCCGGAGCGATCGCGCGGGGAATCACGTGACGCCGCGTCACTCTGACGTGACGCCGACGTCACGTGCTCCTCGCAAAGGAATACAGAAATGGCGTCCTGACTCCCCGCTCGACCACCAGGGAGTTTTGGTAAGTCTTGGGGGGGATTAAGGAGGGTGAGGGGTTTAAATTTTTATTTAGGATCAACAATCGCGATATCCAACGTATTCAACATAGCTATGTTGAATAAGTTGGAAATCCGATCGTTTTCGCCTCATCACTTTTTTAAGTTAAAAAAAAAAATTACGTTGCGTTTTACATTTAAGTTCAAAACGAATGCACACCCCTACCAGTAGTTCTCAACCTTTTTTCTGTCATGACACACCTGACAGATGATGCTCATGTGTGTGACACAGTGCACACTACATTTAATAGCGATACCAAAAAAATATCCTAGATATTTTATTGTTGAAAATGATGCAGGAGAAAAATAACATTCTTTAATTTCAATAACTGCTTATAAAATATCATTATTAAATTTTTTTCGCAAAAAATGTTATCTTTGTTTACTGCATCAGTGAGAAATCTGGGACTGATATGCATATGCAGCGCACAGTTTTTCAATACAGACAAACTCGTGCATTTCACTGTCAACCTTAGAAAGTTCTGACCTCTTCTGGAGTTTATACAGAACAGAGTTAGGAAATTTCCCCTTTCAACTCATCATACAAAAGTATATTCAGATTCTGATATCCCCTCAGTAATAGTTCTTCAAAATCCTTTCCCTGCCAGGCACTCTGTGAAATAAAATGAAAACCTGCTAAAAAAAACATTTAGAAATTATATAATAAACCAGCCATACCATAAGAGTACTAGGTGCCTGCACCTGAACTGAAGCAACCTTACCTATGAAAAAGCAAGACTGCAAATATAAAACACAGTACACTTACTGCTGGTAAAACAAAGAAAGCCAGACTGCTGTAGACTCCTACATGGAATCTACATCCCAGTTAGCAGAATCCCTTACCTCTTTCAAACCTGCAGAATGCAGACTGACTCTTATTTAATACAGAATAAGACCATAAATTATAACAAGCATAGAGAGAAAATCTGAAACATCAGGGGGGGGGGGGGGGGAGGAGGCAAGGCAGGATGGCAGGGCAGGATACAGCATGCCTGCAACATTTCTGGCTTGGATTGGTGGTGGCAGTGATTGCAAGGATTGAGGGATAAGCAGCAACGGGGAGCGGTGATGAGGAATTTTAAGTACCAGCTCCTTACTCTGCACTCTCCTCAAGCAGCAGGCACATGTGGCTGTTATAGAAAGCATAGGCTTGCTGTGTCAAATGTTTGCTGACACACCTTCCACCCTTTGGTGACACACCAGTGTATCCCAACACACTGGTTAAGAACCACTGCCTTAGACGCACTTCCATGGGACCTGTACAAAGAATACTGTACTTCTGGGGAATGACATCACTCCTCAACTTTTAATCATGCTCCAGATGGGGGGAAGTGACAAACTCCCATAGTTTGTGTTGGAAGATCGGGTGATTAGGTGAACAAAGTGTGCACTTACTTTAAGTCATCTTCAAAGAGAGTACTTCAAGTATGTTCATGCATTGTACATACAGGGGTAGATTTTAAAACGTACGCGCGGGCGTCCATGTGCGTGCGCTACCCAACACACACATATGGTGGAGTGGGGTCAGAGGCTCCCGGCACAGGGGCCACTTGCGCGTGCATGTTATAAAATCGGGGGTCGGTGCGCACAAGGGGGTGCACAATTGTGCAACTTGTGCATGCCAATGTCAACGCCCACTGCCTTTCCGCGTTCCCAACCCTCTTCCCCTAACTCTCCCGCCCCCTAGCCCTGCCTAGACACCCCCTACCTTTATCTTATCTGTTGCGTGCGCCGGCAGCCAGCTGGCACGCAATCCCCCGGTACAGCAGCTTTGCTGGGAGCCTCTGACCCCACTTTTCCCCCTCCCCGCCCCTTTTTTGAAGCCCCAGGACATACATGCATCCCTGGGCTTTACCTTGCGTGGTTGGGCCTTTCTAAAATGGGCCCGGTGCGCACAGGCCTTTTAAAATCAAGGCCACATTTTTTTCTATTTTCCCCTGTGACCAAATTACACCCCGCCCCCCGAATACCTTTTTTTATTATGGTTACTAGCTGTACCCGGCCACGCGTTGCAGTGGCAGAGCCTGGTTAAGTGGAAAAGAAAGAAAAGAGAATGGGGATAACCGCCCCCCGCCCCC
Source organism: Rhinatrema bivittatum (assembly GCF_901001135.1). NCBI lineage: Eukaryota > Metazoa > Chordata > Amphibia > Gymnophiona > Rhinatrematidae > Rhinatrema > Rhinatrema bivittatum. Next base: position 309,630,262 of record NC_042615.1, read on the forward strand.
CCCCCCCCCGAATATGGATGCAAGAACATCCCCACGCCCCCCCCCCCTGCAGGCCCACCGATACCTGTCAAAAATGGTAGTCGGTGGAGCGGGCGTTCGTTCCGGCATGGAAGTATTAGCGCCGGGCCCTTGGCAGCCAGCACTGAAACTGTCTCCGACGGCTGTTAGAACTTACTCTGTCAGTAGGGTGGAGCAATGGGAGCGGTCGTCTCGCTCAGATAGTAAGGGCGAAGGTGAGCCGGTTGCCAGTCCAGAAAATGGCATCGACGGGCCCTCGCCCTTACTATGTCACATGGGCTACTGCCGCCATTGGCGTTCCCGAGTGTCCTAGTAAGGGACAGAACCGTCGGCGCCATTTTGATTGCTGGCAGCCGACGGCCGTAGTGTATGTGATGTGTCACAGAGAGGTGTTGCCCCCCCCCCAGCTGGAGCAGCCCGAACTATTCTGCCGTTTTGCGTGCGTTCTGAGGGTGTGGGCAGTAAGAAAAGTCATGGGTGTGGGGGGGTGAGGAGGGTGTTTTTGTGTGAGTCCGTAGGGTGTGGGAATAGCAAACATGTGGCATGTTAGTGGCCTCCCGGTGTATCATGCTGGAATTTTGTGGGTTTTTGTGTGTTTTGGGAGGGTGTGTGAAGTAAGTACATTTGGCATGTGTGTGGGGGGGTGTGAGGAGGGTGGATTTGTGTCTGGTCGGAGGGTGTGTGAATCCCAAACATTGGTCACGTGTGTGTGGGGTGTGAGCGTTTGTGCAAGGTGTAAGAGCTTCCGTTTACGTCCAGCAGATGTCGCTGTTTTGTGGAACCAAATATAAAAACTTTTTTACCAGCCCCCGGTGTGACATATATGTAACGTAAGTGTAGAAGAACCTTGCCGTATGTGAGGTGAAGCTTGTGTCCAAATTTGAAAGCAATCGGTTCACGCGTTGCTGTGGCTGAGCCTGGTTAAGTTGAAAAAACAGAACAGAGCAGTAAAGGTTACAGTTTGTGGTTTTTTTTGTACCCCAAATGAACAGCACCAGCAAAGAATAGTTTAAATATGCAAGCACACCTTCCTGGCCCCCCCCCCAACCCGGTGAAATAGAGCAACCCACGCTACAGCCCCCCTCTCGGGAGATGTGGAGAATGAGTGCCCCCCCTGTGAAAAACGCGCGGCGGAAAATAAGAACGGTCCCCCACCGTGCTCCTCCCTGGCTACCTGAGTAAACTGCCAGCCGGTTGCGAGGATGTGTGCTAGGGTTTGTTCCACCGGCTGCCATGTCGCAAAACTTCACCGGTGAAAGTGGTGCGTCAGGATTCCTGACCTAGTAAGGGCAAATGTCCGCTGAGGATATGGCGCCGACGGGCTCATGCCCTTACTATGTCACATGGTGTACGACGTCATTGTTGTCTCCATATAGCATAGTAAGGGCAAGGTCCGCCAGTGCCATTTTGGTTGCTGGCATCCGACAGCCCTACTGAATGCGATGTGTCCCGGACCGTTCCTGTGGTGCCGGCGGAGAAGCACGGACTTGTTTCAGGTGTAGTGTGTGATCGGAGTGCAGTGCGTGGGTGGGTGGAATAGGGTACTTTAATTTAAATTCGGAGGGTGTGTGAAATGCGTGACTTCCCAATGTAGCAGCCAGGAATCCTTGTTTTGGTGTGTTTTGGGAGGGTAGGTGAAGTAAATGACATTGGCAGGCGTGTGTGTGGGGGTGTGTGGTGTGATGAGTGTGGATTTCTGTGTGTTATGAGGGAGTGTGAATGAAAGACAATAGCCCTGTGTGGGGGTGGGGTGTGGTGTGTGAGTGTGTGTGAAAAGTGTAAGAGGTTGGGCTTGCGCTGACGGCCACCAGATGTCGCTGTTTTGTGTAAGCAATTTTTAAACTTGTATTACCTGTAAGTGTATAAGATCCTTCCCGTATGGGAAGTGAATATTGTGTGCAAATTTGAACGCATTCGGTTAAGCGGTTGGCGAGATTAGCGACGACGTACAAACTATTTAACATTTTTATTTATATAGATAAGAATATGCGTTGTGGAAGGCACACGCGCTGAGGTAGATCTTAAAAACATACATGCGTGCATACTTTTGTTCGCGCCGCCGGCGCGAACAAAAGTACACCGGATTTTATAAGTTACGCGTGTAGCCGCACGTATCTTATAAAATCCGAGGTCGGCGCGTGCAAGGTTGCGCAAAATCGGCAGCCTGCATGCGCCGAGCCGTGCAGCCTGCCTCCGTTCCCTCCGAGGCCGCTCCGAAATCGGAGCGGCCTCGGAGGGAACTTTCCTTCCGCGTCCCCCCACCTTCACCTCCCTTCCCCTATCTACCCCACCCCCCAGCCCTACCTAAATCCCCCCCCTACCTTTGTTGGGCAAGTTACGTCTGCTTGAAGCTGGCATAACTTGCGCGCCCCGCCTCGGCATCCCCCGGCACAGGCCGCAGTGCCGTGGGACTCGGGACCACCCTCCCAGCCCGCCCCCGAACCATCGCCACGCCCCCGGACCTGACCCCGGCCGCCCCCTGACCCCGGACATGCCCCCGGACACGCCCCTCCCGCCCCTTTTTACGAAGCCCCAGGACTTACGCGCGTCCCGGCGCTTTGTGCGCGCTGGCGGCCTATGCAAAATAGGTGCGCCGGCGCGCGAGTGCCCTGCGCGCATAAATCCTGCAGGATTTACGCGGGCAGGGCTTTTAAAATCTAGCTCTTAGTTGTTGAAATTCTACTTAGGTGGATTTGGCCATTCTTCTGCTGTAAACCCCCTCCCCCACCACCACCACCACCATCTGACCTGCATAGTTCCCAGCTAAACCTTTGACAATGTTCACCTTAGTGAGGATATTTTTTTTCCTTAGGGTGTTCAGTTAAATATTTGTTCGAGTTTGTTGAGAGGGATATATATATATTTTTTTTTAGATAAGAGGGGATTCTGTTGCCACCATCACTAATTTACTCATGTCCAAAAAAAAAATGGATATGCAAAAAATGCTCTCAATCAAACTATTTCTCACACTGCACCATCACCCATGCAGATGATTTATCCGTCTGTGTTGGTATCGTGTAAAATCGAGCCAGCATGTGTTGTACTCATTTACCAACCTACAAATCCATTCTTTATTTGAAAACTAGTACAAACAACTCAATTTTTTTTTTTTTGACAATCACCAACCCTGTCCTAACAGTTACAGTTATAGGAGGCAAAACGGTGGCAGAATCCATGCATGCACAGGAGAGCCACAAAGGGAGCTCAGTGGCAGAGGGAGGAAAAAGCCCACCAATCAAGAAAGACCTGCAATAGCATCATAGGTTGGGCAGAAATGAGCAGACTCAGGGGGGCCAAAGGGGCCATTTTCTGCCTAACCTCATCTATGTAGAGCACTGGTTCTCAACCTGATCCTGCCCTGCAGCCACCAACCAGTCTGGTTTTTGAATATCCACTATTAGTATCCCTAGTGACTAAAGAATGGAAATGAAGATATGGGGTAACCTGCATCGGGGTAGCCTGACTAGACAGGCAGTTACTACATTAATAGAATAAAAATAAATCAATTAAAAGAATAAATAAATAAAGCTTGCTGGGCAGACTGGATGGACCACTTGAGTCCTTATCTGCCATCCTGTACTATGTTGCTATGTAAGTATGTATGAGATGTTTTTATCTGTCATCATATTCATATTTTAAGCTATGCTATAATTCATCCTTTCCAATCTAAAGATTATATGCATAGTAACATAGGGGTGGATTTTAAAAGGGTTTTGCGCGTAAGGTACGCGCGTAACCCTTAACAATCCCCCCCCCCCCCCCCCCCCCGTGCGCGCCGAGCCTATTTTGCATCGGCTCGGCAGCGCGCGCAAGCCCCGGGACATGCGTATGTCCCGGGGCTTGCAAAAATGGGTGGACAGTGGGCGGGGCCGTGGTCCGGGGGCGTGTCTGGGGGCGTGGCGGAGATCTGGGGGCATGTCCGATTTTGGAGCAGCCTCCAAGGGAACGGGGAAAGCCATCGGGGCTCCCCTAGGGCTCGGCGCGCACAAGGTGCACAAGTGTGCACCCCCTTGCGCTCGCCAACTCAGGATTTTATAACATGTGCGCGCAGCTGCGCGCACATGTTATAAAATCGGGTGTACATTTGTTCGCGCCGGGTAGCGCGCACAAATGTACCCCGCTTGCGCGGGTTATAAAATCTGCCCCTTAATGTGTCAATGTTGAGGTCACTGTTTTGTCATGGAAATTGCAGTGTTGATTTGGAGCACGTCCTGTTGCACACTTGAATAAAACCATAAGCTGAAAATATTTTCCTCAAATTTTCATGTAAACAAAGAGATCATTAAACAGATTTAAATAAAAAGGTGCCTTTTAAAAAAGAGCAGCAACTTCCAGTCAGTATCTCTCTGCTGCACAGACACTGCATGTACAGTACCCAAGGCTTCCACATGCAATAGAATACTTGAAAACACAGAGTTTTCCAGCAACAAAAAGCTTTGGTATCATATTCTGGGATTTATAAAAGTCAGTAGTTGTTTATATTTTGTTTATCTTTTACAAGTTAAGTTGTATGTTTACTAAGGTAATTTTTTCCACAAGACAGAAAACACTTTTTTTTTTTTTTATCACGTACTGAACTGATTAGTCCCTCTTGTTTATATGCTTTGGCACGCTGACAACTAGACTGTATTGTGCCAAACCTGGGAAGGGTAATAGCAGCAGGTACATAGCAAACACAGACTTTAGCCTGAATATTCAAAGTGGAATTGTGTATATAAATTAGCTTTGAAAATTCCTGGGTTGTCGCAGTCTGTGTGTGTACATGTGCACATGACCTTTCTGCATGTACATTTACATAACGTACTTTCAAAAATCAAAAGTATGTGTGTAAAATATTTATCTTGTTCCATCTTCACTCCCGCCCTTCCCCTCCCCCCCAGAATGCCTACCGCCAGTGAAAAGTACATGCAAAATTGTGATTCTTATGTACTTTTCCCTCACACAACCCACCAACATGTTTTTCAGATCTGATTTACACACACAAACAGGAGTTTCCCCCCCCCCCCCCAATAATGGGTTTCCACAGCAAACATGCTGGAACTGTGAGCAGCCTTCCTGCTCATCACAGCTACAAATTCTACATCCTCGCTTTGATCTCACCTACTCGGGGTAAACTTTCCAAGGTTTAGTTAGGAACAAGTTAGTCGGATACAACTGAGGGTTTCTCAGGTAGAATGCCTGAATCCACCTAAAGGGATTTTCAGCCAGCTAAAAGTTGTAGTTTCACAACGAGCAGTCAAAAAAGGCGTTCCTGGGTGGTATAACTTGGTCAGGGAGAAAACTAAGCCTGTACATGCAGTTTTGTAAAATTCACACGCATGCTTTATGCTCCCATCAGAGATGATGTACAGTACATGCATACTTTGTGGGGGTCATTATGTAACAGCCTGCATAAATAGTTCATCAAATCTGTGCACAGGTTTCACCAATTTTACCCCTGCAGTGACATTAGCCTGCCAGTATTCTCTTCAAAAGCAAACTGTGGACAACTAGAAACAAACTTGATTAAACAGATAATCATTTCAATACTTAGCCAGCAGGAAACACTGAGCTCAGACAAGAAATGTATTAACATTAGTCTAGGGACTGGATTAACATTTACCAGTAATCCCTGTAACACGTAGCCACACAGGAGGACCATAACCCAGTCATTCGGCGGCCAAGGGCAGGAAGCTGGATTCATCTGACCATCCTAAAGAAAAGAAAATTATCAGGGAAGTAGTAATTTCTCATTTCTTAGCAACTGGTCAGATGAATCCAGTAGATGTACCCAAGCTACTCCCGAATAGGGCAGGAGGCTGCCTGTGGTCCTGTCAAAACTGCATGTGCAAAAGCTGCGTCCTTCCGGGTCTGCATATCCAGACGATAATACCTGGAAAAGGTGTGTAAGGAGGACCACGTCGCAGCTCGGCAAATGTCGAAGGGAGACAACAATCTAACTTCCGACCATGACACTGCTGAGCCTTAGTGGAATGAGCCCTAATCTAACTAGGCAATGGTTTTTCAGCATCCACATATGTAGCCGTGACTATCGCCTTAATCCAGCAAGCTACTGTAGCCCGCTCTTCCTGTTTTCTACCACTGTGGAGGTCAAACAGATGATCCGTCTTCCATAAAGGCTTAGTAACCTCCAGATACCTGATAGAGGTGTGAATCGTGTAATCGATCGTCTTAACGATCGATTTTGGCTGGGGGGGAGGGAAATCTGATCGTCGAGTTGTTTTTTTTCTAAAAATCGTTAAAAATCGTAAATTGGGGGAGGGCGGGAAAACCGGCACACCAAAAAAACCCTAAAACCCACCCAAACCTTTAAAACAAATCCCCCACCCTCCCGAACCCCCCCCCCAAATGTTTTAAATTACCTGGGGTCCAGTGGGGGGGTCCCGACACGATCTCCTCCCGCTCTCTGGCCACCGCTGCGTTGAGAAATGGCGCCGGTGGCCCTTTGCCCTTATCATGTGACAGGGCAAAGGTAGCGCCGGCGCCATTTTGTTTCCTGGCTCCCGACATCACGCATGCGGGAGATCGCCCCCGGACCCCCGCTGGACCCCCAGGGACTTTTGGCCAGCTTGGGGGGGCCTCCTGACCCCAAGACTTGCCAAAAGTCCAGCGGGGGTCCGGGAGCGACCTCCTGCACGCGGGCCGTATTGCCAATCTTCAAAATGGCGCCGGGGCTACCTTTGCCCTCACTATGTCATACGGGCAACGCCCGGTGTGCCGGTTTTCCCGTGCCCTATTTAACGATACAATACAAATGCCCCTGACGATAAATCGGGGGCATTTGTATTGTATCGCGTATCTAACAATTTTGGACGATTTTAAAATTATCTGACGATAATTTTAATCGTTCAAAAACGATTCACATCCCTAATACCTGATGATATGCCTCTTGCCATCCAAGGGTCACAACAGACGATACTCCTCTACATCTCTTTCCCGATCCAGAGACGGCAGGGAGATGGATTGATTCAAGTGAAAATCAGAGACCACTTTTGGTAAAAAAGAAGGAACAGTATGCAGCTGTATCATCCCTGGACTCACCTGGAGGAATGGCTCCTGGCAAGGCAAGGCTTGCAGCTCGAAAATTCTACATGCAGAACAAATCACCACAAGAAACATCATTTTCAAGGTCAGTAAACACAAGGAAAGACTACGAATTGGACTAAATGAATGGCCCACTAAGAAATCCAACACTAAATTAAGACTCCACTAGAATACTGGGAACTGCCAGGGAGATCGAAGATGTTTCACTCCTTTCAGGAAACGGGCCATATCAGGATGAGTCAACAAGAATCCACATTCACCTGATGCCTGAAACAGGTAAGAGCCGCTACCTGTACCTTTATGGAATTGAGGGCCAATCATTTATTCAATCCATCCTGCAAAAACTCCAAAATGAGCGGGATCTTGACCGAACAAGGAAGAGCACCTCGATCTTCATTCCAGGCCTCAAATACTCGCCAAACCTGCACATAGGCTAAGGAAAAGGAGAACTTTCTAGCTCTTAGCAAGGTGGAAATCACTGCTGCAGAGTATCCATGTTTCAGCAAGGGAGCCCTTTCAAGGGTCATACCGTAAGATAAAATCAAATTGGATCTTCATGAATAACAAGTCCCTGCCACAACAGATTCCTGTGTACCGGAAGTCGAAGGGGAGAATCTACCAGGAGTCATTGCAGATTGCATACCAGGGTCTCCTGGCCAATCTGGAGCAACCAAGAGCACCATCCCTCTGTGGCACTCGACCGTCCCAATCAACCTGACCAACATGGGCCACGGAGGAAAGGCATGTGGCCACTCCTGCACAAGAGTATCGATCTCCAATGACTTTGGATCACTCCTGCAACTGAAGAACTGAGGAACTTTCACATTGAGAGGTGTTGCCAGCAGGTCTAGAAACGGAAGACCCTAGGGATCCAGAATCAGCTCAAATGCTTCGTCTGACAATGCCCATGCTCCTGCGTCCAGACTCTCCCTGCTGAGAAAGTCTGCTCTTACATTGTCTTTTCCTGCTATGTGCGAGGCTGAGATCATCTGGAGATGCACTTAGGCCCATTCCATAAGTTAATCTATTTCCTGTGACACTTGCTGGCTCTTGCTGCCAATTGATGTAAGCTACAGTCATTGCATTGTCCGACATTATACAGACCTCTCGACCCTGTAACCTGCTGCTGAACTGTGAACATGCCAATTGGACCACCCTGGCTTCCAGCCGATTGATGTTCCAGAGAGACTTTTCTGCATTCCAGCACCCTTGAACTCCCCAACCGAGGAGTTGGGGAGTTCAAGGTGGGCTCCCCAACCGAGGAGGCTTGCATCTGTCATGAGCACTAGCCAGTCCAGAGATGCTAGGGAAATTCCCTTCCTTAGATGATCCATTTGTAGCCACCACTGCAGTTGAGAGGAGATCTCCATCGGCAGGTGGAGCCAAATTGAATATTCCTGAGACTACAAACTCCACCAAGACAGCAGGGAACACTAGAGAGGATGCATATGCACCCTCGCCTATGGCATCACTTCCAGGGTTGCCGCCATTAAACCAAGCATTTGTAGGTAGGATCATATTTTTGAGCGTAGAGTGTTCATCAACAGATGCAGCTGTGCCATCAACTTCTGAATACAAGCTTCTGGCAGAAAAACCTTGCCCTGCTTCATGTCAAACTGAACTCCGAGGTATTCCAATGACTGAGCAGGCCAAAGACTGCTCTTGGCCAGGTTCCCCACCCAGCCGAGCTCCTGCAACAGGGAAATCACCTTGCAGGTCACCAGGCGGCTCTCTTCTAGCACCTTGGCTCAAATCAGTCAGTCGTCCAAATATGGGTGTACAAGGATCCCATCCTTTCTCAACTCTGTTGCAGCTACTACCATTATCTTGGAAAAGGCCCTGGGAGTGGTGGCCAGACCAAAAGGCAGCACCTGAAATTGATAATGGCGACACAGAACTGCAAAATGCAGAAAACGTTGATGCTCTAGTCGGATAGAAATGTGAAGATACACCTTGGACAGGTCCAGAGAGGTCAGAAATTCCCTCAACTGCACAGCTAATATCACCAAGCACAACGTTTCCATGTAAATATTAATCACCTGTAGATGAAGGTTGACCCCTTTGAGATCCAGAATGAGACAAAAGAAGCCATTAGTGTTCTAGAGACAAGACTAATATTTGCAGTATTTCCTTTACACAGTTCCACCCCTCAACCCCCAGCCACCTTCTTAGGACTGGAGATAGAAAAGAATTAAAGAAACCTCATGGGATTCACTGTTTTATAAAACAGTCCTCTCTTCTTGCAGGAGTAAATCTGATATCCTGGAAAGGAGAGATTGGAAGGTACCCTTCTTATCCTTAGCCACCAAAGAGGTAAAGAAATCCTTCACAAACTCCACTACTTGGTCAAGGGGCTGATGTGCCTTCTGTCCTGGTGGAGGTGGAGGAACATCCTCTTCTGACATTAGAATAGAATCCTGCACATTTTCCAGGCTCTGTAGAATTTGAACTGGAAACCGAATAAATCTGAGAGGTACCAGAGAACTAATGGGGTCTGGTGTCTCCAGACGTAGCCATTACTCCATTGATTTTGTTGGTGTAAGAGCTATGGTAATTGGTGGGGTTAGGGGAATCATATCCCCTTCTGCCTGTCAAAATTCTCAGCAGCTTAACTCCATTCCCAGAGAAGCGGAAGAGGACCAACTGCGGCTTCTCAGAGACTTAAGCAGTTCCTCCATTTTCCAGGCCCTCAACTTTTGGGAATGCAGGAACATTTGGCCACAATCATAACAGTTGGTCTGGTTGTGATCCAGACCCAGGCAGCAGAAGCACAGGTAATGTCCATTGGTAATGGGCATTTTTCCTTCCACAGATACAGTCCTTAGAACTACTCATGGTGGCTTTCGTCTTGCAGGATATCTTGAAGAAAAAATCTTCTATTTTTATTTTTTAAATAGCATTGAAAAGTGCTGTTTGGGAGCTGCTGAGGCAGCGAGGCAACTTTGAAGCAAAAGTTATCAAGAATTTTATATAAAAATCGGAGACAAATAGAGGTACACATCTGTGCTGCTGCCGCTTGGATAAAAAAAGATTGAAGGGGCTCCTGCTTGGGAATTCCCACACATGCTCAGTAGAGCAAAAGCTCTACGAGCTGAGAGAGGTCCGTTCGGTGCCACCAAATGATATCATCCACATGTCATGGCTAATTCACCCTGTCTACAGAAAACACTGTTTATGGTAAGCAAACTTGATTTCTAAAGCCGAGTGTAAAATTTGTAGTGTTTTCTTTTCATAGATAAGGTTGTTGCTTTTTGAATTCTGGGAAATAGTGCTGTGTTGGTACATTAGGTTTGCTATATCATTTCTGGGTGTCTTTTTGAAAGGTTTCATGTTACCTCACACAGGTTATAATTTTCAAAGGAGTTACATGTGTAACTGAAACATACTTTCGTAGCAATTTTCAAAAGCCATTTACTCAAGTATAGTGCACTTTACTCAATTTGGTGTGAGAGCGGAGTTAGCTCCATACTCCTCATCTGCACTGGAAATGATCTTATCTGTCTGAATAAGTGAAGTTACATGCTGGAGTCAGAAGGGAGATTGCCAAGCTTGTGAATCTGCTATAGATCTGCTGTTTATTGGAGTGTCAGTAGGTGCTTAGCAGTATCTTGTCCAGGAGAATTTCCAATTTTTCTAACTTGGAGAAGAGAATCTGCAACCTCACTAGAGTACCAAAACAGGGAAAGTCCTCACATGAGGGCAGCTCTAAAGAGTATATGCTAAGGAGGAGTAAAGAGGAATCCTTAGTGCTTCAGATTTTGTGACTGTGAAATTGGAACTGTGTTGGATTTCATTTTCTGTATGGATTGCACTGGAGCTAAATGCCAAGTTAATTATCTGCATCAAGTCCCACAGTAACTGCATCTTTGATTATGGAACAACCTCAGCTTTTGTGTGAGCATGTGCTTATTTGTACTGGGAGTACTGAAGACTTCACCAAGTGTTTCTTCCCAATGAGCACAAACCTGAGAGCTTATGAGGTGTTTAATGGCCTGTAGCCTCCAGACGTGCTCTTGCAATGCAGGGGATTAACATATGATAGCAGATAAGGACAGTAAGGTCCATCAATTTGCTTCTTGTTGCAATACCATAGATACCTGTGATCTCTGACTTTCCTTAAAAGCAACAGCTGGCATGCTCTGGGAAGAGAATTTTGCATATTATAACACTAGCTATGTGGTGTACATGGGAACTCAGACAGAAATGCAGCATGGAGGTTTCGCCTGTATGTTTTTGTCTCACAGGTTTTCCACAGGGATCCCATACCATTACTTTTCTTCCACGCCTGGATCCTCAAGGCTGGGACCATGTACCAGACTGTCAGGAGTCAAAGTCTGGATTCCTCAGAGCCATTCTGTGGTTCTACACACAGCACCCAAAACCTGAAATGATCAAACCCTGGTTCAAGGCTGGTTGTGACACATTTTTTACCTAATAGCTATTTCCTCCCTAATTCTCCCCTCCATTCTTTCTCTCAGCCCTCATTGTTCCCCTCACCAATCTCTAGATATGACTCCCTCATCCTTACCTTCCCCCTCCCCCTGCCAGCTACTGCCTCTTTTCTGGCTCTCTCACCCCCACCATCTGCAAGCTGACTTTCTCTCCAACCATCCTCCTTCCATCTCACTCATCCTCATCATTTTACCTCTCACTCTCCCTCCATTTCTCCATATCCTTTGTTTTGCACCCTTACTCACCTCTCCCTATGCTGTTTGTCTCTTACTATTGTCCCTCCTAGTTCTCACAATTTCCCCATTTTCATCTCCCATTCTCACCCCCTTTCAACCCTTCTTCCCTTCCTTCTCTCTCACCTGCTTCCCAGTCCTCCCATTCTCACTCCTTCCCCTGCTTCGTTTTCCCGTCTTTCAATCCCTCTCTTCATAGTTGTTGTCTGCTTTCTTCTGCTTCTCATCTCCTCAGCAGCTCAAGCTCCTTCATGTACCCTCTCCCCTGGCTCCAGTAACTTTCTTCTGCCATCTTGGGGTCCCACTTCATCTTCCCATCTTTAATCCTTTCTATAGCTTCCTCAATGTCCTCTTTTGCTCTTCCCCCCTTTCTTCCCCAGGTTTGGCCTTCCTTACCTCAAATCCTCTCTACTCTCTCAATCTTCCCTCCACTCAAAATCTGGTCCTCTCTTCATCTGTGTCCCACCAGCCCATCATTTGTCCTCTCCACTCCTCTCTGCCACTCTCCCTCCCGTCCCATCCTGAGTCCTTTCCTCTGTCCTGGATCCTTCACTTCTATTTCATGCCCCCATGCTGAGTACTCTCTCTCCCTACCCTCTGATTCCAACTATCCCACCCCGCCCTATGTGAAGTCTCCCTTTCTATGTTCCCACTCTGTGCAGGTTTCCCTCTCTTTGGCCCCACCTACTCCATAAAGATATCCCTCTCCCATCCAATTGCATGTAGTTTTCCTCTCCTTGCCCCCCATGCATCCCCCACCCTATATAAGTCACTCTGCTTCTCCACCACATTCCGTGTAGGTCTCCCTACCTCCCTCTCTTTACCTTTCCCAACCCAGTCCATCCTACTCCATGTACGTCGCCCTCTACCCCCATTCCCTATGTAGGAATTCCTCTTGCTCCTCCCCCACCCAATTCTTGATACTTTTTAATTTCTCCACCCAGCTGGTGGTTTCCCCAGATCTTCTCTGACTAGCTGGTTGCCGCCTGCGGCCATATTTCCAGGTATTTTCTCAGGAGTAGTGATGCTTAATGACATGTCAGCTTCCTCTGCCCAAGGAGTCAGTCTCACAAGATTTCAACTGTTTTGTGTTCTGGGAAGGGAGGAATGGATGGAGAAAAGTTGCTAGTTATTCCAAACAAATCTAAATTCAACAGCATTTAGCCAGATAACTTGGGGTTAGCTCGCTAAATACTAATATGAATATTTGGGGTATTTATCAGGATACATTTTAACCAAATAGCTCATTATCCAGCTAAAATTTAGCCAGATAACATAGGGGCATTCTGGTGACATTTTGGGGCAGAGTTAAGCTAGCTGGATATGTTAACCGGCTAACTTTGTTATTCTGTTAGTTGGATAAATTATCTGGATAACTCTAGTCATGTCCTAAAATTAGCCAGACAACGTTATTTAGGTGTCTTTGGCACTTCTGCACCACTGAATACCCGGACAACGCCAGATAAATGTATCCAACTAACTTTGCAAGCCAGCCAGTGGCTGAATATTGCCCCCCATAGTTTCCAAGAACTTCCCTAGGTTTCTATATTCCACACAAATGCCAGGATTTTAGGATGCCCTTGAGAAACGTTTTAAAGATATACCTTCATTAGTGCCATGAACATGGGTGTCCCTGAGCATGGGAATAGCACACGGGTGAGACTATAGGACCTCTGTCAGATGTTGCTGGGCTTCATGAATTTTTATTAAACTTTACAGTATTTGTCTTTCTACCGAAAAGCTCCTTCCCCTATCTTTTGGCTTAGCACCTTTCGTAGCAAAAAAATGAAACCAAGAGGAGATGCCAGATTTAGTATTCTGGACAACGTCAAATATGGATATCCCAGAAGCATGAGGAGAAGTTTCCCTATGTGTGATAAAGTAAGGTGGCTGTCATGTTAGTTCACTAGGAAACCCAGAAATGAAAGTCAACAAACAAGTTTATGTGATACTTTTTTATTGGACTGAGCGAAAACGTTTGTGACTAGCTTTCGACAGCTGGTGCTCTCTTCTTCAGGCCAGTCTGCAAGGAGCTACAAATGATGTTGTCCAAAATGTGTTTAAGTTCTCCTGCATCTGCTTGTGAAGATGCCATCTCTTCCTGAGTGTGAGGTGGTGGTGGTGGTGGGGGAGGGGAGTGCATCGCAACACCATAGAGTATAGGCCTGGGAAAACACAAATAAGAAACACTTTGATCCATCATACAACCTTATCGAACAGCTCTGGACTGGGTCTCCAGAATCAGAACCCATTAGAGACAGACATGCTATGCTTCTAAATTCATAGTCCACATCATGCTGGATTCTTCAAAGCTTATCCCCCAGAGTCTATTGGTAAGGTAACTCTGTATATTATCCCTTACTACATAGAGAAAGGGAATCTGTAGCATTTTATTATTATTTTTTTTTTTTTTTGCTTACAGTCTGCCCTGTCGGTAGTGATTTAATGTAAATAGGTACTATTAAGGTGATTAAAGAACTTTATTTAATCAGTTTTGCTCCTGGATTATTAAGAAATTGAACTGGCTGCATTCAAAGTTTGTGCAATTTACTGTAGTGAATTGTAAGTAAAGGAATGAGAGCTGTTAAGTTTTCTGTGATGACAGCACTGATTCTAGTCCTCTAAAAGCCCTGCAGGGAGGGCGAGGAACCGCATAGGTGTGCTAGCTGTACACAAACTGCTGAAACAAAAGCCTCCCCTTTCCCTCAGAGACCAGGTCCAGGGTGCTAGTACACTAAAACCAGTGGTTCTCAATCTGGTCCTTTGGGTTCACTCTGGTTTTCAGGATATCCACAGGGAATCTGCATGCAATATATTTGCATAAAATTGCTGCAGGCTAATATATCTCACAAAAATTCATTGCAGTTATTCAAAAAAACAAGACTGGGGGAGGGGGGTTTTAAGAACCATCTTGCTAGACCCTCATCTGTGAGTGTCCAAGCTTGATTCATAGGAAAAAGCTTAGGTTTGTACTCTGAAGGGGATGCAAAAGAACGTTCCTGACCCTGTAATCACACATGACACTTTGCATGATAAATCTCTGTCATTTGAGAGCGTCAAACACAGTGACTGACACGTTATTATACATTATTGCAGTCTATTTATGGCACGCCATAAGTGTAGTTCCAAAATGCCAGCAGCCTAAGAACAGAAGCACAGAGGCAGTGAGAAGGAAGTATTAAGGGATACATTTTCAATTGCATAGTTTGCGTTTGAAGATAGTGTGATTTTGTGGGTCAGGAGGGCAATTTTCAAAGGCATTTCCAAGGGTGTAAAAGCACTTTACCCATGGAAATACCTATTCTGAAATATCCTGCCCGATATGGGGGTAAACATAGGTTCACATAGCCAGGAGGTGCATGAATTTACCCTCAGTGAGCAGAGATGCTGCCAGGGGTGGGGGTAGGGTTGGGCTTGCAATTACGGGCAGGCTTTTACACTTCAAAAGAGTGCTTGTAAATTTCTTAGCATCTGGTCAGATGTATCCAGGACCAGTGGGTTATGCACCTCTACCAGCAGATGAAGATGAAGATGGAGCAAACTGACGCCACAGTATATACATATCCCTGCAGTGACAACAGCCTGCCAGTATTCTAAGGGGCTGATGCTATAAAAAAACGCGGAACATGGGGGAGGAGCCAAGATGGCCGCGGCTTGCAGACGCTGAACCGGTCTGCCCTGCCAACTGCTTCTTTTTTCCTTTATTATTTACTAAAGATAAAAAATTACCTGAAATGCCTCATAAGCACAAGGGTAAGGTAAGGGTTTATCCCTCAAACCTACCTAGCCCGGCGGGGCAGAGGCATATCACCGAGTTCGCGCTGGTCTCTCCTGTTGTGGGAACTTCGAACGCCGCTGCGGTGGAGCCGAGAGAAGCGGGTCTATCGCCTGGCGAAATATCACTGAGCCCACCAGAACCCCGAGGACTGCTGAGTAGCTCTCCCCTCCGTCCAAGCAATGGAGCTGCACTCTCGGACGCTATGCTGCCTGTGGGTGAACAGCGTGAGGGATCCATTACTAAGAGCGGAGCTGGGTCTACCCTCCCCCCCCTGACGGAGGTATGTGAGTTGCCTGTGAGGAGTTCGGTGAGTGAGAGCAACGAACCTCTGGGAATATCGAGAGAACAATTGCAGGGGGAGGTAGGAGGATTGGGACCCCTGGAGTTTGAAAAACCTGCAGAAATAACGTTGGAAGCCATATGGGATCTTATGGCTACCATGGCCCGTACCCAGAAGATTCAATCTCAGCAGTTGGGCAAAATTGAAAATAAAATGGAATCTGTGGAAAAAGAGCATTTACAGATGATTCAGGACCATACTATCAACATTCAAGATTTAACAACTAAGGTAAATCAGACACAGTCACTTAACTCCTCCTTAGTGAAGGATTGTATAATATCTCAAAGAAGACTGGAATCTGTTGAAAATTACCTGCGCTGCACAAATGTAAGGTTGGTCAATTTCCATAAAGTGTTAGGTGAACCAGTTCTGGTAACTTTCAAGCGATTTGCAGTGGAATCCCTCAAGATTGAAGCTGCGAAGGTGCCGACTGTGAAAAAACTCTTCTTTCTTAGAAGGAGTTTACAGATTTCCACGGGAGGAGAGAGGGATGAATCTAATAACTTAACACAATACCTGGAGAACTCTGAGATGGAAGTTACAGAAAGGCTCACCCTATTTGTTCAATTTTACACAGAACCAGAAAAAAGTTTCCTGATGAAGGCATTTTTCCAAAATATAAACAATATGTTTATGGGGGGGACGGTGAGGGTCTATCCAGACCTTTCGCGTCCCACCCAACAGCGAAGGAGGGCGTTTCTAGCTATGCGCCCCGAGGTCTTGGCTAAAGGGGCTAGCTTCACCCTCCGTTTTCCTTGCAGATGTATTATAAAATATTCTGGAAATGTTTATGTCTTTTTCATGCCAGATCAACTGAGAAGGTTTCTTGATGGGGGGCTATAAGTTGATTTACTCGAGGTCAAAATGAAAGAGAGTTCTAGGCCTGCTTAGTAAAAAGTTTTTGTTTCTTTGGTACTTCTCTGTATTTCTGTTTCTCCTCCCCCTCCACATTTCCAATGTAAAAACAAATGATGCTGTGAAATAACCCATTGTATATGAATATATATATATGATGGGATTGAATTTTTCCTTTTGTTAAATTTTTCTGTTATTTCCGTCAAGGAATATTCCTTGTATTTGTTTGTAAAAAACACTATAAATAAAGAATTGAAAAAAAAAAAAAACGCGGAAAGCGGACGCTGAAAAGTCAGCGCCTGCTTTCTTAATATGCGCATGGCGCCTGCAAGGGAGGCGCCATACTATAAGCAAATTAGGGGGTCACGACCCGGTGTCGGTTTTCATAATGCAGCCGGCCGGTTATGAAAACCGATGCTGAGCATATTGGCGTCGGTCTTCAATGTGGCCGGCTGAGAGTTTTGTTTTTTTTTTTTTTAACTTTTAAAGAAGTACAGAAAAGCTCCAGGAAGGCGTTAATATCTGAGCGATAAATGTGTGTCTGAGACGCACATTTATTTTTTTGCAATGGAGTGAATGAGTAATAGCCTCATAAGTGATGAGCGCTATCTCATTAACTCCGTGTCGGACGCGCATTAAATAGGCGCTAATCTCCCTATTGCATTAGGGGGTGGATTAACGCCTGTTTAACCCGCGTCCGACTGTGGGTTATACAGTGCGCTCGGCTGAGCACACTGTATTGCATCAGCCCCTAAGACTTCAGCAGATGGTGGATGGCCATCTCCCTACTGGGGATTGCTTTACTTTGAAAAGGAGAAATAGAATGAAAATTAATTTTCCCGATCTGCTGCGGTGATACCAAATGGTCCCTTCCCCAGTTGATAATTCCTGAGGCGATTTCTGTGGTCCCTCGGATGAGTGCCTTGCTCCTGTAGCTGGTTGTTCAGCTGGCATGATCTTAGCTGTTCAAACAACTGAAAGGCAGCAGGTGCAGGAAGCCGAGCATGGCAGTGATGGTATTTGTCATCTCCCCTTGCAGCTGGAGATTGTCTCTGTACTTAGGAAGAAAGGGCTGAATTCAGGTAAGTTTAAAAAAAAAATTACAGAGACAGAGAAGGATGCTTGTTTTTATGTAGGGCTTCCTCCTTCCTCCGTGCCTGGCACGCTGTTCCGACATTCGTTCCGCTCCCTGGGAGGTTAAGGGACGTGGGCAGAATGGTGGGTTGAGAAGCCTTCGTTCCACAGTACTGAATTGGTTTAAAAGCTTTCTTGAACACCGTCATTGTCAAATTAATATAGGTTCTCATTCTTCTTACCATTACTCTCAATCTACAGGTGTACCTCAGGGTTCATCGTTATCACCAATATTGTTCAATATCTACCTGCTTCCCTTGTGTCATATTCTTTCATCATTGAATGTACAGTATAAGATCTACGCTGATGACATTCAACTCTTTGTACCGTATAAATCTTCTTGGACAGAAACATTGGCAATGGTGCAGTTATATATAAGTACCATCGAAAAATGGATGGCTCATAACCGTTTAAAATTAAACAAAAAGAAAACAGAAATTCTACTACTGAGCTTTATATCAAATTCTAATAATGCTCCTCCTGCAAATATTAAGCTGGGAAAAGATACCATCCAAATTACCAAAATCGCCCGGAACTTGGGAGTTTGGATCGATTCAAACTTATCACTTTCACAACACATTTCTAAGGTTGTGAAAAACTCATTTTTTAAATTACATGTGGTAAAAAGATTAAGACCTTTATTATTCTTTAATGATTTTAGATCAGTCTTGCAAGCTTTAATTCTTTCCGGCATAGACTACTGCAATGGTATATATCTAGGCTTACCCGAATCCACCATTAAACCACTTCAAATTATTCAAAATTCTGCAGCGAGACTACTTACAGCTACCCCGATGAGGCAACACATTTCCCCAGTTTTACAGAAACTACATTGGTTGCCGGAGAAATACCGAATAAAATATAAGATTCTCAATCTTATTCACTCACTACTAAACAATATGGATTCTACTTGGCTTTGTTCTGAACTTAGAATTTATAAACCTTCTAGGGATCTTAGATCAAAAGGAGAAAAATCTTCTGGAAGTCCCTTCAGTAAAAAAGGCCATCTTAAACGTCACTAGACAAAGAGCATTCTCAGTTGCGGGACCTATACTGTGGAATGCCTTGCCAGACCCCTTAAGGCAAATTTACAATAAAAAAGAATTTAAAAAAGCCCTAAAAACTCATTTTTTTCAATGAAGCTTTCAGCAATCTAGATACTGTTTAGACCTTGGATAGGTTAGTCGCTTAGCTGTTGAATTATAATCAAATAAGCTTTGTAATTTGTTTTGTTTTTAATTATTTATTTATAATTTAATGTTAAAGTTACTCCTATTTCTTATTTTTATTTTTGTTGGATATTGATCATGATGTTTTAATGTAATTTTGCTTTTGTTTTTTTAGTTTTATCTCATTTGTGTTTTTATTTTTATTTTATTTCTATAAAATTTACGTTATTTTAATTTTCTTTGAAAATATTGTTAACCGCTTCGGTCATCTCTTGTACTTGATGAAACGGTATATAAATGTATTAAATAAATAAAATAAATAAAATAGGCTAGGCCCCACTCTGAGGCTTTTTCGCTGCATGCCGTGTAATAGGCCTCAATGGAGTTTTGCGTGTTTTTGATAGGCTGCCCTCTTCAGGATTGTTGATTCGGCTAGTGCATCTAGCTGCATGTCCAAGTTGTGCATCCAGTTTTTGGACGCTTAGTCGGGCCTCTGTTTGTGTATCCAAGTTAAGCAGCGCCCTTAGTGGCCACGCGCAGAAGTTGGGCATTTGTTGGGCGCTTAAAATTGGGGCACCTAGCATTAATGGCGCCTATCCATAGGGGTGCCTAGGTTTTGGGACACCTAAATTTGTTGGATGCCTAAACTTTTGTGGACATAAAAAAACAAAACAAAACAAAAAAACAGCTGGACGCATGCTTTCAGTCACCTGTTAAGCATACTGATGGCCTAATGGAGCCTATAGCTAAGAAACCTCAGCGCCTTTCCTCTGCGCTGTCATATTTGGGCATCTCAGCCTGGAGTGCCCGCTAGCTTGTGCAGCGCTGCTTGGAGGCTCAGGGAGAATTATCTTCCTCTGATCTTACTAAGCCTGGTTCTTCCCAGCCGGATTTTCCCCCTTTAATATGTATTTCCTCCATTCCAGACAGCACTCCCCAGGCATCGCGTTGCCTTGTTTACTAACAGGACTGCAAGAAGCATCCTCCGAGACATTCCAATGGCATTTCTCCTTCGGATAGCAAGGATCAATCACAACAGTGTCAGCCATCCTCCCTTCCCCTCTCCCCAGGACTGCACCTGGGACTCAATTCTCCTGTGCCTCAGCCATGGGGCCAGCCCACCCAGTATAATATTAACAGAGCATTAAGGGCTTCAGCTAAGCCAACAAAACCTATTCTTCTGTATGTAGTTATTATAACATAATTTATATCACCTATTACCTTTTATAGCACAGTTGCAGCATAGTTAAAAAGTTGCCTGGTTAGACATTTCTGACTTAGCTGCTATTGTAAATATAATTGTTACTGTATTAGCATGTCCTTTCCCTGGATTAATTCATAGACATAAATCTGGTTTTAAACACACTGGGGTAGATTGTAATAAAGTACGCCTGCGCGTACTTTTATTCGCACACCAGACGCAAACAAGAGTACGCCGGAGTTTAATAGATACGCGCGTAGCCGCGTGTATCCTTTAAAATCCAGGGTCGGCGCGCGCAAGGCTGTGCAAAATCAGCAGCCTGCGTGCGCCGAGCCGCACAGCCTGCCTCCGTTGCCTCCGAGGGAACTTTCCTTCCACCCCCCTGCACCTTCCCCTCCCTTCTCCTATCTAACCCACCCCCCAGCCCTATCTACACCCCCCCTACATTTGTTTGAAGAGTTACGCCTGCCCGAGGCAGGCGTAACTCGCGTGCGCCGGCTGCGCGATTCCCCGGCCCGGGAGCAGTTTCGGAGGCCTCGACCATGCCCCCGAAACACCCCTGGGCCGGAACCACACCCGCGGCCCCGCCCCGGATGACGCGCTGCCACGACGCGCCCCCGACACGCCCCCCAGGAAAGCCCCGGGACTTACGTGCGCCACCGAGCCTATTCAACATAGGCTCGGCGCGCGCAGGGGGAACTTGGGGCAGGTTTTCGAGGGGTACGCTCGTATCTTACGCGCGTACCCCTTTGAAAATCTTCCCCAAAGACTCCAAATATTTGGGATCAGTTTGTACTTCGCCCACCTGAAATGGTTGAAGGAATAGGGTGGTTTATCAGACAGATCTTTTGAGAACTGTAAAATATGAAATCCTTTAAAGAACCAATACACATCAGTTTGAGACCAAAAAGGTCCCTTCTTCAGATGTACAAAATAGACAGCTTGCAACTTTTCATTGCCTGGGCATAAAAGGGTCTGATTTTCAAAAGCTTTTCTGTGCATAAACACCACTTTTATGCGGGTAAATGAGGGGGTGGGGGTGGTGTAGGAGTAAAAGTAAAAGGCGATTTTGCATGTGCTAGAAAGAGGTGCTCTGGAGGGGAAACCATTTCCACACACATCCTTTAGATTCTGGAAAGTATGCGCATAAATGCAACCACACACATTTCCATCCGCTCTCGAGCAGGCATGCATGCAGGGTTCCTCGCACGCCTGCTCATTTTCAAAGTGGACTGACGCGCTGAAGCCTGCGTTTACTTTCTCCATGCGGGCTTCGGCCCTAAGCAGGGGGCTATGAAATTACCCTCCCTATCCTCAAAGCAAAATGACATGGCAAAGAAGTTTGGGACTTGCTAATTTCATTAACTATGGAATTTGTATTGTAATGTATTTTCCTAATTTGGCTCTGCAACATTTAATATGTACAGGACCTATCATAATGAGGGTCATTGTATGACTGGGAAAGTAGGGGCAATGTCTGTGAGTACCATTTATGTGCAGACTTTACCCTGAATTTTCAAAGCAAACTTCTACTCTGTCAAAGGTGTATCTTGTGAGGGTAAACAGAAGTGTTCTCTTCTGGATCCATAAAGCGAAAACAAAGCACAATTTATTCTTTCGCTTTCCTAGAATGAGATTTATGCTCAGACTTCTCAATTTCCCCCCTTCCTGGTCTCTCTTTAGTGTGTAACAGGCCCCTGTGTACTCTGAATTGCAGTCATTAGAAAATCAAACCGAAAACCCACCTCTAACAAAATTAGACTAAATGCTGCTGAAGCTTAAAAATGACCACATCACTTCTGCCGCCAGCACTTTTTCAGAACAGTTGATCGTGAGAATGCTCACTGTAACTCTTCTGTAAGAGACTTTTCTGGGCTGAGTACCAAAGGTCACTGAAAGACGAAAACTTATTCAGCATTCTGCAAGACGGACTGCATGTCCTTTCCAGTCTCTGGCTTGTACTGGTCAAGATGTTAGTTTGAAAACTAGATCAAGAACAGCGTGTCTAAATTTATTTTGCTGCTACTGAACTGCTATCAGAAACATTTATTATTAAATCTTTCCAGAAATGTGCTCTTGTAATTGCACTAAACTAAAAAAAAAAAAGTGTGTGATTCATGCTGTTTATATGGCCTTACATCGACCATGCATCTTGGAAATTCATTACAAAAGAAATGAATTGGCTAGTCAGATTTAATTAAGCTGCCCCTGGTTACTTTTAAACAATAGGAACAAATTGATCACAGATGCTGCTACCTAGTAAGATCCCTATCAAATTATGCTGCCTTTGCTGGCAACCTGATAGCTAACTGGCTTTTCTATCCCCAGAAAGGCTACTCCAGCACTGCATACACTGCTTTCCCTAACTTAAAGCAGAAGGATTAAAATCAGGAGTGGATCATCATGCCCGGAACAATACGGAGCCAGTAGGCAAAAGTAATAGAAAACAGCCCAGCTGTGGCTGCTGTTCTTCCCTTTCCTCCTACAGGAGACTGGTGCACTGCAGGTGGCAGTTGATGCTCCTATCCTACTGAACAGAATTAAGTGCTATTAACGTTACTAATTTGTAAAAGTGAAGACAGGCTATATACTGAGGACCAGATTTAAAGGATCAAGGGAAAGTAGGGCAATCAAAATGCAAAAAGAGACTGCAAATCAATTTGCTTCTACATTTGTGGCTACAGTGATGTGGTTGCCCTGTTAGTCCACTTCAACCATATCAGCCCCCCTCTTCTCTGTTTACCCTTTCTCATTCACACTACAATTGTAATGCCATCTACGAATCACTTATATGTTCAGTTAATGTCATCTTTCTTTTGCTTTGATCTGCTCATTTTGTTTCATCCTTAGGAGCATACAGGTCTGAAAAACTAGTCAAGAAAAAGGTGATTTTCAAAGGCCCTTCTGCAGAAAACTGCTTACCCGATGTGGGGGTAAAAGTTCCACGCATATGCCATGTTCGAGCATAATTGTATCTGGACCAATCAGAGGCGTTCCTGGGGGTGGGATTGGGGAATGGTTTTGCAGTTATGCGCACACTTCTGTATTTTCAAAAGCACATGCAAACATGCATTTAGTCCATTTTTCCAGTTCTAGGATGGCTTGACAGTTCAGAGATGTTTAAGCCAGGGCAAAGCAACATCAGAATAGCAGGGGCAGAGAAGCACCTGAAGAAAAGCCCAAAGAAGCACAGACACAGCAAGGCAACCACAGAAATGCTTTCAGCATCTAAAATTCTCATCACCCGTGGGGGTGAATATTCAAAAGGTTCAACCAGTTAACTCTGGGACTTAGCCAGTTAAAACTTTGCTTTGCAAAATTGTCCACTACTAACCAACTAAATTGAATTACCTAAATTCACAAGGCAGTCAAATTTAACAGGGGGGGGAGGCATCTCCAAAAGCATTCCCAGGCCAGGCTTTTGATTTAGCCGATAGCCCTAATTTTCACCATTAAGTTTAGGAAGGCCACCTCAGCTGCACAAATATCTAGCCTAAATCTAGCCAATCCAGTTCTGACTAGATTTATCTTTATTTAAAATGTATGAATCACTTACGCATAAGCACTAAGTAATGTACGAGTAGAACAATCATAAAAGCGTAAATGTGACAACAAAACTTCAAAAACATATAATAACTGGTACACGCCACAGATCTTGCTCCTTCAAGCATTAAAGGCTTTTCAAAAATATTAATAGGCCTGTCTGAAAAGGAAAGTTTTAAGCAAGGTCTTGAATTTTTTCATGCTGTCTGCCAAATGCAGAGCCTCTGGAAGAGAGTTCTAAAAATAGGGGCTGTAATAAAAAAAAGAAGTCTTTTATGGTAACAAGATGAGCATGCTTCATAGATTGTGCATCTAAGAGCCCTCTCTGTGATGACTCAGTTGACGAGAAGGACAGTAGATGGTAGATTTAGGGAATTTTCAGCAGAAAAACCTAGTTGGTTAGGTTTAGCTGAAAATTAGGCTAAAGATAACTGGTTAAAATCAGTCGGATAACTTCCAGCACTCAGTGGCTTTTTGAAGATTGTCCCACAATGTCATAACAACACTTACACACCACACCCCTTCCAGAGAGCTCTTAACTGAAGTTTTGAGATGCCACTTGAGCTACCTAGGATGTAGAACATACAGCGACCCCTTCTCCATCCTCAGTATCCTCCTCCATGTTCGCCTCTTCTGCCTCTGGCCAGGGCAGACAGTGATGCACACGGATGTTGTGTAGCATGCAACGCATCATGAACACCTTGCTGACTTTCACTGGCATAAGTATAAGGAATGCTCCAATGTGCTCTACAGAGCAATAACAGCTTGTCAGCAGCCCAAATGCGCATTTGATCAGTGACAGATGGAGTCATGGGAACAGTTGTACCGCTGGTGAGGTAGAGGAAGAAGGGAGGGAGTTAGCTGCCAGTCCAACAGAGGGTAACATCTACACAAAAAACAGTGGCAGATCATGGGAAATGACAGGGTTCACCACTTATTGATCCTAGCACAGCAATCAAAATTGATTCAGAAAATCTGGCCTGGCTCTAGTTTTAATAATCAGTTCTAATAAGTAACAATCATACAAACACGGATTTTTCACTCTGTCTCTTTGGACAGTAGTGTCTATGAGACTAGCACCTGAACCATGTTCCTCTGCCCAGAGTCCAACTGGAATGTGCTTTATTCTTTTTTTTTTTTTTTATATAACAATTTTTTATTGGAGCAACCTGAATACAATCACCAACACAATTCGGTACACAGTACGCATTTCAAGTACATCCCCAATCTTGTTTTTCCATTTTCTAAGAAATGCTTATTTTGAGGTCCCCCTCCCCACCCCCTCCCCCCACGGTACTTTAGAGACATTTGGCTTCCATAATTTATTTCTAATGATGGCCCTGCTCCTGTTATCTTTCTTTTCTGGAATAATATCATCATTTCCTCCCCTTTGAAGACTGTTATTTTATGGTAAATCTGTTTTTATTTTCTAAAAAGCATAAAATAATGAACATTATAAAGTATATATCTGAATACATTCAGCATATTTTTTGTAAAACTCTTGTGTTCATTTTTCTCTTAGTCCATTTAACTCCCATCCCTCCTACCAAAACCATCCCTCCATTCCATTCCTCCCTCCCTCCCTCCCTGCACCAATGGAGTTCTTAAATAAAAATACATTAAAGATCTTATCAAGTCCTTATTCAAGTACATTAAAGATCATCTGTTAGATGTCTATGCGATTAAGAAAAAGACTTTTTGAGCCATGTGGTAATGTTAGTATAAAGGGTAGCCAAATTGCATTTATTGCTCTTCTAGTTCTGAATGGTATTGGTCAGAGTTTCCATGGTTAATAGATTTATTATAGAAGAACGCCAATATATTATAGAAGGATTTTCCGATGTTATCCAATTTGTCAATATAGCTTTACAAGCCAACAAAAAAACCTTTATAATCCAGAGAATCGAGCTTTTATTTCCTTTGAAAGATTTGGGAAAAATTCCAAAAAGAGCCACTAAAGATGAAAAAGGATTTTTAAATCCCACAACCATATTAGCAAAACGGTAAACTTTCTTCCAAAAAATTTGAATTATTGGACAACTCCATAAAGAGTGACCCAAATGCGCTGAATCTATTCCACATTTGATACATATATCTGAATTAAAAAAACCTGCTCTGTATGCTTGATGTTGAGATATATACATTCTATATATGATTTTGTATCGAGTTTCAATTAGTAGCATATTTATATTACATGTAATTTTTCGTGTCATGGCAAAAGCAGACTTTAGTGCTGCAATTGATAATGACTATTTAAGTTTCGATTGCCATTTAAGTTGTATTTCTTCCAAAGACCAACTTTTTAATGAGGTCTCCAATTGTTTGTATAAATATGAAATGGAACGTTTCTGAGGATCATCTATATCAAAACAACTTGTTAGAAATTGCCACTTGGGATCCATGAAAGTTGGTGAGCCTATTGATATCACATAGTGATTAGCCTGAAGATATTGAAAATAAACAATAGGTTGGAGTTTATAATGAATGCGGAGTTCTGAAAAATTAAAAATGGATCCATTTATATTTAATAACTGTCCAACGCATCTGAGTCTAGAACGATCCCATAAAAGGTAACGTGAAGTAGATGAGTTTTTGGATAGCATTGGATTACCATAAAATGGAAGAAAAGGAGATATTTTGTCAGATAATGAATTCTTACTTAATAACCATTTCCAAGTTTTTCGTAATGGTTGCAGTAGGAGATCTGATTTAATTGTGCTTGATAAGGAAGCATAAGGAACATGTAGAGCATAACGAAGCGATATCGGAGTAAGTAGTTGTGCTTCCAGGCAAATATCAGAAAAATATTGTGTGTTCATCAACCAATCTCCTAGGCTGAGGCATAAAAGGATTTCCCACCCATTGCTTTTGTAATTTCTCATGTTCCAAGTCATTAAGTCTCGTCTCTTGTAATAATGCAATATGTACTTTATAACGCTTTAGAGCTTGTAAAATTTTATAACATTTTGTTACTGATCCTATACCACAGACATTCCAAGAACCAACTCGTATTTCAGACATCTATAATATCAAACAATTGTTTCAACAAGACAAACATTTTAAATGTTATTATATAAGTGAATGTCCCCCAGCCTGAACATTCACTCACAAAAGTATTATATAAGTTATAATAAATAAAATAATATATAATAAAAGATCTTAAATCCCCAGAACCCCATGGTGCATTTCCCATTATATATTTCCCCAAAAAGTGTGAAAAACCACACAAAGTGAATCAAAACTACAATCACTTGGGTTCTTCACACCTATAGTAATAAGGATCACTTGAGGTCCCCCTCCTCAAAAAGAAAAGAAATAGATGGTAACCATGAGTGCCTTTTGGTCAGTGGAGATGAAATGATAAATCTTGAGCAAACGGCATAGTCAGTCTTCTGACTGTTACTGAATAAATAAGTAGGAGCTTCAGCTGCTATACTCTTGACCATATATAGGTTTTCCTATTTGTAATAACCATGTGAAGAATCTCAATATTGAAAAACAAAACTGTAACAACAACTATATGAAAATTCTCCATATGTGAGAAAACTTAAAAATCACAAAACGAAATTATTTGAAATCGCTGCGTTTTTTTTCTCGGAGGGGGTCCCCGGAGCGATCAGACCTGCGTCCTCTCACTAACCCGACATCACGTGACCTCTGAAGACTGTTATTTTAATGTACACTTAGTCATGCTGGGGGCACTGATCTGAGTAAAGTTGTTCTGCTACGTCTATTCTTGATGGGCCCTCACTGTATTTGGCAGAGGAAGGCTAAGGCAACTCATTTTTTCTAGCTTTTACCCCCTAAACTGAAATGCCTCATTCTTTAAGAGGTATGCAATTCTACAAGCTCCATTGTTCCTGGACAGGGCCAGTGCAAGGACGCACCTTCAGCTCCAATTAACTTTCAGGCCCATAACTTCACTCCCAAGATTTTGATAATTAAACTCGACAATCACTTTCATCCCATCACAATCCCCCCCACCCCGAACAAATCACATACGTGGACATCGCACTTTCTTACGTTTACACTTTGTTATGTGTGCATATATTCAGAACTGGCCAAAGTTTATCTGGGCAAAGTTAACTTTAGCCAGTTAAAGTTACTCAATCCTGAATGGGGAATGGTCTCTGCACTGAAAGCTGTCAGCGAAGACAACAATCATTGGTCTTTTCACCCAGAGTGTGAATAAATTAATACTAATGTCCTAGCAGCTGTCAGCTCTATTGCAATTAAGAGATAATTTTCAAAGGAGTTTCGTGGGTAAATGTAACATATTATTGCAGCAATTTTCAAAAGTCCACTTACACAGGTAAAGCACATTTGCCTATGTAAAACCCAGTTTTAAGCTTTTAAATGAAACATAGAAAAATAGAAATGATAGCAGAAAAGGGCCAAACAGTCCATCCAGTCTGCCCAGTAAGCTTATGATAGCATCTACCGCACCGTACCGGTCACCCCCATACTTATCAGTTTCTCAGACCGTAAAAGTCATAGACCTTGTTGGTTGCTGTCTGAGTCCAGTACCCCATTACCTCTTTCCATTGAAGCAAAGAGCAATGTTGGAGTTGCATCAAAAGTATCAGGCTTATTGGTTAAGGGCAGTAAAAACCACATCAGCAAGTTACCCCAGTAGTCTATGGATACACTGTCAATCAAAATGATTGACAGGTGAAAAAAGGATGACAGCAGCCAATCAGCAACCACTTCCGCCTCTAGCCCCGCCCATGATCCTCCCACCCCATAGAAGTGAATTGAGTGGCCCCTCCCATACCAGCTCCAAACCAAACCCCCTATGATGTCACTAGTATGCCATCACCAGAAATCTAACCCTCATCACACCCCAAAAATATGCCCCCTAGAATGTCATCAGAAAAGGCTCTGTCTCTTTTTAATGATGACAACATTAATGGACTCTGGCCATTTTTGATGATCTCACCGGAAGTACAGCACAAACCCAATCCACACCCAAAAATGCACCCCCTAGAATGTCATCAGAAATGTCCCTGTGACTTTTAATGATGACAGAGCTGGAATCAGGGTTTTTTTTATAGCCCCTCTGTTTTAAAAATTACTAGCTGTGACGTGGCAGGACGCTTTCTCTCATTCTGTACAGTGACAGGGAGAATCTCCCCTCCCCTCCTCCCCTCACTATAGATACACATGGCCCAATGGCCTCATTCTGATAGAGTGAAATATGAGCAGAGGATAATTAGCAACAGGGTGTTGGCTGTTGGGGGTTGGGAGACTGCAAAATTGAATAAAACAAGGATTTTTTTTTTTTAACAGATCTCGGTGTTTACATACATACAAAACAACCCTGCACAAGCAGCTCTTAAATAAAATGTATTGTAAGCCAGGAGCTGTAGGAAGTTTGGATGGAAAAAAATCCTCTTTTTCAGGCTGCTAAAGTATATAATGAAACAGTGACCAGAAAACAAGTAACTGAATGGCTTACAGATCAAGATGCTTATTCGTTACACAGACCTGCTAGGATACATTTTAAAAAAAACAAAACTATAGTGGTCAGATGTGGATGCGCAATGGCAGGCTGATCTGGTCGACTTGACCGCCTTGTCCAGTTATAACAGTGGCTGCAAATACATCTTGATAGTGATAGATGTTTTGTCAAAATATACATGAGCTGTGAGCCTAAAAACAAAAACAGGCCATGAAGTAGCCAAGGCATTTGAAAATATATTTAAAAGTGGCTGTGTTCCCAATAAAATGCAAATATACAGTGGTAAAGAGTTTTTAAAACTTTAGCCAGTTTTTAAAATGGCGGTGGTCAGAGCCGCCGCCGTTCAGCCTTGCGGCCTGGAAGCCGCCCATGCCTTCCTCCTGCAAGGCGGGCTGTGTCGCTGTTCTTCCACGCAGCCTGGAGGCCACCGACGTTGTCCTTTCTCCAGCGATAGGCTAGGCCACTGCCACTGCCCTTGCGTGGCCTGGAGGTCGCCGTCATTCCTCCTGCAGCGGGCAGGGCCGCCACTGCCGTACCTCCATGTGGCCTGGAGGCCGCCGTCAATGCTGCACCCTCGCGGCTGGAGCCGCCGACACCAGGATCTGCTTTGCGGCCTAGTACCGCTCCTGCCTCCTCTTCGCGGCATGGCCGCCGCTGTCCTTGGTCCTGCCTTCCTTAGGCGCACGGCCGTGCCTCTTCTCCCTTTTTAAAGGACCCGTGGGGGGAGTAGCCCCGTGGCCCCACTTGATGATGTCATCAGGGTGTCTCCTTTTCAGCCCTATAAAAGGGCCCTTCGCCAGTCCTCCAGCATCTTCGCAAGGAGCTGCCTGCTCCTGGATTCTCCGCTGTTCCAGCTCTTTGTTCCAGGAGATTCCGAAGTCCATCTCTGCTTCTTCAAGGCACTCCGTTCTTCATAGGAATTCCCCTATCTTCATCTGTAGTTCCTGATCCTTTGTCTCCGTCTGTACTTCCTAGTCTCTCGTCGGATCCTGTGTCCTCGTCCGTTGTGTCTTCATATCTTCCTGTCTTCAGAAGTTCCAGTCTCTGGATGTTCCTAGTCCTGATGTTCCCGGTCCAGAAATACCTGATGTTCCATGCTCCAGACGTTCCTGATGTCCTCATTTCCAGAGGTCCCTGATGTTCTTGTCTTCAGATGTCCCTGATGCCTTTGTCTTCAGATGTCCCTAATTCCTAGCTCCGGATTCAAGCCTTGCCTTGCCCGCCGGACCTCACCTCCAGCCGTTGCCAGGTTTACCAGATCCGCGAACCATGGTCTGTGGGGCCATTCGGGTGCAATAGGATGACTGGTCCCCTGTAGAGTTCTATTCTTCGGAGAACTTTTCCCACTAGAGGCCACGGAGGAAACATGTACAGAAGGACATTGTGGGGCCAGGGAAGGACTAGTGCATCCGCTCCCTCCAGTGGCTGAAGAACCTGGGAGCTTTGGCATTGCTCAAGGTTGTCATCAGGTCCAGGTGAGGAGGATCCCACCTGCTGATGATCAGATCCATCGCTCCGTCTGAGAATTCCCACTCGCCGGTATCGAGACGCTGACTCAGGAAATCGGCTTGCATATTCTCCTTGCCTGCTATATGGGAGGCTGCTAGGCGCTCCAGGTGATGCTTCGCCCAGGTAAAGAGCCTGCTGGCTTCTAGGGTCACCAGGCGACTCCGGGTTCCCCATGTCGATTGATATAAGCCACCGTGGTGGAGTTGTCTGAGAGGACTCGCACCGCCTTGCGGCAAATCAGAGAGAGAAAAACCTTGAGAGCCAGACGGACCGCCCGGGCCTCCAGGTGATTGATGTGCCAGCGGGATTGGACTAGGGACCAGTATCCCTGCGTGGCCTGTGACTGACAGACTGCTCCCCACCCAGAGACACTGGCATCTGTCGTGACTACAATCTACTGCGGAGTCTGAAGGGACATCCCCCTCAGGAGGTGTGGCAGTGTTAGCCACCATTGTATGTCGGCAATGGTAGAGTCTGAGAGCGGGAGAATCATCCGAAACTGTTCCGACACCGACTTCCAGCAGGATAGCAAAGCTTTCTGTAATGGTGGCATATGCGCAAAAGCCCAGGGGATCAGGTTGATAGTGGAAGCCATGGTCCCCAGGACCTGAAGGTAGTCCCATGCCATGGGGAGCAGGAGCAAAAGAAGATTGCGCACTTGGTCCATAAGTTTGAGCACTCGAATGTCCGGCAGGAACACCTTGCCGACCCAGGTATCGAAGCACACCCCCAGAAATTCCAAGACCTGGGAGGGCTACAGATTGCTTTTGGGGAAATTGACTATCCACCCGAGAGAGGTGAGAAGAGCAAGGACCCGGTCGACTGCCAGCCTGCAGAGAGTCTCCGACTTGGCCCGTACGAGCCAGTCATCCAGGTAAGGATGGACCAGGACTCCTTCTCGTCGGAGGGCGGCCACCACAACCACCATAACCTTGGTGAAAGTATGCGGCACGGTGCCTAGGCCGAAGGGCAGCGCCCTGAACTGAAAATGCTGGCCCAGAATGTTGAATCGGAGATACTTCTGATGCTCGTGGCGAATCGGGATGTGTAAGTAAGCCTCCATCAAATCGAGAGAGGCCAGATATTCGCCGGAGCAAACAGCGCTATGACCACCTCAGGGTCTCCATCCGAAAATGTGGTACCCTGAGGGCCCGCTTGACTCTCTTGAGGTCCAAGATTGGACGGAAGGAACTGTCCTTTTTCGGAACACCGAAGTAAATGGAATACTAGCCGGCACCTTGTTCCTCCACCGGGACTGGGACTATGGCTCCCAGCTCCTGGAGCCTGGAAAGAGTCTGGCATACAGCAGCCCGCTTTCGGTGTCCACAAGGAGAGACTATGTACAGATCCGGCAGGTCTCGAGCAAACTCCAGAGCATAACCTTTCTCTATTATTTCGAGGACCCACTGGTCTGATGTAATTTTGGCCCATTCCTCTAAGAACAAGGAGAGACGACCACCTAAGTTTGGAACGGAGGATTGGGCCGGCCAGATTTCATTGGGAGGCGGGCTTTGCGGTGGAATGCTGTGGGTTACCATCTCGGAAGGCAAGTCGGCCCCGAAAGGAATGAGACTAGGACTGGGATCTGGAGGAATTTCCTCTAGGGAAAGTACCTCGTGCCCGATTATTATACCTTCGCTGGCCCCTGAAGCGGGAATGTGTAAGGAAAAAAGACCTTCACTGTTTCGGGCGGTCCTCCAGAAGCTTATGGACCTTGTTCTCACCCAAGGACTTAATAAGCTGTTCTAGGTCCTTGCCAAAAAGCAACTTACCCTTGAAAGGAAGAGTGCCCACTGAGACTTGGAGGAAGAATCCGCAGACCAATTGCACAGCCAGAGGAGACGCCTGGCCGATACTGCGGAAACCATCGCTTTGGCCTGCAAGCAGAGTAAATCGTAACGAGCATCCGCCCCATATGCTACAGCACCTTCCAACCATTCAGCCTGCTCTGTCTCTGCAGACGGGAGGTCCTGGGTGCTGAGCAATTGTTGAACCCACCTAAGGCTTGCCCACTGCATGAGACTGCTGCATATCGTCACTCGGACACCTAAGGCCAGAACTTTGAAAATACACTTGAGATAGAATTCGAGCTTGCAGTCCTGCACGTCCTTCAATGCCGTGGCTCCCACTACCGGAGCTTGGTGACCACAGACATAGAAGAATCCACCTTAGGGATTTTAAGCATGTCTAGGCAATCCTCGGGGAGGGGATAGAGCTTGTCCATAGCTCTCCCTACCTGGAGCCCCGTTTCGGGAGCTTCCCATTCTCGGAGGAGCAGCAGCTTGTGCATAGGATGGAAGTGGAAAGCACGTGGAGGAGCCCTGAATCCCGCCATGACCGGGTCCACGTAAGCCGGCATCGCAGCCGTGACGGTATCTTCCGGAGGGATCTCAATCCCCAGCTTCTGAAGTATACAGAATAAAAGACCACAAATTACAAATGTGGAGACAAAAAATGAAATGAAAACCCCAGGAAGTCCCTCTGCATACCCTTCTCTCCATCATGCTCCTACTCCCTGTCACATTTGGGCCCCACGGGCTGAAGAGAGCATCAACAGCATCACTGCTGGGCCCAGCAGGGAAAGGGCAGGTTAGTGTCTTGCTGGCCCCAGAAATGCAAGAGTTGGCGATGTCTTGCTCTGATCTTGGTAAAGGAGGAGGGAAAGCCTCCCACCCAGGCCATGAAGATGAGGAGGAATCAAGAGAGCAGCCTCCTGTCATGCCCATTATAAAATAAATTGGCCAAATCCTAGCCAGGCTGATTAAGAAAGAATAGCCTTCTGCTGGCCCCATGACACACTTCCCAGGACCTCATGGTACACTAGTGTGTCCCGACACACCTATTGAGAACTGCTGGTTTAAAGCACAACAGAAGTAGCAAGGTATCACAGAAGAGTCCATCAAGCTAGGTTGAGAGAACATTGCACAAATATCAAATTTAAGTGAGTTTCCTCACTCCAAGGGTCATCAGATCTTCACAAGAGAGCACTGTTCTGTTCATACGTCTCACTTTGAATGTCAAAGTGGCCCCTAACCCCTACACTAATACCTAAACCTAACCTCGAGTTACTAGATGGGCCTTCCATAACCTATCTAGTGTTAGGGAATTTGGCTAGTCTCTCTCTCTCCCTCCCCCCCCCCCCCCCCCCCCCCCCCCCCCCCCCCCCCCCCCCCCCCCCCCCCCCCCCCCCCCCCCCCCCCCAGATAGCTAGGCTGGTGCTCCATACGTCATGGTGCTATCGCATGCATTAAAGGCGTTTTCGCATGCGAAAATGCCTTATAGCATTTTCATAAAAGACCCTATCAGTGACATAAATGCCCTCCATTACCAGGCAGTTTGTGAAAGAACATAAAATCTTTCAAAAAGAGACACTCAGGCACTATATAACAAACTTTCCGGAACTATCTCTTGGAACTCAAACAGCAACATTCCTACCTATGAAAAGGCAGCACTGCAAATACTGTATTATATCCAGCCCTACAACACCTATACACCTCCTATTGGGAAAACAGAACAAGTCAGACTCCTACAGATATCTGCTCACAAATTACATGCTAGCACAAAGCTAGGCAACTCCAGTCTTTGAGGGCCACCAACCCTTTTCAGAAGATCTTTAATGAACATGTATGAGAGAGATTTGCATGCACCTACTTCAAAACTATATAGAAATCTATTTCATGCATATTCATTAGGGTGATCCTAAAAACCTGATTGGTTTTTGGTCCTTCAGGACTAGTGTCGTCCACCCATTAGCTAGCAGAATACCTCACCTTAGTTATACATGCAGAACACAGAAAGACCCTCACCAAACCCAAGATAATGGACCATACATTATAAATACAAATATGCAGCCAAAAATGAAACTAGAAACCCCAAGAATCCAGAATCTGCATGAGGTGCAATACCTGAGAAAGAGAAACAGAAATGCATTACCTCCATTACTAAGCAATATGCCAAGATAGGGGAGGATACCTATTCTTAAAGCTGACATATTCCAATCTCTAAATAAAATACCTTTCAACCTTTAGAACATAAAAAACTGCCATACTGGGTCAGACCAAGGGTCCATCAAGCCCAGCATCCTGATTCCAACAGAGGCCAAACTAGGCCATAAGAACCTGGCAAGTACCCAAACACTAAGAAGATCCCATGCTACTGATGCCAGTAATAAGCAGTAGGGATGTGAATTGTTTTTTGACAATTTAAAACAATCGTCAGATATATTTTAAATCGTCAAAAATCGTTAGAGCCGCGATACAATAGCAATTCCCCCGATTTATCATCAAAAAATCGTAAATCGGGGGAGGGGGAGGGTGGGAAAACCGGCACACCAAAACAACCCTAAAACCCACCCTGACCCATTTTGAATATTGGCAATACGGCCCGAGTGCAGGAGATCGCTTCCGGACCCCCGCTGGACTTTTGGCAAGTCTTGTGGGGGTCAGGAGGCCCCCCCAAGCTGGCCAAAAGTTCCCCCGGGGGTCCGGGGAGCGATCTCCTGCACTCGTGACGTCGGGTGACAGGAATCAAAATGGCGCCTGCGCTACCTTTGCCCTGTCATATGGTAAGGGCAAAGGGCCACCGGCGCCATTTCTATTAATGCAGCCGTGGTCCGAGAGCGGAATATCGCGCCGGGACCCCCCCACTGGACCCCAGGTAATTTAAAACATTTTGGGGGGGGTTTGGGAGGGTGGGGGATTTGTTTTAAAGGGTTGGGGTGGGTTTTAGGGTTGTGTTGGTGTGCCGGTTTTCCCGCCCTCCCCCGATTTACGATTTTTAACGATTTTTTAACAAAAAAACCCATGACGATCAGATTTCCCTCCCCCCCAGCCAAAATCGATCGTTAAGACGATCGATCACACGAATCACATCCCTAATAAGCAGTGGCTATTCCCTAAGTCAACTTGATTAATAGCAGGTAATGGACTTCTCCTCCAACAACTTATCCAAATCTTTTTTAAACCCAGCTACACTAACTGCACTAACCACATCCTCTGGCAACAAATTCCAGAGCTTTATTGTGCGTTGAGTGAAAAAGAATTTTATCTGATTAGTTTTAAACGAGCTACTTGCTAACTTCATGGAGTGCCCCCTAGTCCTATTATCCGAAAGTGTAAATAACCGATTCACATCTACCCGTTCTAGACCTCTCATGATTTTAAACATCTCTATCATATCCCCCCTCAGCCATCTCTTCTCCAAGCTGAACAGCCCTAACCTCTTTTTTTGTCTGAGCATTTTATCTTTCTAATTGCTTTGGTCCCATTCTCTTTTTTCCATTTTCCTCTTGTTGGTCTTCTATTTCCTTTTTCAGAATGTTACGATTCTGCCCGCAGCTAGGGCCGCGAGCAGCCTCTCACCGCTTTTCCACCTTCCTCCGTGGCCCAGAGGCTGCCGACATCCTCTCTGCGCGGCTGGAGCCACTGTCTCGTTCCCTTGCTGCCAGGAGGCTGCCGACTCTGTCTCTACACAGCCCGGAGACCGCCAGCGTTCTCCTTGCTGTGCGTCGGCAGGGAGCCGCCGCCATGCCTTCATGCGGCCTTGAGGCCTCCGACGTTTGCCTCCTCTCTCGCGGCTTGGAGCCACCCCCAACCTTTTCCCGCGGCCCAGAAGCTATCGTTGCTGTGCCTTTGAGTGGCCCGGGGGCCGCTGTCGATGCTGCACCTTTGCGGCTGGAGCCGCCGATGCTGGGGTTCTGGCCTTGCGGCCTAGTGCCGACCCTGCTCTTCTTCGCAGCATGGACGCCGCTCTCCAGGGTCCTGCCCTAGATGCAAGGCCTCACTTCTCTTCGCTTCTTAAAGGGCCCGCGGTGGGAGTTGTCCTATGGCCCGTCCTGATGATGTCATCCAGGTCAGCCCTATAAATAGGGTTCTTCATCAGTTCTTCATTGCTTTTGCAAGGAGCCAGTCCGCTCCTGGACTTCTCGTCATCTCAGCTTCTCCTAGGCACTCTGTTTTTTGTGGGAATTCCTTGTCTTCGTCTATGGTTCCATGTCCTGGTCTCTCGTTGGATCCTGTGTCTCTATCTTGTCGGTTCCTGATGTCATTGCTTTGATGTTCCAGATGTTCCAGACGTATTGTTCTCCTGATGTCCTTGTGTCCACATGATCTCATATCCAGATGTCCTTTTCATCGGCAGCGCAAGCCTCCAGAAGACCCTTGCTTTTAATGTTCCAAGTTCCAAATTCCGAGTCTTGTATCCTGAGTCTTGAATCCTGTCCTGGTCTTCAGAGTTCCTTGTGTCTGCTTCTATCCATGTCTAAGAATCTGCCAGAACCTGCTCCATTCCAGCGTGGCCCATGCCTTGCCTTGACTGGCTGTGGAGGGCATGTCTCGGTGCAGGCCTCTCCTGAATCTTCGTCATGTTCTGATTCGAAGTTCCACTGCTTCGCCTGGAGTCTGCTTCGCCTTCGGTGTGGTCCGCGATGCTGTGTAGGGCGCATGGCATGGCGGCACTCACTCAGTATTTTTCCATAATCCTGAACTTTGCCTGAACCCTCCAAGTATCCTGAGTCTACATCTGAGTCCTTTGAATATCCTGAGTCTTCTGGTTCCTGCCCTCAGCCTCTGTCCGTCCTGTCGCATCTGCCGTTCCCATACGGCAGGTCCGAAAGGGCTATCGAGTGGCCGGAGGGCTACTTCACAGACCAACATTGCGTTGCTGGGTCTCCTTGATACGTTCAGGTTCGGCTGAGGTCGGGGCTCCTGGTCTTCAGCCTGTCTGCCCGTGCTTGGACACGTCTCGCCTGCCTCGGCACTTCCCTGGAGCCCCTCTGCGGTCGCGCCGTGGTCCAAGGGCACACTACCTCTTTGGAATTGGGACCACTTCCCAGCTCTCCCTTAACACAGAATCTCTTTTTCATTTCTTCTGTCTTTTTCATTTTCTCCCCTACAGATGTCTGATATTGATCGTTCCCTTTTCATCTTTTTTCTCCATTTCTCTCTATCCACACAAAACTAGATTTTACGCCTTCTTCCTCCTATACTCCATGTTTCAACACTTCACTTCTCTAATTCTTTCTTCTATTGTACCTATTAGCCCTTCAGCTCTCCCTCACTGGGTTGCTCCCCAAATCAATATCCTATTTGGTTTCCTTTTCCTCTGACATCTACCCCCCTCTCTGTCTCATACCCTCCCAACTATTTCATTTCTTACCTCTTTTCATATTGCCCCCTCTTTTGCTTCCATCTCCACAATCCTCTCTCTGATTTACTCTTACTAAGTAACCCCCTCGCATGCTCTTCCCTTCCTCCCAATAACCTCCTCCCTCATCACACAATCTGGTTTTCACACACGGGGAGGCAGATTTTATAAATCTGCGCACACGCGTACTTTTGTTCGCGCACCAGGCGCGAACAAGAGTACGCGGGATTTCAATAGATACGCGCATAGCCGCGCGTATCCATTAAAATCCGGGGTCGGCGCGCGCAAGGCTGCCGAGCCACGCAGCCTGCCTCCGTTCCCTCCGAGGCCGCTCTGAAATCGGAGCGGCCTCGGAGGGAACGGAGGGATCGGAGGCCACTTCCTCCTCCTCGCCCCACCTCTGCTGGAAGTTGAGTCTTGAGTCCCAGGATCACTGAATGCCGCAGGCTTGCTGCTGTGTCTATTCCAGGCCCTCTCCTCCTGCCCTTAGGTTAAAGGCATCAGTAAGGAATAACAGAAAGAGAGGAGCTGGATAAGGAAAAAGTAACTCTCCTTTATTCTGCTCTATCCACTCCAACCTCACCTCCTCTTCTACTTAGAACAGAAAGTGAGAGGAGGGGCTAGAATAGGGAGCAAAGTAAATCTTCTCTCCTCCAGTGTTTCCCAACCTGTATGCCATGGCACACTGGTGAACTCTCAAACCTTATGAGGTGTGCCACATAAAGATACCATTGCCTGATGTCAAGTTCAGACCAGCACCTGGGCTCAGCTCTTAGCACCTCAGAGCACAAGAGAAGTCAGCAATGGCTGTTAAACATGCAGGACTTCCTTTCTGAGAACATATGTAGTCAAGCATGCATCTACTTCCTAGTTAAGCATGTCTAAAATTTGGGAATTAACGGGCAGCATACAGGGCATGGATAATTGGGCCCTGCTTTGTGCAGCACAGAGGGCCCTTTCCCCCTCCTGAGCCTCTTGCATTGAGTTCTTCCAGCCTCTGTCTTCTCCGCAGGCTGAGTAAGATGGGGGAGTGTGTGCACTGAGCACTGGATGCGACTCATTCTGGGTTTTGGGAGCAGCGGCAGTGGAGGAGATCTGGCAGGCACATGTGGTAGCCAACGTAATCAACCAATTCTGCTTCCCACACACCAACTTCTCCCTTCTCCTGCAATTGAATATAAAATACACCGATGAGATGTTCCCAAAGTTCGTCGGTATATAAAAGCCATTAAATAAATAATAATAATAAAAAGGAGCTGAGCCATTGTGACAGGTTCATGTGTGTCTCTCTGCCCCCCCCCCCCCCCCCCCCCCCCCCCCCCCCCCCTCTCTCTCTTTGTTTTAAATTTTGGAGACACTATTGAAGCCTTTGGTGCTTCCCTAGCTCTTTCTTTTTGCCATGAGTCCTCTCCACGACTGCACTGTCTACCCCATAGAGGCTGGTGTGCCACACATTTTTGTTAGCGTAGGTATGCCTTGGGCTTCAAAAGGTTGGGAAACACAGTCTACTGTAGATTCACCACCTCACCTCATGTTCCCTGCATGCTACCTGGGAGGAGAGGGCCTGGAGCAATAAACAGAAGGCTTTTCTCTGCCGAGTGAGATTTTGCGCACCGGACAACAGAGTCAAGACAAGAACCCCCATGAGCCCATGCCTAGCGATGTCCGTGGTGATCATCCAGTTGGCCTAATGGAAAACTGGCCCTGGTCCTAAAGAAAATTGAATTCTTGGCAGCTTATTATACTTAGTATTCAAAATACGGTCACAGACAAAGCTACTCCTACAACATCACATTAATTTCATAGCTTTATGGTTGTGATTGTGAGGCCTCATGGCCCAGTTAATGCCACAAAAGCTGCTTTTATCATTTACAGTGTTAGACCAGCAGATAATGTTATTCCTTAATGCAGCGCTTCCCAAACTTTTCATGTTGGTGACACACTTTTTAGACAAACATAATTTCGGGACACAGTAATTCAGTCTACTAGCAAACCAGAGGTTAAACGAACGAAATGTATTTCGACAATTTATGTATGTTTCCTTAAATATATACATAATAAAATGTTTCACAACACAACCTATCTTGTGAAAACCTCTCATTTATATTAAAAATATATAATATTCCAAGATTAATGTTATTATTCTAATTTATGAATAACAATAATAAAACGAAGTTATTGTGTTATTCAATTTACCTCTTTAATGAGCTATATGAGCTTGATGGGATGAACACAGATTTTGAATATTTTGTGTTAATAAGAAAGTCCAAAGGGTATTCTGCGTAATTTTAAAAAGCTGGCCAGTTTCACACTATATAATTATTTGATAGCCTCATTCAACTAATTCTATATGGCTATGAGAGTGAAGTCTGGAATTTATAGGAAGGGACAGAATGTCAATATAAATCCTGCACCTCCAGTTCTGTAACTCTGTGCATCCACTGAAATTCCCCCAAACAATGGAGCTTGGATATTTCCCTTACAGCTCATCATACTAAAAGATATTTTCAAATTCTGGTGTCACCTCACAGTAACAGCAGCACAAACACCTTCCACTGCCAGGCACATTGTGAACTAACACAAAACCTCGCAAAAAAGACACTCAAAATCTATACTGCAATCCCATTGTAACACAACAGTAATAACACCAAGGATTCAAACAATAACCCTACCTGTGAAAAAGCAAAGGTAAATATTACACTGGGTCCTAGAATACCAATACACCACCTACTGAGGAAACAAAACAAACCAGATTGCTATAGATCCCTATGCTAGCAGAATCTCTCATCATGGTCACACACAGAGCAGAGACAGACCCTCATCAAATACAGAATACAAAATAAAGGAGCACAAATTAGACAAAAACTGAAATGGAAACCCCAAGAAGCCAGAATCTGTGTATTAACAATGGAAAAACGGAACCACCATTCCTCATAAAACAAATAAAATCAAGAAACATAAAGCATCAGTTATAATAGTAAAACCATACTAATAAAAGAATATTTTAAAACTACTGATACATAGAATTTCTATTAATTAAAATCATATACATTTTTTACAATTTCCCAAATACCAATAAAATATTTAAAAACAGCACATATATCAAATAACACCCAATAATTAAAACTAATAAGGATTTTAAAAAGCCCCTGCTGTCCATACGTGGGAGCTCTTGATTTCCAGTCACCCTGATATTGTCAAGGATTAGGAGGTTATCCTCTCTCTCTCACACATACTCACATGTCCATTCACTCTCACACATACACTGTCGCATACATACAAATTCATGCTCTTATACCCACCATAACTTCTCGCTCTCACAGACACTGACACACTCTCAGGCTCTAAGACACTCTCTTCCCCTCCACACACCCCCCCCCCCCACACAAACTTACTCCCCTGGATTTTCTCATACACACTCATGCTCTCACTCTCTCTGGCTCCCTCACATACACACAAACACACAAACCCAGGCAAGTTCCCAATCATTCTCACACAAACACACATACCCAGGCAAGCTCCCAGTCATTCTCACACACTGAAACTGACCCCCAGGCAGGCTCCCATTCATTTTCACACCACTCCCTCACCCACCCCCCAGGCATGCACACATTCATTCTCACACAAACAGACCCCCAGGCAGACACCAATTCATTCTCACACACACACACACACACACATACACCACACACAGGCAGGCACCTATTCTCACACATACAAACTGAGGGTGTGTCTCATACACAGACACACCCTCAGGCAGGCACTCATGTATTCACACACATACACCCCCAGGCAGACTCCCATTCATACACATGCACACTAAAGGCAGACCCCCTCTCTTTCTTTTGCCAGCAACCTCGGAACCTCTCTCATTCCTCTGCTGCCACTGTCACTGATGCCGCATGGCTATTTGGGAGGCGCTGATTGCTGCTATTGGCACTGAAGCCCATTCTACTGCCTCCTCTGTGCAGGCCCCGTGGGTTTCCACTTCCTCCATGTTGATCTCATACATTGTGAGATCCGCATAGAGAAAGTGCTACTCTTGCACATTACCAAAGATTACATGTGCCAATCAGTAAAAAGTAAATTTATTTTTTTTTACCTTTGCTGTCTGATCTTAGTTTTCTAATCTGTTGGTCACAGGCTTTTTTGTTCCACCTCCCCTTTCTTATTTTTTTGCCAGTTCCTTTCATATTGTCTTTTTTTTCTATTTCTTTTCTCTCCATCTATCTTCTTCCCTCAACCATACAGTCAGGTTCTCATTCTCACATGCTTTCCCTCTCTCTCACACACACACAGGCTCTCACATGCTCTCTCTCATACAATCATTCATACACAGTCTCTCTCTTGCACATGCTGTCTGACTCTCTCTCTCTTGCACCTGCTGTCTGACTCTCACACACCCAGGCTCTCTCTCACTCCTACATGCTGTCTTGCTCAAGTACAGGCTCTCACTGTCACATGCTCTCTCTCATACAATCATTCATACACAGTCTCTCTCTTGCACATGCTGTCTGAC
This sequence comes from Rhinatrema bivittatum, assembly GCF_901001135.1. Classification (NCBI taxonomy): domain Eukaryota; kingdom Metazoa; phylum Chordata; class Amphibia; order Gymnophiona; family Rhinatrematidae; genus Rhinatrema; species Rhinatrema bivittatum. Next base: position 309,672,661 of record NC_042615.1, read on the forward strand.
TCTCACACACCCAGGCTCTCTCTCACTCCCACATGCTCTCTCACTCCCACATGCTCTCTCACTGTCACATGCTCTCTCTCATACAATCATTCATACACACAGGCTCTCACTGGCACAAGCTGTCTCTCTCTCTCACACACACAGGCTCTCACACACCCAGGCTCTCTCTCACTCCCACATGCTCTCTCACTCCCACATGCTCTCTCACTGTCACATGCTCTCTCTCATACAATCATTCATACACACAGGCTCTCACTGGCACAAGCTGTCTCTCTCTCTCACACACACAGGCTCTCACATGCTGTCTCTGCAAACATTCAGGTCCTTACTCCCACACACAATCTCTCAACTCATCTCATACACGCACTCTACGGGCCCTCAGCCTCTCTCTTACCTCTGGGCTCCTCTTCACGGGTCGCTGCAGGATGGGCTCTGCAGCGGCCCTGTTCTTCGCGGGCCGATCCGCAGCAGCGGCGTCTCTGATCTTCGCAGGCCGATCCGCGGCAGCGGCGTCTCTGATCTTCGCGGGCCGATCCGCAGTGGGGACCCTGCTACCGGGCCTCCTCCTCTTCTCAGCCCGCTGCTCCTCTTCTGCACGCGGCTGATACTCGTCCTCCTTCCTGCCCGTGCAGCTCCGGCAACATTTTTCTTCTGGGGCCGCGTGGGCAGGATGGAGGAGGAGCACCTGCACGTTTCGACGTGACTTTTTTCTCACGGCCCTGCTGATCTTCCTGCTGTGTGTCTCCGGCACACAGCACAGCCCAGCTCAGCGAAACTTAACTGCTCAGCCGCCAGTGGGATGAGGTCCACAGGCGGCCGCATTGGCTCCCACTTGCCGGTGTGTCACGTGCACCGGGCTTGCGCGACACACTGGCACACTGCAGGCGACACACTAAAGTGTCGCAACACACACTTTGGAAAGCTCTGCCTTAATGCATGCTATGTGCTGAAATGGGACCTATTGGTACATTGCTGAGGCTTTATTTAGCTATTGGGCTCCTACCAGAACCTTTATTCTGCTGTCATGTTGCTAGGTACTTGTATGACCAATCGCTGGGATGTGTTCCACACTCCATTAGTGGATGTGGTGCTCGTGAGAATACTGTCTTGGTGATTGCTAAAATGATTTATTGGGAGGTTATTTCAGCAGAGCCGTTTTTTGTGTTTGATTCCTTATAGGCTTTAGCTGTGACTGTGTTGGGGACAGTGTTAACACACTGCTTCTAGCTTTCTCCCACTTTTTCTGCTTCTCAAGGTTAGTGCTATTTTGTAATGACAACCTGCATTTATTCCCTTCTTATTTAGGGGAGCAAGTTTTAAAGAGTCCACGTACTTTGCACACATTTTTCAAAGAGAAACTATCCACTTTGTTTCTTTTTGAGAATTAGTAAGTAGAAAGTGCATGCACTAAAGCACCCACCTGCTTTGCACCTGCTATTTGTGTGGGCAGCAAAGGGAGGGCAAAAACTGGAAATGAAATATTAAAACATTGGTTTCCCTTCCCCTACCTAAACAACACCCAGAGCATCTCTTTTTCCTGCAGCCACGGAACTCATGTGGGCTTTTAGCCACACTGGAGAAAGGCAAGTTTCAGTCTGACCATTTTACCTGGCTAAATACCTTTTGAAAATTGCTCTCTGACTAATCTTTCTACACAGTCCCCAGGACTAGATTGCTAATGGCAGCCTGGGGGACATAGCTGCTGGATTTTGTTTACAAGGCAGGCTTTTCTTTGTACCATTCTTCTGCTTTTTCTCTCTACTGTGTCACCAAAAGGGGTCTATGATTACGTTCTGTGTATCTGATTTTGGCAAGCCTTTTAATGGAATATATCATGGAATGTTAAAACACATATAAATAACACCAAGGTGATTTTGCTGAGCTTGCCTCTTTAGCCCTTAGACCACTGTGCTGTAACTTGTTTTGAAACGTTGCCATTAATCTCTTTAGTCTGAGTCATTCTAGGTGAACCTGGAATGTTGGTAGACACACACAAGGGTGATATAGAGGGCTTCTCTTTTGTACATAAAAACATAGACCCTGATGGTACATAGAGACAGCGAAGCCCATCCAGTCTGCCTATTTTTCCTTTACTGCTGCAATACTGAAGCTACTACAGTATTTGAACATGGAATGTGAACATCTCTTCGTTTATTTTGGAATAATGTCTGGTATTAAATAGCTACATTTTCAAGAGAATACACTTAAAAAATATCTGTAATCAGTGTCCCATTTCAAATTATCAAAATTAAAAGTATTAATTATGAACACACATCTTGCACTGCACTGCAAAGCAAAAATGCAATTTTAGCAGTCAATTAAGCTGATTTATTATGTAGTGGGGTTTATACGCTAGGAATCTGCCTTCCTTAAGGGAGTTTAGAAAGAGAATATCTGCCATTCAATGTGGGAAGTGTCAGAGGCTGGCCAGCTCGTTTTTTCGGAAGTCCACTGGGGCCCCCTAGCGTCGTATAAGTGAATTGTCAGGCCCACATTTCAATGTTTGCATAGGATCATATCTGCAAACTATTTTTCAAGAGGTAATAAGGATAAAATTAGAGAGCACACAGCAGTATAAATTATAGGAATCCAAAAGGTGTGCTCCCCATCCATTTGCATGGATGCATACCAGTAGTAAAATATGCATTTTCCTGCAAAAGCAAGTTTGCTTACCATAAACAGTGTTTTCCGTAGATAACAGGATGAATTAGCCATATTCTGTGGTAGTGTGCCCCAAGGAGTCACTGGATAGAACTGTCCCTCCAAGCTATTAGAGCTTGGAGAGACAGTTCCTGCGTGGACATTGTCATGTAGCCCCTCAGTCCATTCCAAGCAAATGAGAAAAGTAGAAGTCTGCAATCCTGGAAGGAGGGGCAGGCATCACATGGCTAATTCATCCTGCTATCTATGGAAAACACTGTTTACAGTAAGCAGACTTGTTTTTCCCAATAAGCAGGCCTGAATTAGCCATGTTCTGTGGGGAGTCCTAAAGCTGAGGGCTTTAGAAAAACTGTCAACTGACAAAGCTGAATTCCTGCTTTATTTTTTTGTACAGCAACCCAGATTCCATCGTGGAGTGCAGACTACTTAGATTTTGTGTGCCACAGGACAGCAACCCCCACAGCATTGTCTCTGACAGCCAGAGTGTCCAGACAAAGTGGAAGGGGAAGATATGAACAGAAGACCAAGTGGCAGCTCTGCAAATGTCTTCGATAGGTACCTCTCTTATGTGTGCTATTGACACTGCAGTCGCATGCACCTGGTGGGCTTGGACAAGTACTGGTAGGGCAACTTTGGCCATCATGTAACAATGCTGTATGCAAGAGGTAATTCAAGTTGAAAGAGTTCTTTTGCAAACAGCAATTCCCAGAATGTTAGGATCATGAGACCCAAACCGTTGTGGAGTCTTCCTGTGAGAATGTGTACAACGTTTACAGTATGCCCGAGCTCTTTCATAGTCAAACGTATGGCGCAGTCTTTCGCCTTCATGTGCATGAGGCTTCAAATAGAAGGTGGGCAGTGTGATGGACTGGTTCAAGTGGAAAACTGAGACCACTTTGAGAGTGAGTTCCGACCACTTTGAGAGTGAGTTCCGAGCACTACTTTGCCATGGAAAAAAACTGTAAATAAGGTAATAGATGTACTAGTGCTTGAAGTTTACTGACACGACACACTGACATGACAGCAACAAGAAAAAGCACTTTCCAAATGAGATATCTGAGAGAAGTCGAGTCAAACGGCTCAAAAGAGGGTTTCATGAGAGCTGTAAGAACCAAACTGATGTCCCAGGGCATCGGAAGTTTCATGACTGGTGGTTTAATGCACAGCAGTACTTTCATGAATTTGAACACTAGCGGATGAAGAGAAATGGGTGTCCATCCTCTTGTGTATGATTATACCATAATGGCACTCAAGTGAACTCTAACAGATGATATTGCAAGTTCTGACACTTATGGATGAAGAAGATAATCAAGGATAATCGGTGGTGCACAGGTGAAGGGGTTTATCATTCTTGTATTACACCACTATGCATATCAGTTCCACATGAACAAGTAGTTTCAGAGCATAGGTTTTCGGTCCAAAAGAAGTACCTCTTGAATTAGTTCCAGAAGAGAGAGATGGCTCAAGACCGAGCGCTCAACATCCACACTGTGAGGTGAAGAGACTGCAGCATGGGTTATAGGAGCGTCCCCCCTTCCTGAGTCAGTAGATCGGAATAATATCCCAGCAGAACAGGGGGTCTGACAGACAAGTGAACCAGATATGTGAACAACTGTTTGGGCCAGGTCACAGCTATCAGGATAATCTGGTTCGGTCACCAATGAGCTTCTGAACGATGCGAACAATGAGTGGGATGGGAGGGAAGATGTACACGGTTCCTTCCTCCCATGATAGGAAGAATATGTCCAGGGCCTTTCTCTTGGAGCTGGGAAGGATTGAGCAGAATTTGAGGTACAGCTTCCGGGCCATCGTTGGTCCTGAGAAAAGGGCTTCCCACATCTTAAGCAAGACAGTGTCTAGTACCTTATGGGTGGGTAAGGCTGTGGTTCTGATGGAAATGTTGAGGATTTTGAATATACCCAGGACTTCCGCTCTGGGGTCCAGATCCTTCCAAACTTCCACTTTGAGTGCCATTCCCATCTTTTCAATCAAACGTAAGTACATCAAATCTTCCGGGAAGGGGGGGGGGGGGGAGGCGGGAGAGTGATCTGACGGTTTCATGGTGGGATCAGAAAGAATTCCCATACAACTAGAAGGGGACTCCACTGGTGAGAACGGTTCCAACCATGAAAGCAAAGGAGATCTATTTATTTATTTATTCAGATTTTTATATTCCACTTTTCGGCACTTCAAAGCGGATTAATTTCAGGTACTGTGAGTATTTCCCTATCCCCAGAGGGCTTACAATTTAAGTTTGTACCTGAAGCAACAGAAGGTAAAGTGACTTGCCGAAGGTCACAAGGGGTGACAGTGGGATCTGAACCCTAGTGTCCCCAGATCGTAGTTCTAACCACTCCTGAGGACTGTGCCGAGATTGAAGTGGAGGTGTGATTCATTTCGACACCCCCAATGAGCAGGAGCAGTGATCCGAGCAGGGCAAAGGAAACCAAGATAGTGCACCCGTTCCAACCTTCTCTGGTAAGGACGGGATGATCAGGTGGGCTGGAGGAAAAACTGGAGGTTCCGGTATCGGAAAAAGCTAAGAGAAGAAGGAGAAAACAATATCAATGCCTTGCTCCATTGCCTGTTGGGAGCACAGACTCAGCTTTAAAGGTGGGGCATCTTCTTCCAAAACCAGAATGGGGTCACCTTTCAGAGATGACAGAGGCAGAAGCGAACACAGTGGATCTAGAGTTTGGAGTCAGAGACCTTGAGGCAGGAGTTGTGATACTGACAGAGCCCTGGTGATGGGTGGGGGTGGATGCAGGAACAGGTCATCCCGAGAAGCCATGTACCTTTGTGTAGGTAATGTAGCCTGCAGGATATCTCTTTCAACCTCTATTCCAGGATGCCCTGGAAGCACAGGGAAGTGCACATCCTGAGAACATGACGCCCTAGACCATGGACTGGAGAAGGCAGAAATAGGTTAGTTGGCAGAGTTGGCAGAAATCAGCAAGGCAGTTTCCGATGACTGTGCCCAGTCTGATATAGAAACTGGTGTGGGACAAGTCGAGGACATTAAAGTCAATTTGATTGCTTCGAGAGAAGCGCCATTTGCGTTGAAGGTATCGGCTTTGAAGAGATTCAATGCTTCTCACCAGAGTGTGTTAATGCTCTCAGCATTTCATGCGTTGACTGAGTCAGCACGTCTTGCTTCGGCTCTTTGAGGGAAAGTACGTTGGGCAATACATAAGGTGATGACGCAGAATGCGTTGACGTGTCCTTTGGTAGATACTGCGTCAACAGTTTAGCCTTTTTTGGTGGCACAGATGCAGCACAAGTGGAGTGTATCAACCCTTCCTGATGTTTGTATTATGGGGGCTTTTGGCCCACTTCCTCCAATGCACTTCAGGTGCAGCATTGAGGCAATTCTGCTTTCACAACTTTTAGAGTCACTGGTGCCCAACAATTTACTGTTGCTGCTATCAGAGGTGGCAGGAGCTGGGTTAGTATTGGGAGTTGACTCGATCTTCATAGTTTTTGTCCTCTGTGCCTGGGGGGAGGACGGACGACATCCGGCCGCAGGGCTGGCAATTAGCTTGGTTGTGATCCGGGGCCAAGCATAAGTATCAGCGGTCATGCCCATCAGTGAGGGACATGATCAAGCTGCATGAGCTGGCTGGTGGCTCTCTTTGACATTTCTTTTTTTTTTTTTTAAATAAAGGTAGCACTGAAAAGTGCTATTTTAGAGCTTGCAGAGTGAAGTAAGAGAAAATTGAAGAAAAGGTGTGACGACACCAAAAGGACTAGAGAGACAAGTAACACTGTCCATGCAGAGCGCAGACAAAAACAGAATGAGGAGCTACACTGACAACTCCCGCGCATGCCCAGTAGAACTAAAAGCTCTAATAGTTTGGAGAGACAGTCCTGTCCAGTGACACCAGGGGGCACACTACTACAGAACATGGTTAATTCAGGCCTGCTTATTGACAGAAAATCTATTACATTTTTCTGTACTCCTCTGCTGATTGGAAAGTAAACATTAAATTGGCATGCTCACATGTTTATCTTGAAGAGAGTGCAAAGAGATGCAGCGAAAAGAAAAGTAGATGTGCTAAATTAGAGAAACATGTTTCTTTCAAAATGGCAAATTCATCTAAGATGGTTGCCTTGTGAGTAATGGTTGCATTGCCATCCCTTCTTATGCTTGTATAATTCCTTTTATGAGTGGATTGCATGAATGCGTTTACCTTGTAGTGACCTTTTCCTCTAGTTCAATGGATCGTTTTGTCATGTGTGGTCTGGTGGGACAAGTAGCGCTGTCTCCTGCATCAGCTTCTCAGTGGGGCAGAGAGGATAGAGGGTTACCATTGAGTATCGTTAGCCCACTGGTGAAGACACCATGATCTGCAGCAGGTGTGCTCGCTCTCCTTGGGACCTCTATACCCTTGCTTGCCAGAGTTCAGAGAGCCTCTGGGAGTGAGCTGCCCGGAAGGAGAGGCAGATACAGGCTGTTTGAAATCCATTCAGCTTTGTAAAATGTTTCTAGTCTGTTTAAAGAAAACCCAATAAAAAGCATGAAGCATGAAGATGAGAAGGATCCTTGTGTAAATGAATACCCAAATATTTAAAAATCAAAGCCTTGTTTCGTTCACTGAATCAAGTAGCAGTAATGCTTCCGACTTATCTAAATTGAGGCACAAACCCACAAAATTACCATAGATAGCAAATTCTTCCAGGAGGGATGGAAGAGAAGCAAGGGAATCCGTGATATGAACAGAACGTTGTCTGTAAAAGCTGCTAACTTGAACATCTGCATTGCTGAGTTTCCTAATGGGATCCCCTTAACATTGTCATTCTCTTGTATCCTCTTCATTTTTATATGTGTAATGTTTTGAAATTTCACCTTTAAGACTGCAGGTTAGGTAAGACCTACGCTCCACGAGGAAGGAGGTGTCAGTGACCTGCTACAAGGAGGCACTCCAGTGTTAAATTCAATTGAAGGGAAATACTTTGATTTCAAGATCCAGGAGGAAGTTTTGACTGCCCTTCCTTCCTGTTTGAAGCAAAAAGAGCTGCTTGCTTCAAGGGGATCTCTCCCATCAGGGATCCAGGAGAAGAAATTACTACTTACCTGATAATTTCCTATATTGAAGACAGGTTACTCCACACCAGTGGGTTATGCACCTCTACCAGCAGATGGAGATGGAGCAAAGCTAACATCATGGTATATATGCCCCTGCATCGACATCAGCCTATCAGTAATCTCTGCAAAAGCCAATTGTGGTCAACTAAACAATACATGATCATGACTATTAACAGATATCCATTCAAACATTCAGTTAACAGGAAAACATTGAGTTCAGACAAGGAGCGCAAAATCACTAATCTAGGGACTGGATCTGACACTTACCAGTAATACCTGGATACGCAGTCATTCAGGATGATAGCAACACCATCCGGCAGCTAAGGGCAGGAAGGTGGATTAACCTGTCTTCATTAAAGAAAAGGAAATTATTAGGTAAGTAGTAATTTCTCCTTTCTTAGCATTCAGACAGGTTAATCCACACCAGTGGGATGTTCCAAAGCTACTCTCAAACAGGGTGGGAGGTTGCCCGCGGTCTGATCAACACGACACACGTGAAGGCTGTGTCCTCCTGGGCCTGCACATCCAGGTGGTAATGCCTGGAAAAAGTGTGTAAGGAGGACCACATTGCAACTCGGCATATCTCGATGGGAGACAACAATTTAATCTCTGCCCATGACACTACCTGAGCCCTAGAAGAATGAGCCCTAACCTGACTAGGCAATTGCTGCTCAGCATCCGCATACATGGCCATAATAACCTCCTTAATCAGCGGGCTATCATAGCCTGTGACGCCGGCTCACCCTGTTTATACCCACTGTGGAGTATAAACAGCTGGTCTGTCTTCCTGAGAGGTTTATAAACCTCCAAACATCTCATGATAAACTGTTTGATATCTAAGGTCTGTAACAGACGATATTCATCCACATCTCTCTCCCTGTCTAGTGCCGGCAGGGAAATCGATTGATTGAAGTGAAAATCCAAAACCAACTTCAGCAAGAAAGACCGAACAGTTTGCTGCTGGACCACCCCCGGAGTCGCTCGCAGGAATGGTTCCCGGCAAGACAGAGCCTGGAGTTTGGAAACTCTACGCACAGAACACCATCCTCTAGTAAGTAACCTCAAGGCCAGGCTGATATGGTTTTGAGGTGTTTGAGTGGATTCTTGGGTACTCTGGGAGATGACCATGCCCACGGGAAGGAGCCCCGTGGGGAGCCACAGTACTGGGCTATACTCAGGACGCACAAACACAGAGTTTTGTCTTTTATTGTACAGCTGATGTATACCACCAGAGGTGGCAGTAGTGAGGTGATCCAGAGGTAACAGTCCAGGGACCCTTGGCAGAGGGAACCCGTCTCACCGAGATGGTATAGGGAGATCCAGGTGTGGGTTTCCCAGCACAGCAGAGCTGTAGATGAGACAGACTGAGAATTAGATTACTCACTAGATGTAGCTGTAAGGTTGACGATTCCACCAGGCAGAAGTAGATGGTTACAGGCACCGAGGCAGGGAGAGCAGGCCCTCGAGGACTGAGTACCTGATCCCAGTAAGGCACCTGAAACAAAGCAAAGGGCCCCCGAGGAGCGGGTACCCAGGTTAGCGATTACCCTGAAGGCAGCACGGACACGGCAGAGTAGCTTAGACCGGACAAGTCCAATCCATACGATCCTTGCTAATTCAATGAGCTAGCAAACAAGCGTAAGCTAAATACCCAGATAGCGTGACGTCACTCGAGGGGGACGCCCCCGAGGTTCCCGCCATAACGTGGATAAAGACGTGGATGGCATGCGCGCGCGCACCCTAGGAGACTCTTAGGAGAAACATGGCGTGAGGCTTTGCCATAGCCGTTCCGGGGACGCCGGAGAATGTAGCTTGCAGACGCGGCAGTAGCCATCTTCCCAAGGCTAGCAGAGAGAGCAGAGAAAAAGGTGAGGCACAAGGGTCGAAGCCGTCTGAGACCGATGGACGCAACACAGGCTACTCAGTGATCGAAAGGTGGGATCCGCCAGAAAATCCAGAATCAGATTAAGACTCCACAAGGCCACCAGCAACCGCAAGGGGGGATGAAGATGCCTCACCCCTTTCAAGAACCAGTCCATATCCGGATGGGCTGACAAGGGTTCACCATTCACATGACCTTGGAAACAGGCAAGAGCCACCACCTGTACCTTCAAGGAATTAAGGGCCAAGTCCTTAAACAACCCATCCTGCAAAAAATCCACCGAACAAGAATGAACACCTCGATTCTCACACCAAGCCTCAAACACTCGTCAAATCTGCACATAGGTTAAGGAAGTGGAGAACTTTCAAGCTCACAGCAAGGTGGCAATCACCGCAGAATAACACCCTTCAAAAGGCGAGTGACAAAATCGAATCGGATCTTCGTAAAGGACAGGCCCCTGCTGCAACAGATTCTTATGTGGCGGAAGACGAAGGGGGGTCTCTACCACAAGTCTTCACAGATCTGTATACCATGATCTCTTGAGCCAACCTAGAGCCACCAGGAGCACCATCCCCCTGTGGCCTTCAATCCTGCGAACTATTCTGCCCCATAGGGGCCACGGGGGAAAGGCATACAGCAGATTGTCTTCTGGCTAGAGATGTACGAGAGCATCGATACCCAAGGACTTCGAATCTCTCCTGCGTTTGAAACAGCGAGGAACCTTTGCACTGCGAGAGGTCTCCAACAGGTCTAGGAACAGAAGGCCCCAGCAATCCATTATCAGCTGAAACACCTCGTCTGACAACCCAAATTCTCCTGGGTCCAGACTCTGTTGGCTGCGAAAGTCTGCTCTTAAATTGTCTTTTCCTGCAATATGAAAGACCTAGATCACCTGGAGATGCCCTTCTGCCCATTCCATAATTTGGTCTATTTTCTGTGACACTTGCTGGCTCTTGGTTCCTCCCTGCTGATTGATGTAAGCCATTGTCGTTGCGTTATCCAACATTATTCGGACCGTTTAACCTCTGTCTGTCATTGAACTGCAAGCATGCCAACTGGACCGCCCAGGGTTCCTGGTGATTGATGTTCCAGAGAGACTCTTCTGTATTCAAGTGCCCTTGTGCAGTTAGTTCCTGACAATGAGCTCCCCAACCCTGGAGACTCACATCTGTCATGAGTATCAACCAGTCCGGCATCATCAGGAAAACTCCTTTTCTCAGGTGATCCTCCTGCAACCAGAAGGTGAGAGCAGATTTCCATCAGCAAGTGGAGCCAAACTGAATAGTCCTGAGATTGTGGGTTCCAACGAGACAGCAGGGAGCAATGAAAAGGACACATATGTGCTCTTGCCCATAGCACCACTTCCAGGATTGATACCATCAAACTGAGTATCTGAAGATAGGACCACACTGTCGGGCATATAGTTTTCACCAAAAGACACACACCTGCGACATCAACTTCTGAATCCGAGCTTCTGGTAGGAAAACTTTGCCTTGCCTTGTGTCGAACTGAATACCCAGGTACGACTGAGAAGGCTGAAGACTGCTCTTGGCCAGGTTCACTATCCAACCAAGCTCCTGCAACAAGGAGATCACCTTGCGGGTCACCAGGCAGCTCTCTTCCAGAGATTTAGCTTGAATCAGCCAGTCGTCCAAATACGGGTGTACTAGGATCCCATCCTTTCTCAGCGCTCCCACCACCCACCACCATAACCTTGGAAAAAGTTCTTGGAGCGATGGCTGGACCAAAAGGCATTGTCTGAAACTGATAAGGGTGCCCTAGCACTGTGAAATGCTGAACTTCAGTTTTTGCTCCATCTCCATCTGCTGGCAGAGGTGCCTAACCCACTCATTGGAACTGACCTAATCGAACACTAAGGAATACTGTTTTTAAGTACTGCCATAGTATGGAGGAGCTATGCCACAAGTAGAGGGACTTGGCCGGGTTGTGAAGATACAAGCCCGAATGCATGCAGAAGAGGCAAATACACAAGTGACCTTCACGATAATGGAGCATCTTGTTATATGAGCATCATATCTCCAAATCAGCTGTGATAGAGGTGGTGGATTTGGACACCTCTCAACCAGACCAGCAGCAAGGTGAGCACTGTCTATAAGATACCTTAGAAACATAGAGGCATGATGACAGAAACAGGCCATATGGCCCATTTAATCTGCCCATCCAATTAATTTAGCATCATAATTCTCATCACTTCCTTAAGAGATCCCCTGTATTTATCGCATGCTTTCTTGAATTCAGCTTTGTTTTTGTCTCCACCACTTCCACTGGCAAGCTGTTCCACACATCCACCATCATTTCTGTACAGAAATATTTCCTAAGATTACTGCAGAGTCTTCCCCCTTCCAACCTCATCGCATGATTCCTCCTTCTAGAAAAATGCTCATCACCTGTGTATGGGAAAGCTTTTGAGATATTTGAATGTCTCTTTCATACCTCCCCTATCCTCTAGTCTAGGGTATACATATTTACATCTTGAAGTCTATCCCCATATGTTTTAGAACAAAGAGCACTGACCATTTTAGTAGCCAAGCTCTGGACCAACTTCATCCTGTTTGTGTCCTTTTGAAGATATAGATTAGTTTATATATGTCATATTGTTTGTGTATCTATACCAGGTGAAGGAAGTATTATTATTAATAAAAAAAAATCTTATATATCGCATCTTCTCAAAATCCAGATGTCCCTGGGCAGCCACTCCAAGTTCCACTGTCAAAGTCGAACCCTTCCCCTCCCCCGATGTGTTGTTATGCTCAGCCAGGGTCTTATTTCCTTCCTTTCTTCTCACCCCATCCCAGCAGCACACACACAGCAATATCCCTGAACCTGTGAGAAAAGGAAATAGAGAGAGATATACAGACAATAATGCTAGTTGTCACTTCACTTCAAGCCAACTGCACAGGCTGATCCGGTCCTGGTTTTTCCCTATCATGGCATGGATGAACTTGTAGTTCTGATTTTCCCCACTGATAAAATCAGCACTTGTTGATGGTGAGGTTTTTTTTTTTTAGCGTGGACTCGACGGAGTTAAAGGACCTCCAATACATCAGTGTACGGATCAGCATGGGTCAGTTTTGCAATCCCAGTAGCCACTGACAGAAATGAGAACCAGAGAAGGGCGGGGGAAACCTGCCCAGTGGACAGCAGCTGATTGGGCAAAAGGCGGCCGGAGATTCCTGATTGGTCCGAGGCCGGGGCGGGCGCTGCCGGCCCGAGTTTGGGCGTAAGCGCGAGGGAGGGCGGGGGTTCGGTGCGGCGGCGTCGTTGGCCGTGTGATCTGCATGGGGACCACGGCAGGTTCCCGGATGAAGGTAGGTAGGAAGGACGGGCGCCCCCTTGCGGCGTTATCTCTCTCTGCAGCCATTTACTAGGGTACCAGTCTCGTCCTTGCTGTCGGAGTAAGCTGCCCCGGGGCTGAGACAGCCACAGTACCGTGCTTTAGTTGCATGTACAGGGGCGTGATTTGAATGTTTTTAAAGTTCTTCAGGACTAAACAAATAAACTGTAATCCTATTATAAACGCCTATTATTTCCCTAATGATTATGCAAAACCTCCGGATTCAATAGTGGTGAGAGATTTGGGGTTCGGGAGGGCAAGAAACAAAAGTTGTGTTCTCTTGACCGACTTCTGCTGCCGGTCAGGTGGTCTTACAAATAAAACCGAAAAGCTGTCCGGTGTAGGGAAGCTGGAGGGAGCAATTGCCAAACGGCCTCTCGGGATCCGCTGCAACCGGAGAGGAACCGCTTTTTATAACTAGAGAATTTGCAACTGTTTTCTACTTGAGGGAGATCTTAAAATAGGAATGGGACGAGCTACAAGAAGGGGACTCGTTTTTTTTGGTTTTTTTTTTTTAAAGAAGCAAAGGAAAGAAATACTACAGTTTTTGGTTAAACTCATTTTGCTTTTTAGGAAATCGAGACACTATAAACACAGATGGTCAGTTAGCCGCAGCTCGCGCGCGCTCACATTTGAAATATCGAACATCAACTAGCCCTCGCCCACATCGCTAAATCCCGCCCCACACCCCTTAAGTGCTCTTTTATTGGTCGCTGGGGCAGCCCGCTCAACGCAATTGGTCAGCGTCCACCATATTAAATCCCGGATGCGTGGCGTAGTTGGCTACAGAAATCGACGTTGAGAGGCGCTTTTGTTTGAATTGGATGCAGTTTATTTTCGCGCGTGTTGGCGGACGTATAATTTTTTTTATAGCGTTAACCTTGGCGAAGCTGCTGTAGAATGGTAATGGAGGGAAAGGCTTCTAGGGGGGATTTGGGTGTAAGAGGTTGGGAGAAGGCAGTTCGGGAAGAATGGGCTGGCGATGGATTTTGGGGGTAGCTGCGCGGATTTCTCGCCCCCTGATTGGCGGGTTGGAAGCGCTGTGCGGCGCGCGAGATATTGTAGTCCGGAGTAACTTGATTGCAGCGTTGCCTACTTCACGTTTCTTGATATCCGTGTTGGTTATTAACCTCCTCTGTTACCCTTTCCTCTTTCTACCTTCTTGTATAGGCTGGAGGTAAAGCGGGGAAGGACTCCGGAAAAACCAAGACGAAAGCGATTTCCCGCTCGCAGAGGGCTGGCTTGCAGGTTAGTGGGGCAGCTCGGTGACTTCTGGTCATGCTGCTTGCATGGGGGGGGTTGCGACCTTGACTTGGGCAATAAACTCCTAGTCTGCAGAAATGGATCCTGGCCTTTATTGGCCCGGATGAAAGAACATAAGGCTCCTCGTTTTTAGAGGCTGTCAATAAAGAGTACCCACAGCGTACTCTATTTGTGATTCATTGTCTAGTGAAGCTTTTTAATGCCACTTCGAAATATTAAGGCTTTATTTTGTTTACAGTTCCCTGTGGGCCGTATCCATAGGCATCTGAAGTCGCGAACTACCAGCCACGGCCGCGTGGGTGCCACAGCGGCGGTGTACAGCGCTGCCATCCTGGAGTATCTGACTGCTGAGGTAAGGAGCGGCGGGCACTATCTGATCTCTGAGCACTAGGGGGGTACTGCCGCACGTGGCGCCGCTCTGGGTCCGGATCATTATTTTATTAGTCGTTTCTGCAGACTGCAAAAACGGGTAGTTTTTGGTAATTCTGCTGCTGCCATGCCCAAACTAATGCTTCCTGGTATGATTTTTCTGTTTTGCGGCAAATATGTGGTGTATTGATTACCCATGTCATGGCTTTGTAAGAATGTCCCCCTTAAACTGGTTGTGGTATTAAATTACTTTATTGATGTGAGTGAATGCTAGGCTTTAAAAAAACACCTGTGTTGATTGTATTAAACCTTAAACTTGGTATGGCTGTATCTAAGAGTGCTGTAATGATCCAGTCTTGGCTCTCTTAATATAAGAACATAAGATTTGCATACTGGCTCAGACCAAAGGACCATTAAGCCCAGTATCACGTTGTCAAGTGGCCAATATAAGACCCCAAAGGGGTAGATATGTTCTGAGCTGCTTATCTCAAGGGATAATAGCTGCCTATCCAGGTGTGAGCAATTTAACAAAAAACAGGAAATAAGGGGAGAACTTCCAGAATGCTTGGATAGCCTATCTCATGCTATGAAGCTGCTTTTTCAAGGATCTGAGTGCTGACTTCTAATTTCTGAATTATGGTACAATGAAACTATCTCTGGTTTCTAAGGAAAGATCAGGATCAGACTAATGTTGTTGTTGTGTCCCTTTTTTTTTGTTTAGGTTCTTGAGCTGGCAGGAAATGCATCAAAAGACTTAAAAGTGAAGCGTATCACACCTCGCCACTTACAGCTTGCTATCAGAGGTGATGAAGAATTGGATTCCCTTATCAAGGCAACAATTGCTGGTGGTGGTAAGGAAAAGTATTTATTCTAGATGTGATTTATCATTGCCTTCTTGGCTGTCTATATTAAGAATCTTTGTTTTTGAGGAAGTTGCTACTGAAGCAGGAGCTGATGAGAACAGGACTTTGTCCTAGATAAAAGCTGGGTAATGTGAGTAGCTTCTATTCCCCCCACCATCCCTATTTAGGGGGTAGAGAACTTGCATGAAAAGAACTACTTAATGTTCTGTACAAAATAAACCTCACTCCTATTTAAAAAGAAATGTATTTGTCTACTAAACAATCAGGTGCATGAGACATAAATATTCTTCTGTTAAAACTTTTTATATACTGACGTTCATAGACATATCACATCGGTTTACAGATAACATGGGAATAAATATTATGAACTGAGTGGGAAGAATAAAGTTACAGGAAAATAGGTGAACTTGGGTGGTAGGAGAAAATAGTGTTATGAGTCCAATGAGAAGGTACAGATAATCCAGCAGTGAGGGGGGGTGGCTATTTTGAACACTTTCATATGTATGACACTGCCATGGAGAGATCTAAGAGCTGGGAGTTCTTTGCACCAGGCACAGACAGAACAAGTCTGATCTCTGGAGGCTAGAGTAGCAGATCAGGAAGAATTGAGCCAGATGGAGGGCACAGCCTTTGGCAACCCCTATACTGCATGGAAGAACCAAGGTCACAAGGAAGGAGACACAAGCCTTGGAGTAGCAGGACTTGATGTGTATCCTAGGACCTATGTTCAGGTGCACCAGGCTGTCTGCAGGTGTGTTCTCCCAGGTAGGAAAGGATAGGTCTGCTGTTGGCAATTCTATTAAATAACAGGATGGCTGAGCAAAATAGTATGAAACTAGTGTATTACTTGCATATGTTTTCCATTAAGCCTTGTTGTACTGTTTATAAGGGAGAACTAAATCTATTTCTCCCTTTCACTAAAATATCACTTAAGGATAGCTGGGGCATGTGTAGGATTGGAGTCCTAGCTCTTAGATATGTTCTTGCAGCATGCCCACCCATGCTACTTCATGTGTATTATGCTGCTTTTCAATGGACTAGTTAGCTTTCTTAATTCTGTGGTATTCATCTGAGCTACAAGATGCAACTAATACATCTTGTGGTGGGTTTTATCCAGTTTATCACTAACTTAAGTGCTACTAACTTAACTACAAATTGGCTGGCTCCAAAGGCCCTTTATTTTTTTAATCATGGATCTTTCAAAATTATTTTTTAATATCACTTGGAGATGTCTTATCAACAAAGTCATAAGGGTTGTTTCAAAACTAAAAAAAAAAAAAAATAGTTATTCATTCTGGAGATGGTAGCAAACAAGACAACTCCTTTTAATAAAGCCTTTCTCTTTTTCTGTAGGTGTTATTCCACATATCCACAAGTCACTGATTGGAAAAAAAGGACAGCAGAAGACTGTTTAAGTGTTACTGGATCCATTTTTATTTTAAGGTTTACATTTACAGCTCAATGAATTTAATAGACTCTCTGAAAACCACAATTCTGCCTTCACAATAGCATTTGAGAAGTTGCTGTTCAGTTGAGCTTTCTAACCAACCAAATTCATGGTTTGAAGTTTTAATCTGTATTTGTTAGTGTGGCTTCAAAGAAGCTGTTTTTTGTTTGGTGTTTTTTTTAATTAAGATTTTAATTGTAATGCAGAAGTTGGTTACCAAATCTTTTTGTACAGATGTATATGTCCTGAATAAATGTCAAGATCCCAAGTTTAAGCATTTTCTGGGTATGTGGTATTTAGTGCACTTCAGTTTATAAACAATTTGTGAAACTTCTGCCTAAAGTGGGTCTTGCTTGCTTGAACAACTTCACACACCCTTTTTGTGCAAGAAGATTTGAGCATAGTGCCACTGAATTAGTTGCCAAATAATGTAGGGGGAGTGATAACCCTCATGTCCTTGATATGGCGAAGGACCATCTCTTTCAAATGTATTAAGATTTGTTTAACCTGCCTTATTCAATAAAATTCACTCAAGGTGTACAAAAATGACAGCACAGTCAGACAGCTTAATTCTAATCTGAATAAGGTGGACGACAAAATTAAAACATGAAAGAAATTAGAATTGAATAGCTTGGTAGTGCATTCATATATTGCAGTTTGCAGGGAGGGGGACAGGTTTCCAAAGTACAAAGGGCAGTTCTTATGTCCTATCGTTTCTGAAGGCACTCTTCCTCTGCTTATTTCCAGGGAAGGAGAATGTAGATGCTTTCAGTGACAATGAAAGCAAGTTCATAATGGTGGGTATCTAATACACGTCTTTCCCAACCCTCCTGAAGGCACATCGAACAGGTTTTTTTTTTTTTCAGGATTGCTGCAATCAATATGCATATGTTGGGTCTCCAAGGTATACAGATCTCATAAATATTTGCGGTGGCAATCTTGAGAACCTGAGTGGTTAGGTGTTTAGGGTTGGAAAACACTGTAATATACCATAAAATAAGCATAAACAAATTTTGAAGTAGTAAAGTCTAAAGCAGGGCTTCCCAAACCTGTTGTGGGGACCCCACAGCCAGTTGGGTTTTGAGTATATTCACAGTGAATATGCATGAGTTTGCATATCAGCCAGTATAGACAAACTTCTCATGTATATTCACTGTGGATGTCGTAGGGGTCCCTATGACAGGTTTGGGAAGCTTAGTCCAAAGGAACAAAAATCATGAATTTAAGAAATATCTGATCTAGTTTGAGATGACTTGTGCTAAACTAGAAAAAAGTTAAAGCAGAGTTGCTTACCTGTAACAAGGGACTCACAGATGGGTGACATCAGATGGAGCCCTCTCAGGAACACTGTCAAAGTTTCTAGAACTTTGACTGGCACATTGAGCATGCCACCAACCCCATGGCCACACAGGGTCCCCCTTCAGTCACTTTTTCTAGAAGAAAAGCAAGAACGAAAAATTAAAATAAAAAATGTAAGCGAACACAACTCCAAAGGGTGGTGGGTGGCTTTCAGGAAGACTAACATCCTGCTGTCCTAGGCAAACAACTGCTACAGGTAAGCAACTCTGCTTTCTCCCTAGGGATGTGCATTTGTTGTTCCTATTTTGTTGCATTTTGGGGGACTGACAAAACAGAAGGGGAACCCACAATTGTGTGGTTTTCCTATTGTTTTTTGGGGGGGAGAAAGGGCACAAAAAACCCCCAAGACTTGCCAGGGCTCCCGGGAGTGATATCCCCCTCTCGGGCTGTCGGCTGCCACTAGCTAATGGCCCAAGAGGGGGAAGATAGCTCCTAGGACCCCTGCTGGACCACCAGGACTTTTGGCAAGTCTTGGGGGGGGGGGGGGGGGGGTTTAGGATGGGGTTGTAATTAAATTTGAAGGGCTGGGGTAGGTTTGTGGGGTTTTTTGGGGGGGGCAGTGGCCGGCTGACCCAAAAGCTCATCTGGCTGAACATCTTTCTCCCAGGACAAGCAGGATGGTAGTCCTCATAGATGGCAGAATAGCCAGCTGTAGCTTGTCACTGAACACCCATGGCCAACTAGCACCCAATGCAACAGGGCAGCCTGAACATCATACTGGGCCATAGGTCGGAAGAGTTGGGTTGTTATAGTGGAAACAAATTAGAGGACAGACGTCCAAAGATGGGGAGGGAGCTCCATGTTGCAGCCCTGCAGATTTCGGCAACAGGGACTGCCCAGAAGTGTGCCACTGATACGGCCCTCGCTGAGTGTGCTTTCATTCATTTGTCCCTCGAGTGGCAGCCCTGCTTTCTGGTAGCAGAAAGCAAGTCTGCCAACCAACGGGAGAGGTTCTGCTTGCCCATCACACTCCCAATCTATTCCTGTCGAAGGAGACAGAGTTGGGTGGGCTACGGTATGGTCTACATAAAAGTGAGAGCACACTTGTAGTCCCAGGTATGCAGAGCCTGCTCACCTGTGTGTGTGTGTGTAGCCTCAAGGGGGAAGGTGGGAAACACAATGGACTGATTGAGGTGGAAGTCGGTCACTACCTTAGGCAGGAACTTAGGTACTGCACCCTCACCCTGTCATGGAAGAACCCTGTGTAAGGCGGGTAGGTCACTAGGGCCTGCAGTTCACTGACTCTGCAAGTGGAAGTAACCTTCCAAGTGAGGTGCTTGAACTTGCAGGAGCACAGGGCTTCAAATGGAGGCCACATGAGCCATGCTGGCACTATGTTGAGGTCCCAGGCCACAGCAAGAGGATGTGATGGAGGCTTCAGCTGAAGTAAGCCTCTCATGAACTACCCTACTAAGGGCTGCACTGAGACTGGGGTATCGCCCACCCCTCGGTGGTAGGTGCTAATGGCACTCACTTGTACCCAGTTTGAGGTTGTCTGTAAACAGACTGAAAGGCACCAGAGGTAGTCAAAGAGCCTCAGTGTGGGGCAAGAAAAGGGGGTCAAGGCCCTCCTGTGTGTACCAAGAAGAGAACCTTTTCCACTTCACCTAATACAATCTCCGTGTGGAAGGCTTTCGTGAAGTTACTAGGACCAGTGAGACACCAGAAAGGGCAAGGGACTGTGGTATTAGCCTTTCAACATCCAGGCTGTTAGGGACAGCAACTGGAGGTTCAGGTGGTGCAGCCTGCCCTGATCCTGCATGATTAGGTTGGGCGAGGTGCCCAGGCAAAGGGGCTCCTGGACAGAGGTTGCCGAGAATGGGAAATCAGACCTGATGCGGCCAATGCAGGGCCATGAGGATCATGGAGCCTCTGTCCTGGTGTAGCTTCCCGAGAGTCTTGCCTATTAGCAGAATCGGAGGCCTGCACTCCATGAGTGGGTGAAGGCATCCACGGCCGGTCTTCTCTGTCCCTGTGTAGGGAGCAAAATTGGCTAATGTTCGTGTTGAATGGGCCTTAATCATATTAGGTGCCATTTTACCTTGTAACAAGAAGGCTGAAGAAATAGGATTCTTCAGCCATCTAGCCATCGAATAATTTGAAGCCGATTCTCCATTACGTGGACCACAAAAAAGAACAAATAACCTTTCAGGCTCTCAAAAACTTTAGTTTTCTCAAGGTAAAATCTTAAGCATCTCCTGACATCTAAAAATCTTAATGAATTTAGACCTTCCTTGCACTCACTCTATTAGAAGCAGGTAGAACAAGACACTGATTCCTATGAAAAAAGATACTACCTTAGGGGAAAAAAAAGGAACAGGCCTCAGAATTACCAAATTCTTTGTAAATCTCAAAAAAGGAGATTGACATGATAAAGACTGTAATTCTGAAATTCTTCTTGCAGAAGTAATTGCCACCAAAAAGACTTTTAAAACTTAAGACCTTAATTGAAGATTTACCTAAAGGTTCAAAAGGAGGTTTAGTTAGTTCTTGCAAAACTAAATTTATACTCCATTGTGGAAATAAGATCTAATTAGAGGATGTAAATGTTTTACCCCTCTTAGAAAATGGGAAATATCCCTATGGAAAGTAATCAAATTACCATTAATTTTTCCCTGAAAATATGAAATGGTAGCTAACTGCACTTTCAAAAAGCTTAAAGCCAATCCTTTAGCTAAACCACATTGTAAAAAAGCTAGAATATCTCCTATTTGTGCTTTCTATGGAGATAAATTTCTTTGCTTGCAAAATTCCTCAAATATGCGCCAAACTCTAATATAAGACAGAGAAGTAGAATTCTTTCTAGAATGTTACATTGTACTAATTATCACTCCTGTATCAGTGCATTCATAGTCCTTTTTTGTTGGCTGAAAAACCTTTTGCTTTTAAAATCATCTATGATTCACCCCATTTTTATATTTTCAGCTTGCATGCCCAATGGCCTAGCACCTTGCCTTTGTATTTTGGCTCAAAAAATCTATTTGCCCATTCTGACCTGCAATGTGTAATGCTGAAAGCTGTAGCAGATTTTTCTCCCATCATGCAAATAGCGCCATTTCCTTTGAAACTCTTTGGCACCAGGTACCCTCTTGTTTATTTATGTATGTTACTGAAGTTGCATAGTACACTTACTGCTCCTCAACTAATCATTGACTGAAAATGGAGTAATGATAGCTTTATGACCCTAATTAATTTTTGTACCCCATACTCTATCACTTTGCTCAACCTCTAATGGACCAGATGGCATGCATCCTAGGGTACAGAAGGAACTAAAAAATGACATTTCTGATCTATTAGTTAAAATGTGTAACCTATCATTAAAATCATCCATTGTTCCTGGAGAGTGGCCACTGTAACCCCAATATTTAAAAAAGGGCTCCAGGGGCAAGCCGGGTATGTATAGACCAGTGAGCCTGACTTCAGTGCTGGGAAAAATAGTGGAAACTATTATCAAGATCAAAATCATAGAGCATATAGAAAGTAATGGTTTAATGGAACACAGTCAACATGGATTTACCCAAGGGAAGTCTTGCCAAACAAATCTTCATTTTTTTGAAGGGGTTAATAAACATGTGGATAAAGATAAACTGGTAGATGTAGTGTATTTGGATTTTCAGAAGACGTTTGACAAAGTCCCTCATGAAAGGCTTCTAAGAAAACTAAAAAGTCAAGGGATAGGAGGTGATGTCCTTTCGTGGATTACAAACTGGTTAAAAGACAGGAAACAGAGAGTAGGATTAAATGGTCAATTTTCTCAGTGGAAAAGGGTAAACAGAGGAGTGCCTCAGGGATCTGTACTTGGACTGGTGCTTTATATATATATATATATATATATATATATATATATACAAGCCGTTAAGCCCGTCACAACGGGCTACATTACATTTTTGTTTTCGGTCCATTTTCGAAAACAGCACCCTCCTACACTTTTTCTCCCTCATTCCCCCTTCTCACCCCTCAGTCTTACCCCCTTCCCACCCCTCAGTCTTACTCACTCTCTGTCTCCCACTGCCTCCTTCCCCTCACTCTCACCTCCCTCCCCTTCCCTCAGTCACTCCCCACCCTGTCTCAATCCCATCCCCTCTCCCTCAACCCTCCTCCACTCCCTTTTTCTCCACAACTTCTTACCCTTCCACTTAGGAGCTACTCACATCCCTGTCTCTCACCTCTCCCTCATTCTCCCTCTCCCCTCACGCTTCCCCACCCCCTCCCTCCCTCCCTCTCAGTCCCTCCCGTCCCTCCCTCTCACTCAGTCCCTCCCTCCCTCTCTCGCTACTGGCCGCCGCTGCTCCTCGTTGTCGTTCGCTGCCGCCGCCGCCACCCGACACCGCCATCACCGCTGCCGCCCAACGCCACCATGTTTTGTTTTTTTTTACGCTGGCTAAGACCGACGTCCTTGCCCGCACATGCGCAGTAGAGCGCAGCTCTACTGCGCATTTGCGGGCAGTCGGTCATGGCCCATTTATAAGGTAGATATATATATATATATATATATATAAAAATAAATAAATGATCTGGAAAGGAATACGAGTGAGGTTATCAAATTTGCGGATGATACAAAATTATTCATAGTTGTTAAATCACAAGTGGATTGTGATACATTACAGGAAGACCTTGCAAAGACGGAAGATTGGGTATCCAAATGGCAGATAAAATTTAATGTGGACAATTGCAAGGTGTTGCATATAGGGAAAAATAACCCTTGCTGTAGTTACATGATGTTAGGTTCCATATTAGGAGCTACCACCCAGGAAAAGATCTAGGCATCATAGTGTATAATACTTTAAAATCGTTGGGTCTGTGTGCTGCAGCAGTCAAAAAAGCAAACAGAATGTTAGGAATTATTAGGAAGGGAATGGTTAATAAAACAGAAAATGTCATAATGCCTCTTTATCGCTCTATGGTGAGACCACACCTTGAATACTGTGTACAATTCTGGTCGCCACATCTCAAAAAAGATATAGTTGCGATGGAGAAGGTACAGAGAACGGAAATCAAAATAATAAAGGGGATGGAACAGCTCCCCTATGAGGAAAGGCTGAAGAGGTTAGGGCTGTTCAGCTTGGAGAAGAGACGGCTGAGGCGGGATATGATAGAGGTCTTTAAGATCATGAGAGGTCTTGAACGAGTAGATGTGACACGGTTATTTACACTTTCGAATAATAGAAGGACTAGGGGGCATTCCATGAAGTTAGCAAGAAGCACATTTAAGACTAATCGGAAAAAACGTTTTTTCACTCAACGCACAATTAAGCTCTGGAATTGTTGCCAGAGGATATGGTTAGTGCAGTTAGTGTAGCTGGGTTCAAAAAAGGTTTGGATACATTGTTGGAGGAGAAGTCCATTAACTGCTATTGATCAAGTTTATTTAGGGAATAGCCACTGCTATTAATTACATCAGTAGCATGGGATCTTCTTAGTGTTTAGGTAATTGCCAGGTTCTTGTGGCCTGGTTTGGCCTCTGTTGGAAACAGGATGCTGGGCTTGATGGACCCTTGGTCTGACCCAGCATGGCAATTTCTTATGTTCTTAACCTTGAGCGAAACGATTCTGACAAAAGGCACCCCAATCATTTAAAATGGGCATCTGTTGTCTTAATATCCCTCTGCAACATTCATGGCGTTTATACACCAACAAAAATCTTTCATTTATTTTTTAGGTGATTTTTCTTAAAGTATGTGTGCAAATATAGCATACTATCATAGTAATTCACCTAAGAACATAAGAAATGCCATACTGGATCATAGAAACATAGAAATGATGGCAGAAGACCAATTGGTCCATCCAGTCTGCCCAGCAAGCTTCACACTTCTTTTTTCTCATACTTATCTGTTTCTCTTGGCTTTTAGTATCCTTAGGTTCTATTTCCCTTTCACCCCCACCATTAATGTAGAGACCATTAATCACCATTAATGATCAGACCATCAAGCCCAGTATCCTGTTTCCACCAGTGGCCAATCCAAGTCACAAGGACCTGGCAAGTACTCAAAGAATAAATAAATCCCATGCTACTAATGGAGGCAACAAGCAGTGGCTATTCCCTATTGATTAATAGCAGTTTAAGGACTACTAATGCAGGCAAATACCTAGTGACAAGTCAAAGGCCTATGTGATAGCAAATTTCATAAGCCTGCTTCCATGGATAAAGTGCTTTTACATGCGTAAAGCTCAGCATTAAATATGTAAATGCTCTTGAGCATCAGGCCGCTAGCATTAAACAGTTTTCTTTGTGACTCCAACCAAAGACAAAAACATGAAAAAGTAATTCTGAATTTAAAAGGAGCGTGCAATCAAATTGCTGACCCCACATTTTTAAATGGAAATTAAGTATTCAGTATTATAGTCTATTTTAAATTATTACTCTGATTATATGTCTATCAAATATGAAAACCAGAATTTGGTCTGTAAGGCACAATCTCCATTTATTTATTTATTTGTTATATCTTTTGCATTTTCAAAGTATAACGATTAACATCCTTGCTTTTGCTTTTGAAATGGAGCAGGGCATAACAGTAATGGCTTTATTAATTTGTTTAGTATTGCTAGTATAGCAATAGTCTTCGCTGCTGATATACATGGAAAAGAAAAAATATGAATGTAATGCAGAAACCAGTACTAGAGCACATCAAGTCTCTGGTGATGTAGATCCACTTTTTGTAAAACAAACATTTGATCTAGGTTTTCTGGCATCCTTTGTAAGCTCTAATATTTTGCCTATCCTCAAGAAGCCTCTGGTTTTGATTCATCTTGACTCAAAACTAGTCTCACAAATCTCACCATATTATCTCTCTTTGCAAGGCATTTGCAGAGTTGCAATTTGAAGTAAGAACTAGCGGCCTAATGTAATGTACTAGTGATCTTGAAGAACTAACAAAATCATTACCTTGACAAAATGCTAGGCAACTGTGGAATCAAGCTGTGCAGTCCATCAAAAAGCTGCCATCCGCACAGATAGTTGATGGAAAGAGAAAAACAAAGTGAAGTATAATTCCTTACATACAGCACCTCCTTCCACAAGGATAGATGATTTCCTGCTCAGTGGTGAGAATCTGGCAGACATTACTTTACCTGTAAGGAAGGTCCATTCTGAAAGAAGTTTAATCTCCAGTTCTGCATACATGTTGCGATCCTGCCCGCGAGGAGCGCGGGCAGGCTCTTACCTTCTTGCGGCCAGTCGGGCCACTGACGCTGCTGCTTCTCTCCCCGAATCAGCTGGGGCCGTCCCCGCAGCTGTTGCCATGCGGCCGGCTCCTCTGCTGCTGTTTCTGCCTTCCCCTGAGGTGCTGCTGCCGATCCCGGGGCCTTCAGCCAGCAGGGAGGCCGTCCCTACCGGTGCCTGCTTCAGCCCGGGTCCTCGCCCAGCAGGGAAGCTGTCCCTGCCGGTGCCTGCAGCCTGCTACAGCTCTCTACTCTGCCTGCAGTCTCTCACAGCTCCCTGCAGCCAGCCTTACCTCTCTATGCTTCTTCCTGCTTCTGTCTTCACGGCTGGAAGCCGCTCCAGCAGCCTGCCCCCTCTCCAGCTTCAGGGCAGGGCTGCTCCGCTGCCTGCCTGGCTTCCTTGGACTCTCCACGTGGCTGGAAACGCCACCAACGACCCAGCTCTCTTCTCTCCAGCCTGCTAAGGCGCAGGCGCACGCCTCTCTACTCCTCTTAAGGGCCAGTCAGGTATTGCCCTCTGCTGACCCTTCCCTGGGCGTTGTCCTCATCAGCCCTACTAAAGGGCTCAGTCTAACTTTGCCTTCGCAAGGAGTTGGTGACTTCTGAGATCCTTCGCTCCAGGAGTCGTCTGTGTTCCAGCACTTCTGCAAGGTCCTGTGTTTCCTGTTACTTGTTGGAGCTCCTCGTCTTGTCCTGATGTCCGCCTTCTGTTCCAGTCCTGATGTCTGCCTGCTGTTCCAGTCCCAAGGTCTGTCTCTTGATCCAGTATCCGTGTTCCAGTCCTGATGTTACCTGCTATTCCAGATGTCCATGTACCAGCCCTGAGGTGTGTCTCCTGATCCAGTATCCGTGTTCCAGTCCTGATGTTATCTGCTGTTCCAGATGTCCATGTTCCAGCCCCGAGGTCTGTCTCTTGTTCCAGTATCCTTCGTGTTTGTTCCTGACCCTGATGCTTTAAACCTGCCTTAGGCTGCCAGTGTGCAGCAAACTCGTCTTCGGCTGCCAGGAGTGCAGCACCAGCTTTCGGCTGCCTGGAGTGCAGCAACTTGCCTCGACTGCCAGGAGTGCAGTAAACCACTGCTTCCTCTTCCCTGTGCTCTCCCGTTCTCAGCGTGGTCCGCGACCAGCCTTCCTGGGCTGTGTAGGGCGTGCATGGGACAGGGTGGTCCGCAATTCAGTCCCGCGGGTGGCCTGAGTAGGGCGCCCTGAGGGACAGTGCCCGTGTCTTCCTTCAGCCTTCGTTCCTGAGTCCACCTCTGTGCATCCAGTACCTCGTCCTGAGTCCACGTCTGTGCCCGAGTCCACATCTATGCATCCAGCACCTCATTTCTGAGTCCACATCTATGCCTGAGTCTACGTCGTTCCTGAAGTCTCGCCAGTATCTCTATGTTCCAGTCTTCGCTGCCCTGGCCTCCATCCGGCCTGCCGCTTCGTGCCTTACCCTGTGGCAGGTCCAAAAGGGCTGGGAACGGTCGGAGGACTGTTCACAAGACCAACATTGCGTTGTTGGGTCTTCCGAAGCGTTTAGGTCCGGAGGAGGGCCTGTCTTCCCAGTCATTTCTCCAGCCTTGCTCCCGTCCAGCCCATGCTCGGGCATGCCACGCCTCCCGCGGCACCTCTTCAGAGTTCTTCTGGGGTCGAGCCGTGGCCCAAGGACACACATCTCCCAGGAAGTAGGATCGCTCTCCTAGCGCTCCCCAACATACATTGGAACAGCTATAGATGCCGTCTGTGTCCCTCTGTCCCTCTCAGAACTGATTCTCAGTTGGCAACATTTTTCATACCTAAATTTCAACTTAGTGAAACAGAATATTGAGACCTCCTATTTCTCTGAATTAATCTTTTTTTTTTAAAGACTGAATGTCATTGCCGCCCGTGCCTCTGGACTCCTGCCTCGTCTGGACCTGTCTAGGTCCCTTCAATACCTCTGCTGGTCCCTGCCTACTTCGAACATCCACTGGGATTCATCTGATGGAGGCCCACCTAAGACCAGCTGGCCCCAAAACCCAAGGGCTCAACCTGCAGGGAACGAAGGCTGGTATTGGCGAAGCTCCTGTTGGCCTCCGTCTCCCGGTTTACTCCGCCTCCCGATGGTAGGGATCTGTGAGGCTTGCCCTACAGGTAGCATCAACCCCACCTTGAACCAAGGGTCCACCACCAGAGCAACACTTTATTTAGAAATCATAAAGATCTGGGGGAGAAACCCCTCATCAGCAGGACTGCTATCAATAATCACTTTGTTCCAGCACTTGGGGAGTTAAACAGCAGAAGCTGTGCTTTTAATCATATGCGACTGTGCAGTGCCTGTTAACTGCTGAGAGCTCTCAAGATGGCAGCATTTCAGACACACCTGAGAGAAACTGCCCTTAGCAGCTCTCTGTCAGGGAATGTCTCTGTGAGTTTAAAATATACTTGTGCACTAGGTTCAGGCTGGGAGGACCCCAGATTGCAAGCTTGCTCTGTTTGACTTACTCTGTAGTTTGCAAACTGAACACTATGTGCTGTCAGACACTGCTGTCTTTTATTGGTCACAGAGAATGCAGCACTCAGACATGAACTGGCACATGGAAATCCTCAGAAAATATCTCCTAGCCTTAGAAAACCATTCCCAATACACACTTAAACTCTCTTTTCCTTTTTCTATTCTATTTTATTTTTAAATCACAGCCTGTATGATTTACCTTAGCCAGCTGAAAGCTCTGGTTCTTTTTATGCCTTGAAAAAAGTTAAAGGCAGTTTGAGTAATAAAAGTGTGTTCCCTGTAACCTACCCAGATCAGACCAGACTCCTGGGTTTTGCCTCCCCTCCAGCAGATGGAATCAGAGAAAGTTTTACTGACACTGCCACTTAAGATGAGGTGCTCTCTGTAGTCCCTCAGTATGTCTCTGACTCCAGCAGATGATGGAGGTGCAAAGCCTTTAGTCTGATTGTTTGTTTTTTTTTGTTTTGTTTTTTTCAGTCAAAAAGGTCAGATAGGCTTCAGTCGTCTCTTCCCTGGTGGGGTCATCCCTTCCAGTAGCTGAGGCTTGCGAGCAGGGGCTCGGGGACCCTGTGTTGCGCGGATCCCTGGCCGATCAAGGCTGATACCCGGGGGTCCCGGATCACTCGCCCTGTGGGATCTTCACAGCCTGTCGCCTCTTCAGAAGCCTGCTGTTGCTGCTGTGGCTTTATTGAATAAAAGAAGTTGGCTGTAGAGGCAAAAACTCACAGTAAAAACTTTTTTAAATATATCCGAAGCAGAAAGCCTGTGAGGGAGTCAGTTAAACTTATTTTGCAGGAACATAAGTACATACTACTTGTGGTTTTTATGGGGTGGGGGGAGGTGCTCATTTCTGGTTTTGAACAGGGTGCCACTTGGTCTAGAGCTGGCCCTGGATACACCACTGGAAAAATCTCATTTGACTAGGACAGTAAATCTCACTCTGGAATGGGGGGAAGGAAGGAGGATAGGGAAAGTAAGGTGATTATGGCAGGAAGCAGAAAGGGAGAGGGAAAAGAATGGGATTTTTTTTTTTTTATTTAGATTAATATCTTGCTATTAGACATTTCAAAGTGAGTTACAACTAAAACATCCAAAAAGCTCATTCCCAATTAAAACTGACGAACTATAACAACGACTATAAGGCGGGAGGCTACAAAGGGAAGGTTAATGTTATGCATTTACTGAATCTCCTACTTTTAATGGGGCTACACACTATAAAGCAGAGCTTTCCAAAGTGTGTGTCGCGACACTTTAGTGTGTCGCCTGCAGTTTGCC
Source organism: Rhinatrema bivittatum (assembly GCF_901001135.1). Classification (NCBI taxonomy): domain Eukaryota; kingdom Metazoa; phylum Chordata; class Amphibia; order Gymnophiona; family Rhinatrematidae; genus Rhinatrema; species Rhinatrema bivittatum. The sequence goes on from NC_042615.1 coordinate 309,701,861, forward strand.
GGTGTGTCGCGCAAGCCCGGTGCACGCGACACACCGGCAAGTGGGAGCCAGTGGAGCTCATCCCACTGGCGGCTGAGCAGTGAAATATCGCTGTGCTGTGTGCCGGAGACACACAGCAGGAAGATCGGCATGGCCGTGGTGGAGCTCACCTCACCATGGCCCGAAGAAGAAAAAGGTCACGTCGAAACGTGCATGTGCTCCTCCTCCTTCCTGCCCATGCGGCCCCGGAAGAAAAATGTTGCCGGAGCCGCACGGGCAGAAAGGGGGAGGAGCGTCAGCCGCGTGCAGAAGAGGAGCAGCAGCGTTGTTGCAGCGGGCGAGAAGAGGAGTAGCCCGGTAGAAGGGCCCCCACCGCGGATCGGCCCGAGAAGATCAGGGCTGCTGCCGTCGCCGCTGCGATCGGCCCGAGAAGATCAGGGCCGCTGCCGTCGCCGCTGCGATCGGCCCGAGAAGATCAGGGCCGCTGCAGAGCCCATCCTGCAGCGACCCGTGAAGAGGAGGCCCAGAGGTAAGAGAGAGGCTGAGGGCCCGTAGAGTGCGTGTATGAGGTGAGTTGAGCGATTGTGTGCATGTATGAGGTGAGTTGAAAGATTGTGTGTGGGAGTGAGGACCTGAATGTTTGCAGAGACAGCATGTGAGAGAGCCTGTGTGTGTGTGAGAGAGACAGCATGTGCCAGTGAGAGCCTGTGTGTATGCATGATTGTATGAGAGAGAGCATGTGACAGTGAGAGCCTGTGCTTGAGCAAGACAGCATGTGGGAGTGAGAGCCTGGGTGTGTGAGAGTCAAGACAGCATGTGCAAGAGAGAGACTGTGTATAAATGATTGTATGAGAGAGAGCCTATGAGAGTGAGAGCCTGTGTGTGTGTGTGTGTGTGTGAGAGAGAGAAAGCATGTGAGAATGAGAACCTGACTGAATGTTTGAGGGAAGAAGATAGATGGAGAGAAGAGAAATAGAAAAAAAAGACAATATGAAAGGAATTGGCAAAAAAATAAGAAAGGGGAGGTGGAACAAAAAAAGCCTGTGACCAACCAATTAGAAAACTAAGATCCGACAGCAAAGGTAAAAAAAAAGAAATAAATTACTTTTTACTGATTGGCACATGTAATCTTTGGTAATGTGCAAGAGTAGCACTTTCTCTATGCTGATTTCACAATGTAGGAGATCAACATGGAGGAAGTGGAAACCCATGGGGCCTGCACAGAGGAGGCAGCAGAATGGGCTTCAGTGGCAATAGCAGCAATCAGCGCCTCCCCAATAGCCATGCGGCATCAGTGACAGTGGCAGCAGAGGAATGAGAGAGGCTCCAAGGTTGCTGGCAAAAGAAAGAGAGGGGGTCTGCCTTTAGTGTGTGCCTGCCTGAGGGTGTGTCTGTGTATGAGAATGTATGGGTGTCTTCCTGGGGTTTGTATGTGTGAGAATAGGTGCCGGCCTGTGTGTGGTGTATGTGTGTGTGAGAATGAATGTGTGCATGCCTGGGGGATGGTGAGGGAGTGGTATGAAAATGAATGGAAGCCTGCCTGGGGGTCAATTTCAGTGTGTGAGAATGACTGGGAGCTTGCCTGGGTGTGTGTATGTATATCAACCTAATAAACGAAGGTTGACCGACGTGCCGCAAATGCGCAGTAGAGAGCAGCTCTACTGCGCAAGCGAGCACGTCGGTCACAGTGTGCCTTTTAAAAATAAAAATGGCGCTGTAGGAGCGGCAGGAGCGGCGGCGGCACCGGCCCGAAGACCCGGAGCGGCGGGAGCAGCAGCGGCGGCCCGAAGAGCGGCGGCACCGGCCCGAAGACCCGGGCTGGAGCGGCGGCCCGAAGACCCGGAGCGGCGGCGGCATGCGCGCGAGGGAGGAAGTCTGTCCCTCCCTCGCGCGCATGCCTCCGCTGCCGCTCCCGCAGCTCCGGGTCTTCGGGCCGCCGCTCCTGCCGCTCCCGGTCTTCGGCGGAGATCGACCTAGGAGAGGAGTGACTGAGGGGAGGAGGGAGGGGGGAGAGAAGAGTGACTCAGGGGGAGGAGGGAGGGGGGAGAGAAAGGAGTGACTGAGGGGAGGGAGGAGTGACTGAGGGGAAGAGGGAGGGGGGGAGGGAGGAGTGACTCAGGGGAAGGGGGAGTGACTCAGGGGAGGGGGAGGGGGAGGGAGGAGTGACTCAGGGGAGGGGGGAGTGACTGAGGGGAGGAGAGAGAGGAGTGACTGAGGGGAGAGAGTGGGGGAGGTGGGAGGGGGAAAGAAATGATCCAAAAAAAAAAAAATGTTAATGTAGCCCGTTTTAACGGGCTTAACGGCTTGTTTTTAATATAAATGAAAGGTTTATACACGCACACAATCGCTCAACTCACCTCATACACGCACTCTACGGGCCCTCAGCCTCTCTCTTACCTCTGGGCCTCCTCTTCACCGGTGGCTGCAGGATGGGCTCTGCATCGGCCCTGATCTTCTCGGGGCCCATCCGCGGTGGGGACCCTGCTATCCGGCCTCCTCCTCCTCCTCTTCTCGCCCGCTGCAACAACGCTGCTTCTCCTCCCCCTTTCTGCCGTGCGGCTCCGGCAACATTTTTCTTCCGGGGCCGCACGGGCAGGAAGGAGGGGGAGCAGATGCACGTTTC